>NC_041217.1:134156095-134212384 GCF_002837175.3 Physeter macrocephalus | reverse complement strand
CGGGGCACGAACCCGTGTCCCCTGCATCGGCAGGCGGACTCTCAACCACTGCGCCACCAGGGAAGCCCCCATATTTTTATCTAGGGAATCAGAAAGGCAGCTGCAGGAAGCTGTTACTGATACTGTTAAAACTGACTCTTGAAAGTCGTAAAACTGTGGATGAGTTACTGTAATACAATTCAGAAAAACTTGATGTCTCCACAACTGGGCTTGCTAGAAGAAAAGATCTAAAACAGCAGGATTTCCTTTGTTTCATTTTTACTTTTCAAATCTCATTCAAGTGCGTCTATTGGTAGAACTTAATTTTCATTCAGAACCCTATCTACAGGGAAGTCTGGAAAATGGACTTGTACTATAGAAGGTGAGAGTTGATATTGGGAGAATAACCAGCAGTGTCTTCCACAGATTCTTGAATGTATATGTGCACTAAAGTGTCAGAGAAAGCATATTATATAGTCACAATGGATGTTGGGCTGGGGAAAAGAACTTGGAATATGTCAGGAAGTAGGGAATCAGTAGGACTCAACTAAGCTGAAATAATTGGGAAAAATTATTGCATGTATACTATGTGCCAGGCTCTAGTCTACCCATTTGGCATGTATGAACTCATTCAATCCCTACAAAACCGTGTGAAATAGGTTCAGTTATCAACACACATCTGCAGATGAGGAAACTAAAGCACAGCCGGCCAATGTCAGAGCCAGATTTGAAACCAGGTTGTCTAGTTTTAGAAAACGAATACTCAACCAATTTGCTAAGAAACGCCTCTGCTTTTAGTCATGAAAGCTGCTTTCCTGTACTGTATTAATCTGCATTTTACTTGTTAATTCTGGTTTGGACCCTGAAGCAGGAGTTCTTTTAACCTAGACATTCATGGATGAATTTCTGCAAATCTAATGAACGCTGAAGTTGTAATCAAAATTTTTCAGCATTTGTGTATTGTTTTTCTGGGAAGTGGGGGCAAGGCTTATCAAATGGGTTATCAAGGATTCTCAAATGGGTTTTTGACCTAAAAATGTATTTCAGAACTCTGCCTTAGGGCAGTGGTTCTCAAACTGTGATCCTGGACCAGCAGCCTCAGCATTTCTGGGGAGCTTGTTAGGAATGCCTATTCCCAGGCCCACCCAACACCTAGTGAACCAGAAACTCTGAGGGTGGGGTCCAGAACTCTGTGTTAATGAGGCTTCCAGGTGCTTCTGATGTATGCTCAAGTCTGAGAACCACTGCCCTAGCACAAGCATAAGCATGAGTGGTACAGCATTAGGGGCAGTTTGCTGGCCTAAGTGGGACTTTCACAGTAGATATGGTATCAAAGAAGGTAGAGAAAAATTTTGGAAGCCTGAGATCTTCTTTGGATGCTCTCAGGAAGGAAACACTGAGACATAGCCTTGAACTCGGCCAATATTTTGGATGAGGCATTCCCCGAGAGCTTCTGTGACACTCAGAACAGGCGTTTCTGGGAGCTGCTGGTCTCGGGACTTGCAGCTGAGAAGAAACACCCTGTGGACCTGTGCACCAGTCCCACAATGCCTGGGGTGCCGACCTCTCCCCTCCCCCATACACTTTCTTCTAGGGCTGCAGATAGATATCTTGTTTCATCCAAGGTACACAGACCTCTAATGACATTTCAGCAGAGGATAACCTGTCTGGGCTCCTGAGGCATTTAGTATCCACTGACACCCTAATTGCTTACTGAGAGGTGCCAGGGCCTCTGGTCCACACCTTACCCAGTTGACATGACAGCTGTGTGGATTGTGCAGGACTTGTGCCCACAATGTCAACCTCCTTCTACACCTTCTTGGAAACACAGAAAGGTCCAGAAACAACCTGCAGTGCCGGCTGATGGGGATGGCAAGGATGCTTGTACCCCACCACCCTGCTGCCCTTCCCCTTCAGAACCCCAGGCCTGGTTCCTCCTTTCTGCTAAGTCACAAAGCTGAAAAGCTCTTAGGGTAGGGAGAGAGCAAGTGCCTGCTGGTTGGCCTGGAAAGGTTCTGGGAATTCATTATGATCTAAACAACAACTATTCCAGTTATTCATGTGACTCAGCCCCCGAAAGCAGGATCTTCCTCTGTCCACAGGGCTGGGTGTTGCTGACTCAGTGCTGAAGAGGGCACCTTATCAGCCCTCCTGGGCTCCCCACCCCCTCCCTCCTCCCCTTCGTCCCCAGAGGACACCAAAGGAAAGCAGACGGTGGAGCTGAGCTTTGCGGCGTGTTCCATTTCATTTCTAAACAAGCAGCCAACCTCCTCCTGTTACAGCTCTCACTGCACACAACTGTCAGTCTCCTGGGCATTTCCGAGGGGAGGTAATGAGGAACAGTCACTCAGACATCATGCGTGCACGTATGCATTTAGCACATGTTCATCCAGCACCTACTATGTGTCTGGCTGATTGCTAAGGGCTGGGATACAGAGGGACGTGGCTGTATCTGCCCGTACCGTTCAGGGGTCTGGTGGGGGAGAATGCATTCGACAGACATTAGGAAGTAATGGAAAAAGCACTGTAGCAGAGCTAGAGAGAGCTTTGAGAATGCTGAGGAATGAGTAGCAACCATTTCTAGGTGCCTGGAATTCCTCTTCAACACGCAGCAAAATTCAGTGTGGGTGGGAATTACTTTTGTCTCTGGGAGCCAGAGAGAGAAGAAAATGCCAGGAATCAAAATGGTACAAAAGAAGGACTTTCTGGAAGTAGGGAGGCTGAAGAAAGAGACAAAAGGGCAGGGAGACTAAAGTGGCGTGTTTTACAGTTTTGACAAAGGGCCTTTTCTTAACTTGAACCTGTTTCACACTACCTACTAGGCAGGATGGTGAAATTTCCCCCAAATAGTAAATAAACTGCTTGAACTTTTCTCCTTTGATGAAGAAAAGGAGAAGGAGAATAGAAAGATCCCATGCCGCTGGTTGGAAATGAAAGAAAAACTAAAGACACTAATGTGGGCATCTAATGTGTATCAAACCTTTGTATGTATAGTATCATATCTCATTAAATACTAACAGAATACACACACACACTCACACCCAGGTATTGCTGCACAGAGGGGTAAATAACATGCCAAAATGTAGCTGGGCTGAGATTGGGACCTGTGTTCTTGCCATTTACAAACTAACTATGCATGTAGGTACATAATGTAAAGAAGTGCTCACATCCCCATTTTACAGATGGGGAAACTGAGGCACAGGGAAATTAACTAACCTCTCCAAAATCATACAAGTAGTGAGTGAGATAACAGAACTTCAGACCCAGGTCTGTCTGAATTCAGAGTCTGGGCCCGTTCACCACACCACCCTGCTTTTTTTTTGTTTTTTTTTTTTCATTTTTGAAACCAGACTTCATTTCTCTTTAGTACCTACTGTCTGAACTTCTGTAAAAATGGAACCTGATATCATGTCATCTAGGATTATGATTATCTACCGTAATGTTAGAATTAAAATACTTAATCATAACTCCAAGCATATTTTCTTATTCATTTATTCATTCATTCAATACATTTATATTGACTGTTCATCTACTTGTGCCAGACACAAGGTCCTGAGGGTGGAGCGGTGAAAAAGGCAGCCATTTCTTCTCATGGAGCTTTCAGTGTAGCCAGGAGAGGAAAACAGGAAATAAGAGTTATACAACAATCAGTGTATTACAACTGCAGTAAGTGGTATAATAATGATAGCTAAAAGCTCAACTGAATTTACTTTGTACCAGCAATTATTCTAAGTACTCTATATTCATAGAGTTGAACTCATTTAATTCTCACAGACCAATGAGGGAAGTGAAGAAATCAATGAAGTCTTCCTGAAGGAAGTGTCAGCTTATTCTGGAAACAGGAGGAGTTATGTTGAGGAGGGGAAGGCCAGGGAAGATCAGGAGTATAGTCTAGGGTGGTGATGTCCAAGTAGCCACTAGCCACATGAAGCTTTAGACTACTTGAAATGAGGCTAGGCTGAATTGAGGTGTGATATATAAGTATAAAAAACATTCTGGATTTCAAAGACTGAGCATAGGAAAAAATAAAGTAGGACATCTCATTAATTTTTGTACTGATTACATGTTGACATGATGCTATTTTGGTTACATTGGGTTAAATCAAATCTATTATTAAAATTAATTTTGTCTGTTTCTTTTTATTTTTTTTAATGTGGCCACTAGAAAATTTTAAATTACATGTGCAGCTCATGTTATATTTTGATTGGACAGTGCTGATGTAGAAGGCTGGGGAGAGTCAGGGAGCAGGGGCATCAGGGAAACTAGAGACTGGAGGAGGCGTGGAGAATGATGGGAGAAGAGAATGCTGAGGATGCTGAGGCAGACGTGAACTGCTAACCTTCTATCCTCCTATCTAATTACTCTTTCTAACCTTCTATTATTACAAACTTTGTAAGGCCCCAATCTGAGAAGGTGGGGCTGACTGACTTACTGAAAGTTGTCTCTTTCTCAGAACCAGCTCCAGCTGTGAGCCAGATTAACAGTATTCTTAAACCCGGTATTGTAGATGGAAGAGGCAAGAACAGTCAGGGCAAAAAAGTAAAGAAAAATGGAGGAACATCTTGAGGTAAAAGTCAAGCCCCTATGAATGGCCCACCCAGCCCTATAATATCTTCCTGCCTGCCCCTTACCTCTCTGCCCTCATCTCCAACTCAGCTCTTCCTGCACTGCACCTCCACCCCAGTTACACCGACCTCTTCGTGGGGCCTCAAACACACAGGCATGCTCCTGCCTCAGGACCTTTGCACCAGCTGTTCCCCTTACCCAAAAGTTCTCTCAGCTATCACATGGCTAAATACCTTAACTCTTGGTTCAACTGTCACCTTCTCCACAAGGCCTACCTTGATCATCTTGTTTAAAATTGCTCCCACTGGCACTCCCTTACCTTACTCTTGTTTTGTTTTTCTTTTTTCCATCGCATTTATTACCTTCTAACATACTCAATAATTTACTCTTTACTATGTTTATTGTTAATCTCCCTACCAGAAAGCATTCTCCCTAAAGACACTGACCTCAGTTTTATTTCCTCCATTATGCCCAATACCCAGACAGTGCCTGGCATAGAGTAGCTGCTCAACAAACATTTTTTGGAATAAGTGAGTGTCAGTGGTACTGCTTGGGGCACGATTGGCTGATGGATAGGCATCCTCCATGCACTCTCTCCTCTCCTGAAGAAAAGGACTTTCTTCCTCCCTTTCCTGGGGCGGGACTTGATTAACCTTGCTTTCCACTCAGCTTTTACTACTCAGGGCTCTGCCCTGTTCTGGATCCCACGCATAAGTCTCCCTAGAGACTAGAGGAAGCAGCTGATGCTGTGGGCCGGCCTCTTGGGCTGGGAGTGGGGATTCCCCGGTTCCCTCCTGGCTTTGCCCAAATGCAGATCCCCTCTCCCCTGCCTGTTTCTTTAGCTGTCAAGGGTTGCAGGCTCAGTGGGAGGCCGAACGAGGTACTCTGTGGACTAAGGAGGAAAATGAGGGAGACAATTGTCCCATACAGGGCAGTGGTTCTCAAGCCTTGGTGCCGGAACAGAGGCCTCAGCATCACCTGGGAACTTATTAGAAATGCATAGTCTTAGGCCCCACCCGAAACCCACTGAATCAGAAACAGGAGGGTGGGGTGAGCGGGCAACAATGGGTTCAACAACAATTAAACCACGGACTTAATTAAATCGTTCGATTAAATTAATGAACAAAGCCTCACGGTGACTGCGATGCGCTCAAGTGGGAGAACCCCCGGGCTGGAGGAAAGGAGGGACTTTGTCTGAGCCTTAAAGGCGGGGAGGGACTTAAAAGGTCAGGCCAGAGGACACGTCCCCGCGGGCGGGCTAGCACCGGGTGGGTTCCCTGCGTCAGAGGCCGCGCGGGGTGGTCTGACCTGGGAAGTTAAAAGGTCAGCGCTCCCAGGTCCTCCACCCCCACACCAGGAAAGCGCCCCGGCCCAGCCATGACCTTCCGCCGGCCACGTCCCACTGCAAGCTGCCGGGAGCCCGCGGCCGGAAGCGCTGCGCTCGGGAGCACCGGCCGCGCTGGTGGATTCCCGGCGCTGGGCTCCGGTCCGCAGCGGCCCTCCGCCTGCCCGCCCGCCGCCGTCACCCTGTCTCTGCCTCTGGCCGTAGTCTCCGGGTCTTCGATGGAGCTCCGACTCCGATTTTTCTCTCTTCATCTCTGTCTCCCCCTACCCGATTTGTTCTCCCCACCCCCTCTTCCTTTTTCATTCTCATCCCGGTTTTTTTTTTTTTAAACAAAAAGGGATGAGGCGCCCACGGCGTGCCCAGGATGGGCCTAGGCTATGGGGGGGGTGAGCGGTGGAAACAAGGGAACCTGCGGGCAGGGGGCTTACGGGGTCTTTTATCTGTTTCTCCGCATCTTCCTCTGCCCCCTCTGCGCCCCAGCTCTCCCCTGCGCCCCAGCTCTTCCCTGCCCTCCCAGAATTTGCTGTTCTTCCCGCTACCTCTCCTTGTTGTAGCTCAAGGAATTTTTCTTCCGGAAGGTCCCATGGTAGGACTAAAAAGGCTACTTGTGTCCGACTACTAGAAAGTTGCAGTCAAAATGTCAATCTGATCTTGAAGAATGACACTAGTTTCAACTGTTAGGAGCCATGGACACCTCAACCAAAATTAGTTTATTAGCCTAACGCAGACAGCCGGATCCTCTGAGGTCACCTAGAGAAACTATTATTTACCTACGTTGGCCTTTGTGCTGGACACTCATTTATTCAAGAACATGTATGCATGCATTCAGTGATTTATTGAGGACCTAGTCTGTGCTGGATGTCGTTCAGGATGAGCGCTGTCCAATAGATAGTGTTCTTCACAGCGCTCTGAAGAAATTAAAACAATGATGCAGAAGGACCCAACAGTACCTCATTTAACCCTTTCAATCCCCCTTCTAGGTGAATAAGACTATATAACAATTTGATAGATATAAAGACAGAGGCTGAGAGACCATGCAGCTTGTCCAAGTACCTACAACTGGTAAGTTGTACAGCCAAGATTTAACCCCTAGTTTGACTGACTCCTGAGCTGGTTCCCATTAACCTACAAGGCCAGCTTGGTGGTAAGGCTACCACAAAGAAGAGGGAGGTGAGGAAGGAGGAGTGGAATGGCTCTGGAGTGGAAAGTTTTGAGTACCAGACTGAGAGTTGGGTGATGCTGTGTGTTATTGATGAAGTTTTATGACCTCTCTGGGCCCTCCTTAAAGGTTAAATGGAGAGCTCCGCTTGCTGGCTACAAAAGCCTCCTCCAGGTGTAACATGTAGGTTAGCACGTAGGCTCTGGGGCCGGAAGAGCTGGGCTGGAAATCTGCTTCCACTACTGACTTGCTGTATGATCTTGGACAAGTCACTTAAGCTCTCTGGGCCTCAATTTTCTCATCTGAAAGATTGCTGTAATGGTTAGTGCCTCACTGGGCAGATGACAGGGTGAATGATTTCTCTTAAAGGTTAGGTAGGGTATCTAGCACAAAGTAACTACCCAGTGAATGTTAGCTGGTTCTTCTGTTATCCCAGCTCTAGCCTGCCAACTTCTCCACCCAGGCCAGGGACACGGTGCCCTGCAGCCCAGGCCTATCTCGTGCCTGGCTTCTACCCAGTCTAAGCCCTTTCTTTCCCAGAGCAATGAAAGTCATGGTCTCTAGTCCTGATTGTGAAGGAACCAGGGATATCCCAGGAGTCTTGGAACCCAGTGGATTTTCAGTCAAAGCCTTTTTAACTGGCTCACCCACAAAGGGGATAGTTTTGTATAGAATAGTTAGAAACTTTTCATCATCAAATGTACCTGCCTTCACAGAGGTTTTGTGCAAAGCTCAAAGCATTTCTTTCCTTAGTTCAGGTGGGCTAGACAAGAGTCCAAAGTCAGTGAGGACAGTATTGCATGGTGCCAAAGAGCAGGGGCTTTGTGTGGTGGTTGGTTGATCATCCTAGTGGTGGGAGGACCTTAGCTGTTTTGAGTTTCAATTTTCTTTATTTTAAAATGAGTTAACAGCAGCATCTATCTCATGGTATATTTGCAGAAATGAAATGACAAGCATTGAACATAGTGGCTAGCACATAGTAATCATGGGATGGATACTGACTATTATCATATTAACAGATCTCATGGGTTTTGCACTTTGGTGTTAGAAAGAACTGTGTTTGAGTCTTTAGCTTTATCACCTACAAGCTGTGTGACCTTAGGCAAATCGATTACTATCTCTGAACCTTAGTTTTTTCAACTAAAAAATGGGAACAAAAATATTATATGTACAATCTGCCACAGACTGTCTTCCTAGATAACAAGTAAGGTTCTGTTTGTTCATGTGCTTTGCAACTGTGAAGCGCTATGCCCATGCTGATTATTCTCGGTAGTTATTTTTCTCTCAAGGCTTTATATCCAGTCCTTTGGTGATCTGAGTTGCCTTATCTTTCCCTTTGTAGCAGAAAACACAGAGAACTCAATCGTATTCATCTTTTTTTACCAATGCTCAGCAAAATGCTTTGTGTGCCAGAAGTGCCCAGATTATTCAAGTTAGGCGTCAGAGGGTCTAGTTTGGTCTCTGTTACATGCTGATACAACCTTAGACCAGTCATGTAATTTCTGTGACCTGTTTCCTTATCTCCAAAATAGGGATAGACTTACTATTTGACTTGCTTACTCATTGGGGTTGTTCAGAGTGATCAAAAGAGACAGAAAAATGTGTTGAACATCATAAATCTTCACACAAGTATGAGGGAACATCCCCAAGCGTTATTTCCAACATGCAGCTTGTCTCCCCTTTTCCCAACTCCCAGTCCTGCAAAGCAGTCCCATAGAACTACTTACGATTACCTGCACAGGTCTCTGCTGTTTCATGCCTCAGTGCCTGTAGCCTTTGCATAGCTTGATTTCTCTGCCTGGAATGCCCTTCCCCTCATTCTTCACCTGTACTCATAGGATGCCTAAAAAACCTTACTCATTCTTCAAGGCCCAGCTCCAAAGAGTCTCCTCTCTCAAATCCTCTTGGACTCACCCAACCAGAGTCAATCACCCCGCCCCCCCCTTCTATAACCCACTGTAACAGTTCAGACTGCCAACATGTCTTTCATCACCTTGCATTATGACTATTGCTTCATCATTCATTTAAGGGCAATATAGCGCAGTGATGAAGCACAAAGGCTCTGGAACCTGGGTTCCAATCCTGACCCTCACACTTAACTGACTGTGCTAACTTTGGGAAGTAACTTACCCTCTCTGTGCCTCGGTTTCCCTACCTGTTCAGTAGGGATGATAATAATACCTCCCTTGTACAGTTGTTGTTGAGGAGAGTCACTTTAAACATTCAGAATAGTGGCTGGTGCATAGTTGGTGCTCTGTAAAGTTCAACTTGTACTAGTGTTTCTGTCTTTCTTATCTGACGGCAAGGACTGGGACTTCTCCTCAGTGCCTACAACAACCTGGCACACAGGAGGGGCTCAACAAACCATCATTGAATGAATGGCTCAGAGAATTTCACGGACGATGAATTCTTGTGTCTCCATTCAGCCCTCTCCCTTCCCTACTGGGTCCTGCCTTCTCTCCAGTTTGCCTTAGAAATGGATCTTGCAGCTTCTGCTTTCCATTCATTACTTCCATCAGAGGTTCCCCCACCTCTTGTCCATCTTCCTACTTGGCTTTCTGATTCAGAGTCTTCTTCTCCCACCCCAGCCCAAAGCCCTGCTTCAGACCCAGCCTGCTATCACATTGTTCCCTCCATGCATCCTCTGCTTCTGATCCCTCTAGAATTTATATTTATATTCTCTACTGAATTAATTCAGAGGTCTTTAGCCAGGGCTTTCAATGTCCTCCAGTATTCAGGTCCCCACCACCATGAATTTACCTTCTCAAGGAAAGCTTGGTTGGGCCCGTCTCTGAGCATGACAACACGCTCATCATCTTATCCATCCACCCATCTATCCACCCAACCATCCCTCTACTTATCTACCCACCCAAAGCACCCACATATCTGTCCACCCACCCGCCATCCATCTACCCATTTATCTATTATCTATCCATCTTACCTATCTACACAGCCACCCACACGCCCACCAACCACCTTTCCATCCATCTATCCATCCTTCTTTCCATCCATCCATCCATCCATCCATCCATTTATCCACCAAAGCATTCAATTAATATTCACTATATACCTACCTCTCTCTAGTCATTATATGGCATACAGACTTGAACAAGAATAGCTGGTCCCCCATTTCCTGTAGTTTATAATCCACCTGGGGAAATTAGAAAACTGAACCACAATTTGTGTCAAAAGGTACTTTGTGTCATATGGGCGCTATGGCAGGTTTTAAATTAGAGTTCATGAAGGAGCTTCAGGGATCTGTGACCTCTGCAAAATTGTAAGCAAAATTGGGTAGGTAAGAAGGTGTGCATGGTACCTATTTATATACATGTGCATTTTCAGGAGAGAGGCTCCATGGCTCTCATTACATTCTCACAGGGGGTTGCCAGGAAGCACAAGAGGACACATAAAAAGAAGCCTGGAGAAGAGGTAGCCCTAGTTCAGGGCCTTGAAGTGGAGGAAAGGGAAAACTAAGGTTTATTTCAGACCCACTGTGTTATGGACGAAATGTTTCTGTTCCCTTACATTCATATGTTGAAGCCCTAACCCTCAAGGTGACAGCATTAGGAAGTAGGGTCTTTGGGAAGTAATTAGGTATAGATGAAGTCATGAGGATGGAGCTCCTTGTGATAGGATTAGTGATCTTATAAGAAGAGGAGGAGATATCAGAGCTTCCTCCCTATGTCATGTGAGGATACAACAAGAAGGCAGCCATTTACAAGCAAGGAAGAGGGTCCTCACCAGACCCGACCATGTAGGCACCCAGACTTCCAAGCCTCCAGAACCATGAGAAATAGATGTCTGTTATTTAAGCCATCCAGTCTATGGTATTTTATTATAGTAGCCTGAGCTGACTAAGACACTATATGCCAGGTACCACTTCTTCTAGTTTTGCAACCTTGGATATGCCCTTGTTTGGAATATAGGAATGGGAGAGAAATAAGGCAGAGGAAATTAGCCTTTCCCAAGCGCTGGGCTAGACAGTATCTTCTCACTTAATGCTTCCAGCAACCTTTCAAAATAGGTGTGTTATCCGTATTTTACAGAAGAGGAAGCTCAGAGAGGTTACGCAAGGACCACAGTCACACTGTCATGTGGGGTAGAGGATTTGAATCCGGGTCACTGGGCTCTAGGGCCCAGGATCTCTGCCTCTCCCTGGCTTGTCTGCGGATCAAGCACAACACTGAGTGAGTGAGTGCTTTAGAGCTGTAGTACCTGACTCAGGGTAAGAGAAGATGTTGTTATCTGTGCTTAGAGAAAGTTAAAAGAGCTTTACGAGCCTCAGGAATTGCTGTCATTAAATTTTCAACAACTTTTTCCTGCGGATTCTGCCCATGTAAAAGGTCAGCCAGTGTAGGTTCTCACCCAGGGAGTGTTATCACAGCAGTTTCCAGGAACAAGGCTGGGCACGGGGCACTCACTCAGCAAGCACTTGTGGGTGGGTCTATTGGCAGAAAAGTGGCCTCAGGCCCCAGCCAACCTCCGTGGCCCCCCCTCTTCTGGGGGAGGGCAGCAGCCTCCTCCATCACAGCTGACAGAATAGATGTCACCTCAAAACTGCCCCACTGCCCGGAGCCAGGGGCTTTGCCAGGAGGATATACAGTCTCTCAGGTCCAAGGGTTTCTGAAACTTCAAGAAAGCTTGTGTCCAGGCCAGCTGCCCACCCAGACTCTTCCCAAGCTGCCCAATATTCCACCACTCCCTCCCCACACTGAAGGAGTTCAAACCCAGATTGAAAACCACTGGACTTCTTGCCAAAGGAGATTGAACTCAGTGACCCCTAAGCTCCCTTCCGGTTACATAAGGCTGGGATGAATTAAGGGAGAAAATGTTTTTTCAGCTAAAACGGTTTTCTCCTTGAAGGCAAGGACCATATAATTTGTTGATTTGGCCTCATAACTAGATGTACCCTTCCCCTCCTCTCCGCCCGAGTCTGGGACATCACTGGCATTGCCCGGAATCACCCCCACTGCTTCCTCACTGGTCCCCCTGCACGCAGCTTGTCCCATCCTGGCCAGACTGACCTTTCTAAACAGATCTCCGTATATCTCTGGCCTTCTTATAATTCTTCAATCGTTCCCCTTGCTGGATTACAAGACTGAAAGTTTTTACCAACCGCTCTGCATTCCTAACTTAACTCCTTAAGCTCTGGGCCTTTGCAAGTACGCTCTGGCCTGCGCTACACCTCCCCCACCTCATGTTCTTCTCATGGGCTGTTTTCCCTGCTCCTGGAACCCCCAGATTCCCTGATGCACTCCTCTTCAGTCCACGGCCTCAGCCACTAGCACAGGGAACCAACCCTTCCCCTGAACCCCTAAATCTGGGTAGGTGGCCTTCTCTTTGCTCCTACAAGTGCCTGCAGCCTTCCTCCACTCTGTATTGCAATTTTCTGGTCCATTCTCTGTCTCTCCCACCAGCTGTAAGCTCCGGGCGGGCTGCATCTGTGTGTGCTTATTTACCATATTCCCAGAGTCCAGCCCGCAAGGCCTAAGACCCTCACTCCTAAGAGGTGCTTAATGAACACGTTTGCGTTCCATAGAGCAGGGCTTTACTTGGAGGCGAGGTCAGATTCCTCGCCCCTGAGCTTGAGAGGCCTCGCTGCTGAGGGCCCCCAATGTGGAAACCATTAGCGCACCCTCCCCCCTGCCCTTCACTGAATTTGCTCGGAAGAGGCAGGAGCTTTTGGAAGCACCTGAATCCGATTATAGAGCTTGGAACCAAAGCCAGGCATAATTGGGCCGCCTCCCCCACCCCCACCGCCCCCTCTTTTGTAGCCAGACGACCAGCATCCTGCCCCCTCAGGCACCCTGCCTGCCTCTCTGCCAACATGTTCTGGCTGTGACAGCACTGCCACCACTGAATGGGCAGCTGTGGTCACATTTAGAGAGGGTGAGGCGGAGACACTCACTTCAACTCTGACATTCAGTCCGTCCCTTGTGACTCAGCTTGCCACTTGCCCCTGCGGCTGCAGGGCGCAAGCAGGTTTGACCCTTTCATTAGATATCTGTGACATGGGAAAAGGTCAGACAAGTGGGCTGGGCTGCTGAGTCACTGGGTGTGAGTGTCCCTCTGCACCATTCTGCCATGGTGGCCTGCCCATTGCAAGGGGCGCCCGTCTGCTCTTTGAAGCTGCTGTGATTTCTGGAATGGATTCAATGCAGGGCCTGTGGGGGGAGATAGACCTTGTCCGTCTCTGTAAAGGGAGATGCTGTAACATGGTTGGGAGGAGAGCAGGCTTTGGAGTCAGACGCACCTGGATTGGAATCCCATCTCTACAGCACTGGCAGATCTTCATTTATAGGGAGGCCACAATATTACCTAAGGCATAGGGCTGTTGTGAGAATTAATGAAATAAAGGATGTTAGAAACTTAGCAGAGAGCTTGGCGAACAGTAAACAGTCCATAAATGGTAGGTATTATTATTTGGACGCGCCGATCTCTCCGTGGATACTTGATTCCTGGAGAACATGGCATCTCCACGCAGTCACCACGCCCTTGGCCTCCACCTTCCCACATCCACAGTCACGTAGTCCTGGCTTGGGGCAATTTAGTTAAAATGGGAGCGAGCCAGGAAGAAATGAAAAGGAAGTAAAAGGCTAGTGGCATTTTAAAAATTTTACTATCTCAAATGGACAAATCGTTTCCTCATGGTGTGTTGGTCCCAGTGGAAACCAGATGCATAGGTAGACCCGGGGCCACGCAGGCAGCCCAGCAAGCAGGGTCTTACCGTGTCAGGCTTTTTGTCCCAGACAGCTAGAGAAAGCAGAGTTTGTTAACTAGACCTCTGAAATACACACTCCTTTACCATTCACTGAATTCACACCAAGGTTGTGCTCTTTGGCTTCTGGCTCAATATCCTCTTCCCCCTTCATCCAGTACTCTACTCCTGCAAACAGGGAAAACATCAAAGTACTCTTTGGACAACGCGGAGAAGACCGAATTTGCTCAGCGTCATTTGGCAAGCTGTTTAACCTCCCTTGTAACCTAGCTATCTTTAGCCTCCTCGATGCTATTTTGAAATGTCAAACTAGCAAATACTGCTTCCAGAATGGTTCTGATCTGGGATGTGACAGGATGCTTGGGGGTGGGGAGATGAGCTGGAGGTGGGGATGGGAAAGGAGCCTAATGGTGGAGGGTGAGATAATGCACCAGCTTTACACCTGCCAAGAGTCTCTCCCTTCTACTGGCTCAGCCACCTCCTCCAGGAAGCCAGCCCATTTAAGGGGCAGTGGAGGCATTGAGTCCCACCTGGGCCTAACCTAGTGGGATGTCTGCTTATATGACTCTGGAGCCAGACCTGGACGTCATGTTAGCCAAAAGAGCAAACTGACTCTTGTGTACCTAGTCGAGTCTAAAAATATTTATTCATTCACTCACTTATTCATTCATTCATTCAGCAGGTATTTATTGAGTGGCAACCACGTGCCAGGCATGGTACTAGGCACTGGGGATACAATAGCTTGCAAAGGTTGATACCCACTGGAATCATCCAAAGAGTTGAATAAATGTAGCTTCTATAGCCCCACCCCCAAGAGTGAGTGCAGCAGGTTTGATGCAGATCTGGGAGTCTGCATTTTGATTAAGCACCCAGGCGTTCTGCTGCAGGTAGTCCAGGGTATGAGAACCCCAGTCTAGCTTGTAGCAACATCTATTTCCTAAGCACCTCTCCAGGACCGAAAGCTAGGAGCATTGAAATACATGTTACAGCTCCAGACCTTGAAGAACTCACCATTCACAGTCTCCAGAAAGAGACAGACAACACCACTTCAGGGTGCTAAGTGCTCTGAAAGCAGATGTACCAGGTGCAATTAGGCCCCATTGAGGAGGTAACAGCCCTCGGGGAGATGGCAGGGGGGTGGGTGGGGAGTTCTATAAAGGAGGTGATATTTGAGCTGGGTCTTGAAGCACGAGTTTTTCAGACAGAAAAAAGTGGATACAGATTATACTTTTCAGAGATATATTCACCATGATATAGCTCCCGTCCCACGTGCTCCTCTCACAATGGGACTGGCATGCCTCACATGGGGAAGTAGGGGGTTCTGTGTTCCCTGCTCTTGAATCTGGGTGGCAGCCTGTGACTGCTTCCACCCAGAGAGGGCAGAGAAGCGATGCATATGACTTCTGAGGCCAGGTCACCCAAATGCAATACAACTTCTCCTTGGTTCTTTCTCTCTTGGGACACATGCCTCGGGAGCCCTGAGCTGACTGGTAAGAAGTCTGGCTACCCTGAAGCTGCCATGCTGTAGACACCACGTGGAAAAGCCACACACGTTAGAGGGAGATGCCCAGGAGCCCACCTTTGGCTAATTCCAGCCCCCAGCCTTCATGGCACCCAGCTGTCACTGAGTGAAGCAGAGGTGAGCTGTTTCCTCTCAGCCAGCCTAAATTGCAGATTCGGGGGCAAAATAAAGATTTTTGTGGTTTTAAAGCATTATGTTTGGGGCACTTTGTTATGCAGCATTATATACCTGAAACAGGCTGTAAGGGTTTCAGGAAGAGGATACAATAATAGGTGCAGGGGTTTCAAGAGGTGAAAGAGTGTCTAAAATATTTTTGCAGTTTGAAGAGATTCGATATCCTCATGTAGAATTTCGAGGTCTTGATTCACTACAGACCGACGTGTGCAATGTAGCCACCTCTGTGTTTGCCCGAGGGGTGAGGTCGAAGCTTTTGCCCCAGGCCACGTGATCCACAAATCTGGCGTTCCCCCCACAAATTGACGTACATGGTTTTAACTGTCCTGTCTTTGTTGTGATGTAATTTTAAGGGTGTCGGTGGCACCTTCTCAGTTCCTAGGAAGAGATTTATTGGATGTTAAAACTGAAGTGATGCAGGTGTCATTTCATCTAAGTGCATCTCAGATCTTACTGTGCCTGGTGCAGAGCAGGCCAGCAACCAATGTTGACTGAGAATTTGAATGAGGCTGATGTGTGAGGGGCAACGTCAGAAGCAGGGCCTGCATCTCTGACTCGTGCGATCACAAAATCGTGGGCATGGGAGCGGTCTTCACAGGTCACCCTCCCAATAAGCCTGCCCATAGCAAGGACTCAGAAACCCATTCCCACCTGTTAGGAAGTTCTTTCTTCAACTGGGTCCAAATCTTCTTCCCTGAGAGGCAGATGAAGCAGATAATATAACAACCAGTCCACGAGGGAGGAAATTGAAGCTCAGGGAAACCACACAGCCTCTGTGTGATATCAGCTAGACGCAGCCCCCAGGGTTGAATTAAGTCTGGTGCCTTCCCATTCCCACAGTCTGTACGCCCCTCGAACATACCAGGAGCCCACTGCCTCCGCACCTTTGCCACGCTATTTCCTCCACCTGAAATGCCCTCCCCATCCTCTCTGTTTGTCTGAACGTTTCTCTTCTCTGAAGTCCCTGCTCTAACCCTAAGTCCCCAGGAAGTCTCTCCTGGTCCACACAGCTGACAGGGGTCTTCAATGACTTCACTTCTCCGTGGGTCTTCCCTTCCTGACTGCTTACCTGGAGATATTTGCTTAGCCAGCTCCCCAGATTACACAGGATAATTAACAACAATTGTAATAACAATAAGAATTGTAAATTACTAAATTTCCGTTTAAAAGATCTCCCTCTTTTTAAAATCTGTTGTACAGATAATATAAAATTGATTATTAATACATTGCTTAGAAAAATGTGAATACTTGGTACATCTCTTGCTAAATTTTATTTCGGGGGTTGGTCTACAAACAAGTCCCAATGTAATAGGTTTTCGTCAGAGTTTAGAATATTTTAAGCCTGCTCTTCAATTTGTTTGCACATGCTTCCTATATGTAAATCAAAAGCCCTTAGTTCATTGAATATATGAAACATGACTGGATTTTTTAAATCTATAAATAAACTGAGTTGCTTTCCCCTTGATTTGCTGTTCTTGCTTTCAGACAAAAATTGATGGGATTTGCGGTTATTGAAGATTTTACCCTCACATAGTTGGTATTCTATTCAAAAGCAAACTTGTGCTAGTCCTGTAACAATGTGGATTGTAAATTTTCTCACTTTTTTTTTCTTTTTTTGGAGTGGTATTGTTTAATAAAATCAAACAAGAAAGACAAAAATCAGGCACATGAACTTCTTGGTATTGAAACAACAGATCCTAACTTTCCCAAGTGTCACTGAAACAGCTCCCTTACTTTTATTTATTTATTTAACATTTTAAAAAATTGAGATACAATTGGCATATAACATTGTATTGGTTTTAGGTGTACAACATGATGATTTGAGATATGTATATTTATATATATATATAAAACATTAATTTTCCTTTAATGAGTCTTATCTATCTATCATCTGTCATCTATTACCTATCTATCTCAGTTATCTGTCTCTCCTACTGGTTGAACTCGGACTGATTCAATCACCTTTCACAAGACCTCTGTCTCCCCAGCCTTCCTTCTCCAGTTTTGCAGCCTTAGTTCCACAAACGTTCCTTGCACAGTGGCTTTGAGTCCCTTCACCACGCCAGCCTCCTTCCAAACATGCTACATTTCTATGCCTGTCCTTACAGTTTATCCTTCCAGCAAGTATTCTTTGCATTCTTGCTGCATGCCAGGGAGCATCTGGGACCACAACGAGGAGCAAGACTCACCAGTGCCTGCCTTCATGGAGCTTGGACCACTAATTCTAAGGCTGCATTCCCGGGAGGGTGTAGACCAGATCTTCAAACACTGGAGGAGGAAAGCTGTTTAGCTGTTTGACTAGCAGAACCGTAACCCCGCAGCAACCACCTCTCAGTGCTGAGAATAAGCAAGCTCTTCTTTTTTCTTTTTTTTTTTTTTAACATCTTTATTGGAGTGTAATTGCTTTACAGTTGTGTGCGAGTTTCTGCTGTACAGCAAAGTGAATCAGCTATACGTATACATACATCCCCACATCTCCTCCCTCTTGCGTCTCCCTCCCACCCTCCCTATCCCACCCCTCTAGGTGGTCACAAACACCGAGCTGATCTCCCTGAGGCAAGCTCTTCTTGCTCTGAGAATTTAATGAACATCGTTTGATGACAAGGCTGGACAACTGCCAGGCATTTGAAAATTAGTCATTCCATATAATCCTCATGGTGATCCTAAGATGTAGACATGACCCAGGAGATTGCACAGCTTGTACCTGCAGAGCCAAGCATTGTTCACAAGTGTGTGAGACCCAAAGTCCCCTTATGGCTGAACATCAACACGTGGCCTTTTCTCCCATGAGGCTCCCAGGGAAGGAGCCAGTTGTCATCCATTTGGGGCCCAAGTTCTTTTCCAGGCGCTCTCATCCCTGTAGCTCTAATTTTACCATGACCTTTTGTGCTCAGTTCAGCCAAGTACAGGAAAGAACTTTGTGCTCTTCAAAGGCTCAACAAGGCAAATTGCTTGGACAGGAATAAATTATAAATTATAATGAGAACAATCCTTTCTGTAGTTACCAGTCTGAGTCTTTGATATATGATGGAACATGAACATGGACTACTGTTCTCTGCCAGGGCCGTGGACTTTCAGAAGAGCAATGGAGTAGAGGAAGGGAACTTGCGATTGTGAGCGCCCACATGGGCCAGCATGGGCAAACAACGACGGCAAAAACAATAATTAATAAATATCAACAGTGTATTTAGTGTGTGCCAGGCACTGTTCTAAACTCTTTACATATATTAACTTAATTAATCTTAACAACCCCATGAGTTGAGTACTGTCATTATCCCCATTTTATAGATGAGGAAAATAGTTTAGTAACTTCCTTAAATGATATAGTTAATAAGTGGCCACGTTGGGATTTGAACCCAGGCAGTCTTGTTCCAGTCCTGTCCTGTGCTCTTATCAAAGGCGTGGTGGGCTCTCAAATACTTAATCTCATTTAATCCTAATAGTCCTGTATGTCAAGTGTTATCTCAGCCCTGCTAATCGTCCCACAGCAAATACCTTATTCTAATAACTTGTCAGTCTCTTCCCTTACTCAGTAGGCTTCTGGGAGGGCAGGGACCATATCTGTCTTGTTCACTCTTGGGTGTCCAGTGCCTAGCATAGTGTCTGAATGACATAGTAGGCTACTGATAAACATGAAAGGACAAAAGAACACACAAGTTTTACAAATGAGGCGACCAAAATAAACCATCCAAGATCAAACTGGTAATGAGTGATAGAACTGAAATTGAAATCCAAGTTTCCAGGATGTTGAATTGTAAACTTTCTTTCCATCACACATTTTTCTCTGAAAACACCCAGGTCCCAGAACAGGGCTTGGTACATAGTAGGTACTCAATAAAATGTGTACCTATTGCCCAAATTTCCCAGCATCCCATCCCTCCACCCTTTTATTTTAGGGTTCTGTCTTTTCCATGATGCTAACAACATAGTCAAGACATATTCTCCATACTCACCCACCCCTCCCACCCTGTGATCTCTACCTGCCCCTCAGCAGCCCATCACATTTATATCATGTCTTGTACATCCCCAATCCCTTTTGGAAATGCCTGCTTTTTGAGCTTGTACCACCCTTCAAAGTAATGTGGCTCACTTACATAATACGAATGCTTTTTCTTTTTGTTTTCACTCTGAACTTCTCGAATTTTTATTTGATTTCTTGGAATCCATGGACTTATAAATGGGGGGGGATTTTCCTAGTAAGGCATCAAATGGAGAGAATTTCTTGAATTTTTAAGAGGGAAGACTTATACCACAGGAAGTATGGCAGCTTCCTGAATTAAGTGGGTCATTTCAGACCCAAAGGTTACAATTGGAGAATCTCAGGCAAATGATAAAGTCATGCTAGAAAAGTTAAAATTCTTGGGGGTTACAGGTAATTTGAACTGATTGAATGAGCACTCACCTAATGAGGCAGTGACTTCTAATGAAATGAGCTATAAACCCAGGTCCTAGGTTGTTTGTTCATTCTTTCATCCATCTATCCATCCATCCACCCATCCATCCACCCATCCAGGGAGAAATGTTCCAGGCAGACGGACAGCATATTCATCGACCCAGCAGTAAGAAGGATATTCTATATGGGAAAAGATAAAGATGTTCCATATAAATGGATGAGTTCAAAGGAGGAAAGACAGAGATGAAGCTTGTCTGTTAAGCAGAGGCCAGCTCTTAAAGGATCTTGTAAGCCTCACCCTGAAGTTTGTCCTTTAGGAAAACGAAAGAGATGTAGACAAGGGAGTGCTTATGTTAATTCATCAATTTGTTTTGAAAATACTTTGAACATTTTGGGGACATATTTGGAGCTCTACACGTATTCCTTGTGTTTCAGTGATCCCAAGGTTGCCAGGCAGGGCTAGGACTTAACTTCCTTTCTAACCCTTATTATGACTCGGACAAGTTACTTCCTATTTGGGATCCTTAGTTTTCTCATCCATAAAAAAGAAAAAGAAAAGCAAAGGGGATTGGCAAGCTGAGCCTGCCGAATAGTTTTCCTTTGCTGAACTGTTCCCAGAGGGTCAACCAGCCTTCACTAGATGTGATTAATCAATTATAAAAGATAAATAGAGTGCCTTGAAAGATTTTATGTTTCTTATTTGAATTTTACCTGTCTTTACAGCCTACTGGGAAGCCTGTCATTCAACCCTTAGCAATAAAACAGCCCTGCACGAATAAAGAAAAAATAAATCAGAAGCCGTATGCTTTTAAACTCACTAAATGAAAACCCAGAATGCGTGCTGCCTCCTTCCAAATTAATCACTGGGTTAAATGCGAGATGCACACCCCAAATCAATAGCTGGTGAGATCTCCTGCCTGTGCCTCAGGAAAATTCCACTTCCTTTCTGATGTTGTCACTTGAAATGTCAGGAAGTTTCCACTCATCACCCACCCTTGGAAAGGCCACCATCACCATACTTCGCATTTCCTGGCTGCCTTTCTTCAAAGGAATCAAGGCATCTTGCAGAGGGAGCCCACGCATTGTCACAGACTCTCCTGGAGCTTGAAAGAAGGACTGTGTGCAGAGAGGAGAGGTGTGGAGACGCCTGCTTTAGACAGAAGAAGACCGAAGCATAAAGAAGCCCATGTTTTGTTCAAAAGTCCCAATGAGACAAGACTCATATACTCCCTTGGATGGCAACATGGCATAGTGGGAAGAACACGGGTTTAGGAGTTTGAGAGACATGGATTTAAATCTTGCCCCTAAAACCACTTCACGCTTCACCTTTCTTAGCTATAAAACAGAAGAAATAAAAATACTGTATATTACTAGCTGTGTTAACCTTGGGCAAGTTACATAACCTCTCTGTGTCTGAGTGTTTTCATTTGTACGTGAGGTCATAAAGGTTAAATGTCCAGCCCATTGTCACTGCTCAGCACATGATAATAATGGGATATTTTCATCTCTAGATCAAGGCTACATATACTTTCTCTACTCTTGAAGATTCGACCCCGCCATTACCTTCTCCAGTAGCCTCCAGATGGGGTTAGGTCCCTTTGCTGTGCTATTATAATAATACTGATAGTAATTTGAAAAACCAGCATTTATTGATCACTTACTACATGACAGGTTTTAAGCCCTTTATTTGAATTAACTCATGGTCCTCATAATAATCCTATTAAGTAAGGGAAGCTATGTTCTGCATTTTACAGATGAAGACACTGAGACACACAGAGTTGACATCACCTGCCTGAGATGTCATCAGTGGGAAGCAGGAGAGCTGACCTGTCTCCCAGAGCACCTGGGTTCCGCTCTTTCGTGATTTAACCATATGACCATGACAATCCCCTTTACGTGGCTTTCATCTCCACTGGATGTCAGGCTCCCCCTGAAACAGGGACTGAGTCTTATCCATTTTTGTATTCCCAAAGTCTAGCACAGAGTAGGTGCCCCTTGACTTTGAAATGAAATGCAATTGACTCATCATACAAAGGCAATTGACTACGACTATTTAATACCAAGGGCTCTAAATTGAGAAGGTGACTTCCCAGGTCAGAATACTGCAGAGCTAGACATCATCTCACACAGAAGGGATGCAGCCAGACTGGGACAAAGCAAAGACAAAAGCCGTGCAGATGAGTCAACTGAAAAAAAATTTTATAAAACCAACCCCAAATATAAACCTCCATATAAAACTCTTCCTTTAGCCACACAAGTGAAAGACCCTCAATAGATGCTCAATGAGGATGGTCTGGAAGTTGCCCTCAGAACCTCAGTGAATGGTGTGCATTGGTTGACAAACACAATGATGTCAAATAAACTCCAAAGGGGAAAACATTTTGGAGTTCTAATTCCAGAGTATTGTCTCAGTCATTGTTAACAAATTCTTGCCTCACTGTCATATGATCTTGAGTTGAAAAACTTAATGGGGTGTTGTTAGAAATGGATCTCAGGACTGAGTGGAACCCATTGCAGTCAAGATTCTGATGCTAACAGTGATGGCACAAAAGAAGAAAAAGATACATCCTGTAAACATATAGACAGATGCTCAATTGTACTAAATCATCAAAGAAATTCAAACTAAGTAGTGAGATTTTTTTCAAGGTTTGCAAAAGTTAAAAACATCAACAATATCCAGGGTCCATGAGATTCTGAGGAAATGGGTAGATTATATCCAGTTAGTGGGAGTCTAAATTTGGAGTCTCCACCAAAATTCCATTTCCAGGACTCTACCACACAGATTTACCAGTGCATTGCTCACAAATATATTTTCAAGCAAATTCACTCCGGCATCATTTGTAACAGTGAAAAACCAGAAGCTTCCAAAGTAGGGAAATTGTTTTAAAAATGATGGTATGGTCATAGAATGGAATGGGAAGATGTGTTGAAATGGAAAGATGACCAGATTCTAAAAAATGAACACTTGTCTCTGCAGGAGCCCTCTGGCAGTCTAGCTCTGATTCTTTGTTCTGATTTGTCCATGGTGGTGCCACACCAGATATATAGCTAAGTGATTATAAGGAATAGGGACAGGAAGGGAAGGAGAAGATGGGACTTTTCCCCCCCCATTTATATCTGTAGCTTCCTCCCTTCCTCCCTTCCTTCCTTCCTTCCTTCCTTCCTTCCTTCCTTCCTTCCATCCTTTCTTCTTTCAGTATAATGAACATGCATTTGGGTATCACTATTACTTTGTTTGTTTTTGGTAAGGTTCTGGTGCCCAGTAAGGCAAAGCCAGACTTGTGATGAGATTTAGTTCAATCTGGTGAACTATGTGTTACACTATAATAAAAGTATGGACAAAGTCCCATGCTAATATAGAAGAGAATGTAAAACAAAACAAACATCTTCCTGGAAGCACAGGGGAAGATGTACAGAAGAGGAGGCTCTGGTAGTTAGCCTGAATCTTTGCTGGGGAGGAGGAGCTGTCCAGGGGAAAACAGTGAAGGCGAAGCTTTCCAGGCAGAGGTGCACAAGAACCCAGGCCTAGAGCATGAAACAGGGTGGGCTGTGGTGGGTCTGTGGCTGGACTGACACCCTCGGTGCTCAGATGTTTTTCCATGCTGAAACAGGGCACCAGAAGAAGCACAGTCAGAGGAGGGGCCTGAGTTTAGTTCTAGCTGGGGAGCAGCCACAGAGGAAGAAGGCAAGAGAGATGGACGAATGGTTTGCACGTTGTTTTCATCTGACCTGCTGTGGAATGTGGCTCATAACTTATCTGCATGGGCAGCTATTGGAATGCACAAAGGAAATCCAGCCAATGGAAATTCCTGGGAAACTGTCATGGGGCCCAAATAGGAAATGCCAATCAAGAGATTTTACTGGTGCCAAGCTCAAATACCAGTGTTGGGAGCTGTGCTTCTCCAAGAACGATTCCTGCTTGTCAACCTTGGGAGAGACACTTTGGCAGATGTATATGGATAATAATCAGGGTCCCATCGATACTATCCTTCCCAACCCTTTTGCATTCACCATCTAACTTGATGCTTTAAGAAACTTTGAGTCAGCGGTGATTATCCTCACTTTACAGATCTTGGAATGGAGGCTAAGGGAAATTTAGTGACTTGCTCGAGTTCACAAGGCTAAGGGAGACAGGCTGGTATCATTAAAAATCCTTTGCTTTTGGAATGATACAGGCTTGTTTTAAAATCTTTATTCCATGAAGTAGTGATTGCATACTCACTACTTGGTATGACTTTGGGTAATTTACTTTCCTCTCTGAGTCCATTTTCCTATATGTAGAATGGGGATAACTTTATCTACCGTACAGAACTGTTGGAAACATGGAATGAGTCTATATATGCTGCCCACGTGCTACCAATTTCCTCCTTCTTTAGGACTCAAAACTAACTTGGTGTGGAGGGGGCAGCAAAGACACCCTGTTAAAACATTCCATTTTCCAGCCTCCCTTGCACTCGGGTGTGGCCATATGATGTAGTTCTGGCCAATGAAATGTAAGCAGGAGTCTCTAGAAAGGGTACCTGGTCCTGAATAAGAAAGTTAAACCCTTTTGGCAAAAGCCTTTCTTCTCCCCTTCTTCCTTCTTGGCATGGAAGTGCATTCCAAGGAATAGAGAATAAAAATGGGATTTAGCAGCCATCTTGGAAAGATGGAAGAGCTTGCACCTCTCCTGGTATTGTTGGGCTGCTTTTCCCTGGACTTCTCATTGCTTGAGACAAATCGACCCTGGTTAGCCTAATCAGTTTGCAGCTGTCTGTATTCCTAACTGATGGAATAATCTAGGCTTTGACACACCATACATACCCAAATAAATGGTAGCCATTTTGATTACAGCAGGGACCTTTCTCAGAAATGCAGGCAGAATTTAAACTCCTGTACCTTACTCACAAAATAGCATTAACTTGCTCAACCGTCCTCCTCCCCTCACACTACACAGTGTTCCTTTCTCTGTTCTCTGCTTTGCTCACCTCCAAAGTTGGGTGTGTAGGACTCTCCATCTGCTGACCAATCTCAGCTCAAATGAACATATATAAAATCCCTAGCACAGTGCTTGGCACACAAGCATGAAACAAATGGGATTTATCTGTCTTGAGTCAGGGGTTTTAAACAGACTCAGCAAATAAGAATCATCTTACTTTAACAAACGCATGTGAGTTTAACTTTAGAGGGTCCCATGACCTACAAGATAAAGAAACTCAAGCAGCTATAGCATGAGTTTCAAGGTCCTAACTCCTGCCTACAGCTCTAGGCTCCTCCTCCTAAGTCCCTAGATAACGTCCTTTCCCCTGTTTTCATTTCACGGAGAGTTTTCTCCCCTCTGCTTAGCGCTTATCTGATAGTAGCCACTGTGTTTGCCTCTCCCTCTGAAGGTGAGGCTTGCATCTCATTTATCTTTGACTCCTTGGTAACCCTTCACAGAGCAGTACTCAATGAATTACTGATGAATGAATAAAGGAGTTTCCAGTCAGTACCTAGAAGTCTATTCACATGGAGGTCTTAGCTTTTCTCTGAATGTGGATGAGCATTTAAATGCCTCAGTAGTTTTGCACACGCTATTCATTTTACTTGGAATTCTCTTCCTCCATTTTATGCCTGTAGGACTCCTACTCATCCACATATACTCGCCTCAAACATCACCTCTTCCAACTCTCTCAGATGTTCTCTCTTAAGGAATCTGACACTTAATTTTACTATGGCATATGACTTGCTGTTTGTTCTTATGATCATTTGTCTACATGCTTCTCGTCTCTGCCAGTCTATGAATTCTTGAAAACATTTAGTCATTTTTTTTCCTGTCAATTGTATTCAACATAGGTCCTGGCTTAGAGTAGGTATTGAGAATTTTGGTGAATCTAGTTACAATTTTGAATTTACACAAAATTGTGGCTTTGAGTTGTTGCCCATCCTTACCCCTGTAATGAGCTTATAACATCAAGTAACGTCTTTATTTGGTAGCTACTGTGGACCAGGCATTATTATTGTCCATGCTGTTAGTATTTAAATGATAGGTTTAAACCGAGGTGATGGTCCCTTTGTCACAGTCATTGGGGTGACTGACACACGATGCATTCTTGGTTCTAAGAATCTTGGAGGACCCCAGTGACCCTGTCTGTATTGTGACCCCCCCCACCCCCCAATAAAGACATGAGAGCTTGACCCAAGCTGGTCCAATCAGATTCTCTCTAACAGAAATATGAAATTTGGAATGGATTGCTGAAGAGCCTGGGAGTTGTTGGAGCTGAGTCACATTTGTGGCAGTCCTCCAGGGTGAAAAGCCATGAAGAATTTCGAGATACCAGAACTGCCTTGGGTTCTCCTATCTTGATAGTTCAGCATTTCCTTTGATTCTCTGAGACACCCCCAGCATCCTTCCAATAAATTTCCCCTTTGCTTAAGCTAGACGAAGTCTATTTCAGAAATTTATAAGTTAAAAAAAAATCATAACCAGTACAGTACATATCCCCCCAAAATTTCCTGCTTGGTCTCTGAATTAAGATTTGTATCAGTTGCAAGTGACAGAAAACCCAATATAAGGTTACAAGTTTATTTCTCTCTCAGGTGAATGTAGACAACCAGAACTAATTGCCTGATCCTCAGGCACCAAGTTCCCTCTATCATGTTGTTCTGCCAATCTCAGGACAGAACTTCCATCTCATGGACCAAGATGGCTTCTCAAACTCTAGTCACCAATCCAGCGTATAGGAAGGAGGAAGACATGCCCCTCCTTTTAAAGGTGTGCCCCCCGCAAAGTGGAACACACTGTTTCTGCTTCTATTACATTGGCCAAAATGTAGTTATATAACTCCCATATGCCAGCTGTTTGATTCTCTAGACCCACTGCCTACTCTTCTTCATCTGCTCTCTGCCATGGGAGGCTGGCCTGTGGGACCTCATCAATGGGAGATGGTAACCTCTGGTTTTTATGGTTCTAGTTCAGACAATAGGGGCTCTAGCAGGAGATAATAAAAAGGAAAGAAAAAAAAAAAAGAAGAGTGAGATCAGGTATTTATTTCTCTGGATCCCTCCCTTCAAGGTTGCATTGGGTAGGCTCTATCCCTCAACTGAGGGTTATGATCCTTGAAAAATAATTGATTTTGCCTGCCTCTCTCTTTTTCTAGGCTCTGGCAACTGTTTCTTCCCTTCATCCCTTAGGCACCGAGGGAGGTAACAGCCTAGCTGCTATGAGCACTAGATTATTGCATTATACTTACAGTTCCTCCATACCCAAACTTAGTGAATAGCCCCTTTGTAAATAAATCCTCTTTGGCTTATCCCATTTTGAGTATGTCGTCTGTTTTCTGTTGGGACTTTGACACATTTACCTAACTACAAGGATTTTATTATGGGCCAGGCACTCACCTAAAAATTGAAGGTTCTATTACCAAAAAAGAAGAAGAGAACCCATATTATGGAACAGCTAGTAGTCTTGACCATGGTCCCATCAGTCTTTCTTGATCAGTTCTTAGGTTCACTTTTTGTAGGTTGAACCTCTATCCTTCAGTCTTGATATCCATAATTCAAGGAAATCACCATCTTTCTTACCCAATACAAGACTGTAAGAATATACAGATATGCCTCTATACATGGGAGAGTTATAATTACTAATAAGTTATATTTGATCCAGGAAGGGTAGTAAAATCAACACAGGTTTAGGGAATGTATCAATGGAATGATGAATCTATGTTTTTAATTTTTTCAGCTGCAAAATTGACATGTTGTTCCACATAGTGCCTAACTCCTTTCTAGTGCTGATCTCCAAGTATTATTTTGTCAGCTCTATGTCACAATTTTCCATGAATCATAGAAAGAAATATGGCAGAACTCTTGAGCTGGAAATATAGGGTCTAGAGCAGATAAAGGAATGAGACAAACCCAGTAAGGTACCCAACCTGGTAATCCAGGCAGAACCAGGAGAGCAGCCAGGAGTATTGGCTCACACACATTCTGACTGTTGGAAGAGGCAAGAGATAGAAGGCAGCTTAGCAGAGAGGAAACAATCTCAAACACCCAGAGGAAGTGCCTAGGCCCAGGTAACCAGAAGGTTGGAATCACACACATGGCAAAACAATAGTCAATCCAGACAGAAACAAAGAAATCTGCTATCCCTTAATAGAATGCTTGAGTCATCCTAGTCAAACTCCAGGTGCTGTCTATGTTTCCTCCCTTTCCTTACTCCTCATATCTGGCCACTCTTTAGGCTCAGTTGATTATACCTTCTAAATATCTCTCATTCATCTACTTATCTTGGTTCCCATTTCCAATAACAGATTAGGTCCAAAGCGTCTTTCGCCTAAATTAATGCTAAATCTTCCTGATGGATCATTATTTCCCCCATACAGCCCTGTTTTCCAAACTGCAGCCCATGATATTTTTCTAAAATACAAATTAGGCTATTCTTCACCTGGATAAACTATTCAATAGTTCCTCAGTTCTCCTAGAATAGAATTAAAAATTTTAATAAGACCTTATATTACCCAGCTCCTACATCTCATTTTAGCTTCATCTCACCTCACTCCTCTTCTTCCCACTTGACACTTCAGCCACTCTGAAATACATGTAATTCCCTGAAGAAATTAAATAGGCTTTTTCATGTGTGTGCTTTACCTTCAACTCCTCCCACTTTCTTCATCTGATGCATTCTTACTCATGCATCAGGACTCCACTCATAAGTCATTATCTCCTATAGACAGTCCACCTTGACACTCCCTCCCTCACTCAGTTTGGAATAGCTATCCCTCCTTTGTGTTCTCATAACCCCGGGATTATCTTTACTGTATTACTTATCATGATGTATGATTATTTCTATGTTGTCTATTTCTCCCCAGTCTATGAGTTTTTTAAGGACAAAGGCTATATCTCATTCATCATGGTATCCTCACTGCCTAGCACAGACAATGACAAAGATGGTGCTCAAAACATGCTTATGGAATAAATGAATGCGGGAACAAGGCCAATAGTGTGTAGAGTGGGATTAAGTGGGATTATCTCTTTCCTAGTCTTAGACACCGTACTTCCTTTAATGCAGGCTAGGATGGTTTTCACATTTTAGACATCACTCTTTGCAAATGTTTCATTTTGCTATTGTAACATGAACATCCCTGTTTCCAGTCTTGAGGTTTACCCTTTTCTCTAATGTACAAAAAAAAGTGCAATAGCTGAACTTCTGTGTCAGGCCATGAAGGAGTGATAGGGTCCAGACATATTCTCCCATTATAAACAATAGGAAAACTGGAAAAAATTATAGAAAACAACTGCTTTCAGACATTGAACAACAAACAGTATGGTACTGTGATTCCCAAGAAAAGGGAAATAAGTGAGGTAAGCCCTTGGCCTTCTGCCTAGAATCACATTCTGGATCTCATTGCAGGCAAGGGAATCCTAAGCCAAGCACAGCGGTCTCATGAAATTGAGAAAACAAAGATCAGAGATCTGGGAGGCTGAGGTGACCCAAAACTGTAGAGCAGAGTTTCAGAGAAAAGAGAGCAACATAGAAAAAGTACTTCAGAGTCTTTGCTGAATATTAATTCATGTATGCCTAGGACATAACTCCATGAGACCAGGTGATAGATGACTGGGGAGTTGTAGGCTGAACAATTCACAGAGGTCACAGAATTGGGAGACTCCAACCACTAAGAGTAGAAGGTCCTCATAGATCATCTGGGACATTCAGTAGGGACCAGAGAGGTGTGACGCCTTAATAGAGGGTTAAACTGTCTCTAGACTTGCCCTAAAAAGTCCTAAAAAGAAGTCTGGAAGGGATCAGGCTGATCAGCAAGTAACTTTCCCTGCTAGAACAAAGCTCAACACTCTTTAAAGGATAGCCACAAAATCCAGACCCTCAGCATAAAACGCAATAGTCAGTATCCACTAAAAAACAAGTAGATATGCCAAGAAGTAGGCAAATGTCATCTACAATCAGAAATATAAAAAGAGTCAATAGAAACAGAATAGAGATGATAGAATTGCAGAGAAGGACTTTAAACAGCTCTTAAGTTATACGGAATTATTATAAACATGTAACATGTGAGGAGAGAGATGGAGGATTTTAAAATAGACAAAATGAAATTTCTAGAGATTAACAAATATATATGCTAATGAAAACGTCTTTGGAAAGATTAAGAGTATACTATATATAGCAGAAGAAAATATTAGTAAACTTGAAGACATGGTAATAGAAGCAATCCAAATGAATCACATAGAAGAAAATAATTGAAAAACATAACTAACAGTGTCTTAGTGACATTTGAGACAATTTTGAAGTGGTTTAACAGAATTACAGGAGAGGTTAGGGCAATGGGAAGCAGAAAAATATTTGAAAACATAATAGTTAAAAATTCCCAAATTTGATGAAAAATATAAGCTCAATGAGCCTCAATCAAGATAACAAAGATAACTCCACCAGGGCACATTATAACCAAATTTTCAAAAACAACTGATAACGAGAAAATCTTAAAAGTAACCAAAGAAAAAAACACACATTATGTGTAGAGGAACAAAGATAAAAATAAATGATTATAGACTTTTTATCAGAAACTATGTAAGAAGACAATGGGACACTATAGTTAAAGTGCTGAATCATAGAAGAAGGAAAAAAACAAATGTTGACCTAAAATTTTATACCCAATGAAAACAGTCTTCAGAAATGAAGATGACATAAAGACTTTCAGACAAATATGAGCTGAGATCATTTCTTGCCAGAAGACCTGACTATAAGAAATATTGAAGGATGTCCTTTAGACAGAAGGAGAATTTCAACAGATGAAAACTTGGATGTAGAAAAGACATGAAGAATGCAAAGTATGGTAAATGTATGAGTGAATATAAAATACCTTTTATTTATTAATTTTTTTTTTTTTTTTTTTTTACTTTTTGGCCGCACCGCTCAGCATGTGGGATCTTAATGACTTGACCAGGGATCGAACCCGTGCCCCCTGCAGTGGAAGCACAGGGTTTTAACTGCTGGACCACTAGGGAAATCCCTATTTCTTAATATCTTTAAAAATAATGGACTCTTCAAAGTAAAATAATAACAATATATTTGGAGATTATAATATATGTAGAAGTAAAATATAGAACAAAGGACAGGAGAGGAAAAATGAAAGTATACGATATTACAGTTTTTATATGTGAAGTGGTATATTATTTGAAGGTAGATTGTGGTAAGTTATAGAAACATATAATAAATACTACAACAGGAGTTGGCAAACTTCTGTAAATGTCAGATTGTATATAGTTTAGGCTTGTGGGTGAGATGATCACTGTCACAACTACTCAACTCTGCCTTTATAGCATGAAACTCCTTAGCTAGATAGACAGCTATAGACAATACACAAATGAGTAAGTGAGGATGTGTTCCAATCAAACTTTATTTATAAAAATAAACAGTGGGTCAGATTTGACTACAGGTTGTATTTTGCTAACCCCTGCCTAGAGAAATCACTGAAAATAAAATAAAATGGTAGACTAATAAGCTAATAATGGAGAGAAAGTGGACTAATCAATCCAAAGGAAGGCAGAAAAAGGTAAAGAATGTCCAAAGGACAGATGGGACAAATAGAAAACAAATAACAAGATGGTAGATTGAAGCACAATATTGCTAATTACATTAAATGTAAGTAGTGGAAACATTCAAATTGGTAGGCAGATATTGTAAGACTAGATTTTTAAAAAAGTAAGCCTCAACAACATACTATTAGAAACCTCTTTAAATATAAAGGTATAGAGTAAAAGGGTGGAAAAAAAATACCATGAAAACACCAGTCTTAAGAAATCTGGATTGGCTATGATAACATCAGACAAAGTAGGCTTCAGCAAAAATGATATGACCAGGGATAAAGTGGGATATTTCATAATGACAGAAGGGTCAATTCATCAGAAAGACACAATACTCCTAAATCCCTACCGCAGATCTTCAAAATGCATGAAGCAAAAACTGACAGAACAGAAAGGGGAAATAGACAAATCCACAGATTGTTATAACAAATATAAAGAAATATAGCAGACTTCAACAAAGGTATCAACCAACTTGATATTATTGATATTTATGGAACATTCCACCCAGAAACATCAGAATGTACCTACTTTTCAAGTGCACATGGAACATTTAACAAGATCTACCATATGCAAGAAAATAATACTTTTAAAAGTATTAAAGTCATGTGGAGTATGCTCTTTGACCACAATAAAACTACATTAGAAATCATGTTTCCAGACATATGTGTGGAAAATCCTCAAATATTTGGAAATTAAACAAAACAGTTCTCTATAATTCATGGGTCAAAAAGTAATCACAGGGCTTTCCTGGTGGCACAGTGGTTGAGAGTCCACCTGCCGATGCAGGGGACACGGGTTCGTGCCCCGGTCTGGGAGGATCCCACATGCCGCGGAGCGGCTAGGCCTGTGAGCCATGGCATGGCCACTGAGCCTGCGCATCTGGAGCCTGTGCTCTGCAACGGGAGAGGCCACAACAGTGAGAGGCCCGCGTACCGCAAAAAAAAAAAAAAAAAAAAAAAAAAAAAAGTAATCACAAAGTATACTAGAAAAATATATTGTACTGAATGAAAATGACAACACACATCAAAGTTTGTGGAATTCAGTTAAGGCAGTGGTCAGGGAGAAATTTATGTCTTTACATGCTTATATTAGAAAATTAGAAATGTCCAAAACCAGTGATCCACCTTAAGAATCTAGAAGAAGAAAACTGCTTCAAACCTAAATATGCAGAAGAAAAGAAATAATAAAAACAATAGCAGAAAGCAATGACATAGAGTAATCATCTTAGGGAAATCAATGAATCTAAAACCTGTTTTTTTTAAAACATAAATAAGTGGATAAATCTCTAGTAGACTCATCAAATAGTAGAGGAAGAAGGCCTAAATGATCAGTAACAGGAATAAATGAGGGGACATCATTACAAGTCTTACAGAAATTTAAAGAACAATAAGGTAATATTATACGCAATCTTATACCAAAAATTCAACAATTTAAATGAAACGCACAAATTTCTGAAATATTCAAATTGCCAAAACAGCAGAAGAAACAGAAAACTTGTATTGCCCTAAATCAACTAAAGAATTTGAAATTATTATTAAAACATTTCCATAGATAAAAATAAAGGCTTCCAAGGTAAATTATATCAAACATTTAAGAGAGAAATAGTACCAATCCTACTTAAATAGTTTCAGAAACGAATGGAGGAGGAAACACTTCACAACTCATTTTATAAGGCTAACCTTATCTTGTAGTCAAAACCAAAGACTTTATAAGAAAAAAAAGAAACTAATATCCTTCATGAGATTGGTGTAAAATATCCTTTTAAAAAGTAGCAAATAAAATCCAGGAATATATTTAAAAAGGGTAATATGCCACATCCAAATGGGGTTTATTCCAGGAATACAGGTTTGGTTTAACATTTAAGAATTGGTTAATATAATTTAACATATTAATAGGAAAAAAGAAAAGTTTAATGGGTGCCGAAAAAGCATTTTAAAAAATTTATATTTATCATTATGTTTTTAATAATGAAAGAAAACACCTCTTGACCTAAGAATAGAAGGGAACTTCCTCAACCACTTGATAAAGAGCATCTATGATTGTAAATCAATTATACTCCAATAAAAATTTTTAAAAAGAGCATCTGTGAAAATCTTACAGCTAACATACATAAAGGTGAAAGACAGAATACTTTCATTCTAAGATCAGGAACAAGACCATTAACCTAGTAACTTAAATCCCAACACCAAAAATATTTAAAATGGATCATAGATCTAAATGTAAAAGCTAAAACTACAAATTTCCAGAAGAAAACATTGAGAAAATATTTGCAACCTTTATGTTGGCAAATATTTCTTCAATAGGACACAAACAGTATAAAAACAATTAGATAAATTAGACTTCATGAAAAATTAAAAGTGGTATTCCAAAGACACCATCAAAAGAATAATGAGGTACCCCACAGACTGGGAAAGATATTTGTCATAGATAATTCTGACAAAGGACAAATATCTAGCATATATAAAGAACTCTTAAAACATAAAAAGACAAAAAATATTTTTTTAAGTGAGCAAAAGCCTAGAACAGATACTTTCCAAAAGAAGATATAGAAGTGGCCAATAAGCATGAGAAGATACTCAATATTATTAGTCATTAGGGAAATGTCAATTAAAAACACAGTGAGACACCAGGACACAGTCATTAAAAGGGCAAAGCTTAGACTGCAATATCAAGTATTGAAAAGGATGTGGATTAACTAACATTTTTCTGTGTTGCTGGTGGTAACAAAACCAGTACAACCACTCTGGGGAAAAGGCATTTTCTTATAAAGTTAAACAGATGCCTATATAACCACCCTACACCATAGCAATTCCACTTCAAGTTATTTGCATAAGAGAAATGAAAACATATGTTCACACAAAGACTTGTACACAAATAGTCATAACAGATTTGTTGATACTATCCCCAAACTGGTTAACAACCCAGATGACCACCAACAGGTGAATGAATCAACACATTCTGGTATATCCATACAATGAGTCACCGCTCATCAAATCAAGCCACCAACCAGTCTACTGAAAAAATGCAACCACATGGAGGAACCTCAAATATCATCCTATACAAAAGGGTGTATACTGTATAATTCCATTTATACGAAATTCTCGAAGAGACAAACCTAATCTACAGTGACAAAAACTTGTTTGACCATTTTTTATGGCCAGCGGTGTGTGGTGATTGATTGATAGGATGGTGCAGAAGGAAACTTTTTAGGTGATGGTGGTGGAGATCTTGACTGTGGTGATGATAACGTGGGTATATACATTTGTCAAAACTGATTTAATCGTACATGTACAATGGGAGTGTTTTATTGTATATAAATGATATTCCACAAACCCCGGGCTTCCAGCAGTCTTCTCAAAGGTTCCAGAGGGAAGGTCCCTCAAGTGTCTGCACATTACCCTGTGAACCCCTCCTTCTTTGTTCTATGAATTTCCCCTCCACCTCAATTCTCACCCACTTTTCAGTCTCATACCCCTACTCCTCATGGCTGTTCCAGTTCTCTCTAGTTATTTCCCTGGAAAACCCCGGCATGCTCCTCTCTCCTCAAACCCCAGTGCACTACCAACACAGAGCCATTCTGTATACAGAATTTTACTAAAGGTTTGGTGATGAAGTAAGGAAGTCACATCACAAGAGAGGAGACAAGGAAAGCTAAATGTCAGACAGCGTATTGGTGGAATTCATCATCTGCCCCTTGAAGGCAGTGACTCAGCCCCTCCTTCCATGGGGCTGGCCATGTTCCTTCTCTCTCAAGTTCAAGCACTTAGACTCTGACAGGGGCTGACAGTGGGAAACCCCCAAGTCCTACTATGTTGTAAAATTTCAAAAAATGTAAATACTGTCTTTTTTTAACCTCTCTATCAAGATGAGCCTGGCACCTACCTTTGTAGAGTCTAAAAAGCCAATTAAAGTAATTTCTCAAGCAAAATAGGCTTTATTTCCTAAACTGAAGTTTTCCTAGATTAGTGTTTTTCACCTGGTATGATTATTAAAAATGCAGATAACAGTGTCCATGCAGATCCACCGAGTTAAGAATTTCTTGGCCTGGAACCTTGGAATCTGAATTTTAACCAGCACACCACCTCGCCAAACCTCTCTGCTTTGATTTTTTTAGGCAGTTTAAAACAAAAAAAAAATCCCCTTGTTTTGTGATTAATGAATTTTCTCAACATGCCTCTCAATAAATATGCTTTCAGTCAGGGGTCTCTCACGCTTGATTTCAGTAGTTGATACTTGAATTGTGCATACAAGACTGGTTTCTCTCCCATTTTCCCTCTCCACAGCCCACCTTTGGACCAACAGCCCAGTGGAGCTGGAGGTGGAACCACGAAAATGCTTTTGTGCCATTGGCCTTGCTCTGGGTTCCCAGATGGTATTTAAGGCTGGTGGCCTGGGAAACATCTTAAAATTCCATAATGTGAACTTTGTCTGTAGCTCCCTTTAAAGCACGAAGTCACTCCAAACAATTATCACTGCTCTTAACCACAGATTATTGTGGGCTTCCCATGCCACCAGGAAGTTTTATGGCAAGCTCTGAAAACATGAATTACCCAATAAGATTTTTAGATTGGTGAGATCTAACTGAAGTTGTTAGACAAAGTTCTGGAAAAGCCGTCTGGGCATGTGCTTTGTCTAGAGCCAAGAAGCGCTTCGGGGAAACCTTGAAATAGCAAATGACAGAACTTTCCCTGAGGTTCCCAGATGTTCTCTACCAATTCTAGAAGTATGCCAAGAACTAAATTTCATTTGGGGGGCCTCTTATCAGCACGCAGACAAAGATCAAATCTCAACACCGAACATGTGGCTTGATGTGAATAAAGTTTTCAAAGCCCTGTGTTTGCCATTTTGATAATTGATTACAGCATGATTCTCTCCCCCGCTGCCCCCGGCTCCCCGGCCCCGGCCCCCAGATCCTGCGTAGTTGCTTTGATCCCTTCAGAGGCTGTGAATGCAGAGAGTGAGGCATAGATGTATTAAACTCTGTCTTTCATCACAAGTCTTTCAGGGGCACATTGTTCCTCTACTCATGAAAATTATGGTGTTTCCGTGGTTCAGATATCACTGAACTTAGTGAGCTTCCTTCTCATCTTTTAAATATAAATACTGTGTTTGTACTTTCCTATTGCAACTGTTGAGTCACACTGAATTTAGTTGGGGTGTTGTTGTTTACTAACCATGAGGATACTCCCTTATGAACTCCCGTGGATAATCACAGCAGACAGCATTTATTTTGTGCTTCTATGTTAATGCCACCTTATGTGTTCATTATGGCCTTCAATCCTCAGTAGAATCCTATGGAAAATATTCTATGTTCACCCTCATTTTGTAGATGAGGAGAGTGAGGGCCAGGAGGTCCACCTGCCTGACTACGGTGTTATACTCATTCAACAAAGATTTGCTGAGTGTCTACTATGTGCCAGGCACTGTGATAGGTGCTGAAGATACAGCATGAACAAAGGAGATGAGATCTCTACCCCGATGGGGCTTACGTTGTATTTCACCTCTATTATGGGAACTTGTGGTCATTTACCTAACCAATCTCTGTGGTGGAATGTTTCAACTCTTTCTGATTTAATGCCCTTTAAAAAAAAAAATCACACTGTAAGGAACAGCATAATGACTGATAAATGTATTTCCAAGCCTTTGCTTATTTCATGAGGAGAGTTTCCCAGAGTGGGAATGATACAGTTGAAAGGTATGAATATTCCTTCAAGTTCTTAACACATACTGCCAAATAACCCTCAGAAAGGGTGTAACGCGATTTACACTCCCATCAACTCTAGCAGTTTCTGGGAATGTCCTTTTCACCACACCCTTGCCAACACTGACTATTCTTTCTCTCTCTTTTTAATCCTGTGTATCTGATAGGCATCACATTCATAGCTCTGTAACCACAAACTGTACTTAGTTTTACTTAGAGAAAAATAGATGTCACTGACACAAACTAGTTGAAGAATGACAACTCGTTTTAAAAACACCTCACATTAAAAGAAAAACCCCATGCTTCCTTCTTGGTGCATATGGCTATGATTATTAAGCTATCAATTATGTCTGAGAAACACTCAGAGTGCTTACTGATGTATAAATCTCTCTGTGGAACAGCTCATCTGCATTTCCACACCTTGTAACTAGGGAGCCTGGGAGCAATTGCCTTTTTTTTTTTCTTTGTGAGTGAGTGCCTTGCCCATCCCTGAAGGACTCCAAAACTCTGCTGGAGGGAAATTTGATCTGGCCCTTTTCAGAGGCTTCCTTGCACTGCCTCTCTTTATTAGATGTGGTTTCTCCCTTTTGGGGGTTTTCAGAGCACATTCTATGTCCCTTTGTTTTGACACCTAACACATCCAGTCATGTAAAGTGTGTACTTTCCTTAGCTCTCTGGCTAGAGCAATAAGGCTAACGGTACCTGTTGTATAGATGTGCTGAAACAGCGCATATAACGCACTTAGACTGGCGCCTGGTGCAGAAATACCCTCAGCACATATTTGTCAAGTGAAGGAATGAATAATCAACACAGTAAATCTTGGATGCTGCTTACTGCTGACAAGAGTACATAATATCAGTCAGAGGGACTTGTGAAAATGCAGGACCAGTGTCTTTTTCTCCAGAGATTACGATTCAGTGTCTGGGGTCAAGGCCCAGGAATTAAGGTGGTCTGGACACTACATCTAACTCAGAGAATCTTGGTTACTTGTGAGCTCTGTGATGGCAGGGACGATATGACATTCATCTCTAAATGACCCTGCATCTATCCACCCCAGTTTCTGACGTGTAGTAAGTGTTCAAGGACAGGTAATGTGAATTTCAACCTTGTTGTATGGAGGAGGCATTGTTTCCAGACTTACTAATATAAGGCAAATAAATGACTGATGGTTCTAAAATGTGTGTGGCGCCTTGTCCCTTCCCAATTATGATCTCAAAAATATAGCCACCATTGTCCTGGAGCAGAATTTCTCCAACCTCACGTTCTTTGATGCCCCCTCAGCAAAGCCATATTTTGAACACTTTACTATGTGTGCCACTTTATTTGATTTAATCCTCATGGTAATATCCCCGAGGGGGGAAACTGAGGCTCAGAGAGTTGGTCACTTGCCTGAAGTCACATAGCAAGTCAGTGACCGTGCTGGGCTTCAAACCAGGCATGAGTGACTGCCGGACCTGAGAACGTTCCATACAGCTCAGCCCTGGGATGGAGGAAAGGAACTGGGAAGCATCTCTTGGCGTGTTGGGGCAGGTGAGGCGCGGGAGCCATTGTCAGTGTTCGAGAGTGTGCGTTGCCAGCCAATTCCTGATTATAGGTAATGGCATAAAACAGAGGAGGTTTTTCCCTTGTAGGTAGATATTATAAATATAGGATTGTAAATAACCCTGACTTCATCCCCAGCCAATCAGCCCCCACTGGTTTGCATGCTGCATACGTACAGCATGACTCAAAGGACCCTCAGGCAGTGGGTGGGTTAAAAATCAATCAAACAATAATAATTTTCATAAGTGAGAACTCCCTGGCTTCCCAGTTGGCTGTTCAGTTATTTGTGAGTCATGAATTTCCTTTTTAGGGTAATATTTACCATAGTGCATGGCTGGTTACAGGGAATACGTAATAGCCACTATCTGATGGGAAATGTGTTATTAAAACATTACCTCATGATAGATTTACCTGATAAATAATCCCTAGGATTAAACAAAAAGGTTGGGGAGGAACTCTGGAGGGATTGCAGGGAACAGAAAAATGAATAGGAATAAGCCATAGTGTGGAGGTAAATAGAGAAGGTTTTTTCTGGAGATGGGTATTGAAATAATCCTGACTCTAATAATTAGAATATATAGAGAGAGACAGAGACAGACACAAGGAGAAAGAGAGCATGAGGATGAACACTGAAAAAGGTTAATAAGTGCTTTTTTTTGTATTGTTAGAATATGCAGGCACTGGGCTAAATATCTTATATACATCCTCATTTATATTCTCATGAAAATCCTGGGGTCCACTCCCACCACCGTCCCCACTTCTCAGATTCAAGCCAGTCTTGTAAAATGCTAAGAACACAGACCCTGGAGAGAGAGTGTCTGAGTTTGCATCTCGGCTTCCTATATACTAGCTGTGACCTGAATTTTTCTCTGCCTCAGTCTTCTCATCTGTGGAATGGAGATAATGGTAATTTTGCCCATCTTAGGGTTGTTTAGAGAACTAAGTTAATAAATAAAGCACTTGTAAACTCAAATTCAGCTACTATTTCAAGCTGAAGAATCTGAGGTCAGAAGTTAAGTCACTTGCCCAAGGTCACAGAACTACAAAGTGGCAGAACTGCGATTTGAACCCAGATCTGCCTGACTCCAGCCCCTGTGCGCTCTCAACCCTTCTTTGGCTGATGGGAGCAATAATGGTGGGTACTAAAGAGACGTAACAGGGTATGTTTTCCTAAGACACATGATGCCAACACCCACCGTTTGAGTCAACCTACCCCAAATTTATGGACCATTTTATAACCATAGAGTACAATCTAGAAGCAACCCTAGGGATCATCTCATCCAAAGATTGCAAACTGTCAGCTCAGGGACCCTTTCATTTTCTAGAGATGTGTTTTGTTTGGCCTGCAGCATTGGTTGGTGCAGAGCAATGACAATTTTTGAATGAATTGCCAAAAGGAAAAATTATAACACTTCACAAGAAAACCCAGATTTATATCTCCTCTAGAAAACCTGGAAGATCTGGACCCATATCACTCTGTGCAACAGTCAGTTGTACTCAGCTGCCTGTGAGTATATTCTCACCACGCCCTACATCTCTTGCATCTGACCCGCTTCACTCTTTTCTACCCCCATGACAGCCCATTGAATACAGGACCCAAGCTCTCTGAACTACCTTTCCTCAGACTTGTTATCTTAGCTCAATGAATTTTTCAATGAGCTTAATGAGGGTGGAATCTTTGCCTACCCTCCAGCTGCCCCCCTCTTCTGAAACCTTGCATTTATTCAAATCCCTCTGATAGAATGGGTCTCTGAGAGAACCAAGCTCCCTGAGAGTGGTCTGGCCAGCACAGAGTACTGGGGGACAGTTGACTCACATCTCTTGAGATCTTCTGAGGTCTCCCATCAGAGCTTCTCCTGTTGGACCAGCTTCACCAGGTCAATGAGAACTTCTTTGTTGCTCTCTTCAGCTTCCCGGTGACAAGGAAGCCCAGGCTCTCCCAAGGCCTAACCTGGGCACTTGAGAAGCCTTTTACCTGAGGTTACCTGGTCCTGTTGTCTCTCTGCCTCTGGAAGTTTCAGGGTTTGTCCTCCACCACACAGTCAAGCCCATCTTGTTCAGGTGTTACCAAGATCACAGCGACGCTCAACTTGTAGGCTGAGTTTTCATGGGCAGGTGATGCTAACCTGGCTTCTAGCACAAGTTTGTCTTATTTAATCTTCATAACTACTCTGTGAAGTAGGTGTTAGGATCCCCATTTTACAGAGAGAGAAACTGAGGCTGAGCAAGGTTACTATCTTGTCCAATGACAAATCTAATTCCAAAGCTCCATGCTCTGTCCAGCAAGTATAAAAACTCAGATCCATAAAGTGGAGGAAGGAGCATGATGAATGCTCTGTGAGATCAGAGGTGGTCAGAAAAGGGAGAGATGACAGAGGATCATGAAGGCTCCATAGAGGAGTCAACTGGAGCAGAGCCTTGAGAAACAGGAAGGTCTTTATGTGGGAAGGAAGATTACAGATGGAGGCCACAGTGATACAGTCTCAAAGGTGGAAAAATCTTGGGATGTCTCCTTTAATTCAACTGGCCTAGGACATCTTTGCAGGAATAAAGAGCCAGAAAAGGCCAGATTATGGCAGAGAGAGACAACTGTCCTCCTCCCCTTCCTCCTCCTGTCTTTCCTTCTGTTGTCGAGTCCTCTTGCCATAGACAGGCTCTGGTGTGAACACTGAAGGAGGTAGCCCAGTGTAGCAGAAAATGCGTGAGTTTTTGAGATTGAGCACAGCTGGAGTGAAAGAGTTGAGAAGTATTCATGTGGAAGGGGGCATTTGACCAGGGACTGGAAGGACAGATGAGGTGTCAGCACTCAGAGATGAGGGCAAAGGGCAAGCCAGTGCAAGCAAAGAGACAGGAACAGGAATTTAACAGGAACATTTGGGGAACAGTGACTAATTTACTCTTCCTGAAATGGAAGGTGAGTGAGGGGGGTGCGGTGTGGAGGGGGTATAAGGCAGGCATGGTAGATTTTTGGCACATGTCAAGCTAAGGAGCTCTTATCTAGTCTGAAATACAAAGGGAAGCCTGGAAGGATTAGGGGCAAAGGAGTGATATTGATGTCTAGGACAACAGTCTGCAGAATGGATGGAGAAGAGGCAAGGAGAGACTGCAGACGGATGCCAAATAGAAAGCCGACCCAAAATTTCATTGAGATGTGGTGTGCATATGAATTAGGACGGTGGCCTTGGGAACGTAGGGTTCTTCACACCTTGGGCATCAGTAATATTGTAGCCTGGCTGTAAACAGGACACATTCCTGTCATCATCATTGTCATTTTTGTCACTGTTGCCCTCTTCTTCCTTCTCCTCTTCCTCCCCCTCCTCCTTCTCCTCCCCCCCTTCTTCTTTCTCCTCCTCCTCCTCCTCCCCTACCTCCTCCTCCTCGCCTCCCTCCTCCTCCTCTTCCCCTCCCTCCTTCTCCTCCCCCTTCTTCTTCTTCTTCCTCTTCTTCTTCTTCTTCTTCTTCTTCTTTATCTTCTTCTTCTTTCTCTTCCTCTCTTCTTTGTCTTCTTTTCTCCTCTTCTATGACTATTTATATCGTAATAACCCTTCAAGATTTACCTTCACAATCATTTCTTCATGTGGTTGTTTTTGAATTTTGAACTTTTTCAACTCTGTAAGAATTAGAATTGGATTCTGCTGGGAGTAAGAGAAACCCTCAAGTAATGGTAAAGCTTCTTTCTCTCCCCTGTCACGTGAGCATCACAAGCCTAGGGCAGCCGTCCCCTGATTGTCAAACCCGGGCTCTTGCTGTCTTACTGCTCTGCCATCCTCAGCTCACAGCTTCCACCTCATGATTCAGGAGGGCTGCTCATGCTTGAATCATTAGATCTGTTTTTCAGGCAAGAGGGTGGCAGAAGAGGACACTTCCTGGAATTTGCACATTCCAGTTCCGTTTACTTCTGGTTAACCAGACCTTAGCCACATTGCCATATTTGGGAGCCAGAGAGACTAGGAAATGAGGGCTTTATTCTGGGTCACCATTTGCTAGAGCTGAGACCTGCTAGTGTGGCCAAGAGAGAGCTGCCCCCTGTTGGTCCATTCTGAGGCCCATGAAGAGGAAGTCAGTTGCAACTCCGGTAACACCATGCCCCGGCAAACGTGTCCTCACCACTGACTGAGCAGGCCTGTGCTGGGTCATCAGCGGGGCAGTACTGAGTGTGGTATCTACCCTGAAGAGGCTGGTGTATTCACACACAATAGAATCTCCGAGCTGGGAGGAATCTTGGGGGTGGTTTACTCTTCTCTTCTACTCTGTCCTAGACACAGCATCTTCGATTCCTAGGGGCACACCTCCAGACTTGGGGGCGACATCTGAGGCTGCTTACTCGAGGAGGCACAATGCTCCCTTCGTACATGAATAATATTTGCATCCTGAGAACTTTCACCCAACAGCTCTGATTCAGCTAGGACACAGGTCTTGCTTATTCCTCATGCTACGGAATAGCCCGTTTGCTATGTGTAGGCACTTTCACGTGTTTGTCCCCTGCTTTCCCAATCAGTCTCCAGTTTTCTAGAGCGCATGTGCCATATGGTGACGCTGACATGCTTGGGTGTCTCCAGGCCTGGCTCTGATGCTCTGACACTTACTAGCTATGTGACCTGGAGCAACTAACACTTTTTGAGTCTTCATTTCTCGTAAAATGAGGCTCATGAGGTTATTGGGAGGCTTAAATGAGCTAATGAATGCAAAACAGAGAGCCTGACAGCAAATATAGCAGTTATTATCATTGCAAACATCTTTATGATTAATGATAATAAAGCATCTCTGGCTTTTTTCCTTCTTAGGTGAGTTGTGATGAGCTATTAGATAATAAAGAGGAAGAAACTTTTAGCACTTTGGGGGGAAATTAGCATAAAAATACCACCTACAGTTGTGACCAGGAGCCACAATATTTGCTCCCTTGACCAGTTTCTCTGGATTGCTGTTGCTGTCCATAAAAAATTGCCTCCTGTGGTTGCTGGTTTGCTCTCTTTATTTGCACACTGCCTCCTGGGAAGCTCCATCTGTTATAATGGGCATTGGCATTTCTTGGGCTAATTTGTTGTTGTTGTTAGCAGAAGCAGATAGAACACAAATATACAAACGTATTGGAAGACACAAAGATCATCTACATTGTGAGGGAAAAGGAGTCAGGAAGCCTGGCTGCTGATTCTCACCCTACCGCCAACTGGTTGGGTGACTGGGGATAAGTCACAGTGCCCCTCTGGGCCTCTGAGTTTTGAGACCCGCATCAGCAACAACCTCCTGTGACCGGAGAAAGGATGTGCCATGGCCTGGATTCCCCTGGGATCCCTTTCTCCCCACCTAGGGCTGGCCCAGGTGGAAGCAGCATCTGGGCGGAGGCTGGGTGCATGCCCAGGCAGCCCTGTGTGGTCTGTGAGCAGAGCCCGCCTGCTACCAGGGTGTGATGGTTCTTATGACTTGGCAACCCTGGGCAAACATGTCCCATCAGGGCTGAGCTAAAAATAGGTCCTGTGCTGTGGAGCCCAGGAAAATCAGCAGCCCGGCACATACCGGGTGGGCCAACCAGGCAGAAGTAAACAGCCACCACCATCCCAGGGGCACAGTGACAAAAGAGAGGATGTTTGGCTCATTTCCCCACATGCGTCTTCTTTCTCCACCCTCCTCCTGCATCCCCCACCCCCATTAGAGCCAGTGCCTTCCTCTGCCTTTCCTCCATCTCCTCTACTTCCAGGTAAACTGACATTTGCAGAGGGACTGAAGGTGGGCATGGTATACTAGAAAGAGATGGTGGTTAGGCATCAGTGGGTTTGTGTTCAAATCCTGACTCTGCTATTTTCTAGCTGTTGGACCATAAGCATGTGACCCTTTGGACCCTCAGTTGCCTCGGTGATGTAATGGTGTTCATTATACCTATTTCTAGGGATTGTTATGAATACTAAAAACAGCAAGTGGCTAGAACAGTGGTTCAAGAAATGTATCTTGCATCTGAATCACCTGGGTTGGTGGGGAGCTTGTTAAATCTGAGTTTGCTGGGCCCCAGCACCCAGTTTCTGATTCGGTGGGTCTGGATAGTACTGCTTTCCTACACGTTGCCAGGTGATGGTTATGCTGCTGGTCTGGGGGTCTCCACTGGGTCTGGGGTTAAGTGTGTGAGCTCTTGAGACAGATCACAATGGGTTCAACTCCTGGCATTGCCACCTCTAGGAGAGTGACTTGGGGCCATTTCTAAATCTTATCTGGAAAACGGGGGTGATAATCATTCTGACTTCATAGTATTGATGTGAGGATTAAGAAAATTAATTCATATATAGCACTTAAAACAGTCTGGCAAACAACAAGCGTGGAGTAAACATTAGCTTTTATTAGTATTATAGAGTCTACACAGTCTAGGAGTTCAGTACATGTTCTTTTTCTCTATCATCTCCTTGCAGTTTTTGTTGGCTCTGCTCATACCTCTGTCTCCACACCACCCCTCCCAGGATCGTTGTGGTCTGGCCTCGCCTCTCTGGGTGGAAGGGCAGGCTTACACTGGGAGGATATGGGGCACCAAGGAGCACAGATTGAATGTCACAGAATAAAGATCACCCAAGAACCTGAAGACCTCAGAAGGGAATGGGCTTACCCAAAGGGGTCCAATTCAAAGGGGCAGAGGAAAAGTAGACCCAGGTTTCCTGACTTTCCAGCCAGGACACGTTCCAGGACATCCTGACATGTCCCCAGAGGCAGCTCCGGCTTCCCGCACATGTGCTTAGGGAACACCCAGCTCCCCGCCCTCGACTCCTGCACAGTTGCTAGGCATTTGGGTTGTTTCTCTTTTGATTGTTTATGATTGAAGATGACATGGCTGTAAACATCTTACATCTGAGTATAAATGACTATTTTCTTTTGGATTTTTTATTTCCCTTGGGCTAATGTCCTCAGAGTAGAATTATTAGGTCCAAAAGTACAGCCGGTGTTATAGCTAGAAGAAAGCTAGGCATAGCAACTCTTCCAGGGAGAGGAACTTCTCATTTCCCAGAAACCATGAGATGGCTGAGGATGTTAGGGTTTGAAGCAAGTTAGGGCATTCTAATTGGGGCTGAAAGCAGGGTGTTCTGGACTAGGCGTGTGATGCCTGGCAACCACGGGTAATTTCCCCGAGAGTGGTGTTTAGACTAGTGCTTCACAAATATCAGTGTACATAGGACTTCCCCGAGGATCTTGTTAATACGCAGCATCTGATGCAGGAGGTATAGGGTGGGGCCCAATCGACTGCATTTCTAATAAACTCCAGGTGATGCTGATTCGGCTGATCAATGAACCACACTTTTTTTGTTTGTTTGTTTGTTTGTTTTTTTGTGGTATGCGGGCCTCCCTCTGTTGTGGCCTCTCCCGTTGCAGAGCACAGGCTCCGGACGCGCAGGCTCAGTGGCCATGGCTCACGGGCCCAGCCGCTCCGCGGCATGTGGGATCCTCCCAGACCGGGGCGCGAACCCGGTTCCCCTGCATCGGCAGGCGGACGCGCAACCACTGCACCACCAGGGAAGCCCCTGAACCACACTTTTAAGCAGCAAAAGTTTAGGTTTCCCTGCCCTTATTCACGCTATTTCTCTAACCCACCATTCCCAACCATTTTCCAGATGAATCTCCAGAGACTTCTCTGGATTGGCCTCACATGTCTGGTTTCGGTACCCTGTACCTACATTTGTCACAGCACTGATCATGCTGTACTAAATCGTCCATCCCTTTCTCTTCCTGCGGGCATGGACCAGTCTGATTCAACACTGTATTCCCAGCATCTAGGACAATGCCTATCATGATATGAGACTAATTATTATTACTGGGTAAGTGAATGGGTGGACGGATGGATAAGTTAATAAACGGCTGTGAGGGGAGCAGAGTAGGAAGTAATGGGTTAGGAAAAGCATGGTGAACAATCAGATTTGGCCTGAAGATCATTACTGTTGATTTGGGGACTTCTGAACCACATTCACTTACTGAAAGCCCAGAATCAGTGACCCTCCTCTGATCCTTACCAACTTTTTCTACACCCCTCAACAATGCTGACGGTGAACCAAGAATGAACTCAGATACATGAATAAGATCCAGGAAGCTTAGAGGTCCCTCACAGGGTGGCTCTAATAAATACCAGAAAACAAAAAGCAGGTGTTGGCAATCTTTCTCCTGCCCAAAGACTTATTTACACAAGTTTCCAAAGCAATCCCCTTCATCACTTTTACATGCCTATTACACGGTTCTCTGCAAGGAAAGGTCTGGAGATGGTTAGCTCAGTGGATTAGAGAGTGAGTTCTTCAAAGCCCAGGGCAGTAGGAGCTTTGCCCCTCCTCTGCTCCACGGCTGCATGCTGACTGCCCAGCCCTGGCCAGTGGTGCCCATGGTCCTGCTTGGTCCCAGTGATTAGAGAATGAGGATGGGTCAGTGGGAACCCATCCCTCCTACTCACTATGAAAGGCAGTGCCATGAAGAAGAATGAACTTGAGCTTGGACATCTGACAACCCTAGGAACGAAACATAGATGCCTCACTTACCAACTGTATAATCTTTAAACATTTGTTTTTTAATTTTGAAATAATTTCAAACTTACGGAGAAGTTGAAAGAAGAGTACAGGGAACTCTTTGCTCAGATCCACCAATTTTTAACCTTTTGCCACATTTGCTATCTCGTTCTCCTTCTCTCTTTTAATTTGTTGTTTTAGTACCTCTGGTTGAAGAGGACAAACGTTCATCAACAACAAAAAATTACATTCGGAAACAAACAAAAATGTTCTGAAACCAAAAATTACACAAAAAGTTGTTGAAAAATCACAAAACTAAATAAATGTAAGAGAAATATAAGTAAACTTTAAAATGCCACAGCTTGTAAGTTTTAGCATTTATACTTCTAAAGTTACTACAGCTTAAAACTGCACTAAGATTTTTGGGACATGCTATGATATTATATAATAATATGAATTTATTTTTGGAGCCACTCGAGAGTAGATTACATATATCATGCTGCATAACTCACACCTCTTGGGACTTTCATGTGTACTATGTAGGAACAAGGATATTTTCTTAATATAACCTCAGTGCAGTTTCTGGAACTTTAACCTTAATGGAATAATTTTATGTACAGTCTGTATTCCAATTTTTTCAATGTCTTTTTTTTTTTTTTTTTTTTTGCGGTACGCGGGCCTCTCACTGTTGTGGCCTCTCCCGTTGCGGAGCACAGGCTCCGGCCGCGCAGGCTCAGCGGCCATGGCTCACGGGCCCAGCCGCTCCGCGGCATGTGGGATCTTCCCGGCCCAGAGCACGAACCCGTGTCCCCTGCATCGCCAGGCGGATTCTCAACCACTGCGCCACCAGGGAAGCCCCTCAATGTCTTTATAGCAGCTTTTTTTCCCCTCCAGTAACTGGGGTACTTTCTGGTACATTTATTTCTATTTGTATTCAGCTTTACATTTTTCCTTGTGGATTTAATTTTATTTTTTGAAGATTGAAAACATTAACATGCTTCCAAACTCAAAACTCTACAAAAAGGTAGAGTTAATCCTTTCCACCTCACTCCCTCAAGCCCTGGTGGGTAACCAGCTCGATTGCTGCCTGCTTTATCATTCCTGTATTTCTTTTTGCAGAAGTAAGTAGAAAGATACATTTCTGTTTCCTTATTTCTTCCTCTTTCTTACACAAAATATATGCTTTTGCACTTTGCTTTTCTTCCTGGAAGTCACTCCATATCCATTCATGGAGATGTGCCCCACTCTTTTTCACACGTGCATATTTGTGATACACTATCATGGCCACAAATTATTTGCTGCTCCTGTTAGCAAAAGGTGGAGTCTATTTTCTCTGCCCTTGAATTTGGGATGACCTTGTGAATTGCTTCGAGCAACAGTAAATGGCATAAATGCTGTTCAAGTCTACTTTTGTGTCTTTCAGGTGTGTTTTATAGTTTTCTTAGTGTAACTTCTGAACATTTCTTGTCAAAAATTATGCCGTTTTTAAGAAGTCACTTCATCCTTCTGAATCTCAGATTTCTCATCCATAAAAAAGGGGATTATCAGAGCTTTCTTGAATAGTTATTGTGAAAAGTAAATGAGGTAAATTGAAAATAAGTGCCATGTAAATCCTAGTTTCCTTATTCCTTCCCTTGAAGCTCATGCTTGCTCTTAAGGAGCAGGGGAGGGGAATAATTAATCACATATGTCTGTCTAGCAAGGACATTGTCTAGGTTGGTCAATAAGTCAATCAGTATTGCAGAATTCACCGTGTACCAGGGACTTCGACAGTTGCTGGGGATATAACCGTGAGAAAAATCAAACACAGTTCCTGCTCTCAAAGAGCTTCTGGTTAATGAACATTTCCCATTAATCCTATGACATTTTATAAAATCTAAATGCAAACCCAATTAGCAGGCATGGCCTTGCAATCCAACAGATTCTAAAATTGCACCACATAGGGAAGTAGAAGCTTTATACTTTTAGAATCCAGATCCCAGTTTGAATCATCATGCAAACAGATATGACCTAAAATAAGAGAGAGTCACAGCTAGAAGGAACACGTGGAGGAGGAAGCTGAGGCACAATAGGTCATGATCAGACCAGGATCACACAATTAATGAGTGACTGAGCTGGGGCTGGAAACTTGGTATCTAGGCTCCCAGGCTGGGGTATTTTCCAACACATACCCACTGCCATTCTATTTTCCATCTGCATCTCTTGTCACTGCCACGTACGTATCAGGGTTTCAGCTGTTTCTGCTGGTCGTCTAGGGAACATTGGCCAGGAATGAACAGCACATTTCTAAGAAAGACCTGCTGTCACTAGAGTCATTATGTCATGAGGCTGTAACTCCCTCCACCAAGAAGGCAATCTAACAAATCTATACTGATATACAGAGTTAGAAAGCAGATCAAATGAGATAAAATCAGAATCACTTTAGCACAGTGTTGTTGGCAGCAAACAGACACTACTGTCTGTGCAACCTTTACCAGGTTGTTCAATTTCCCTGAGCTGTGTTTTTTCTCCCCTTTAGAATGAGCATGTACCTTGTGGGGTCTTTCGAAGCGCTAATTGTTTTTCAGTTTGGTTTTCTCCTTCCTCTATTGTAATAGAATCCCTAGTTCTTTGCTGGGCAAATGACTGTCTGGACCCAAGACCACACTTCCTCTGTTTTCATTGTAGCAAGGCATAGCCATATGAGTGAACTCAGCCTAGTAGAATACCACGGAAATGGCATGTCCAACTTCCAGAAAATATCCCTAAAGGGTAGAAATATGACTTTCTTCTACTTTTTTCGTGTCTTTGGTTGAAATATAGTGCTGAAAACTTAAACTAGAGGAGCTGTTGGGGACCAAGAGGTAACCATGGGAATGAAGGCCACACCCACTGAAGCATAGGATAGGAGTCTGGGCCAGTATGAGCCCTAACCATTCCTGAATAGCTTCCTGATGTGTTGACCTAAGATTTCTTTCTATTGTTTTTAAGCCAGTGCTATTTTGGGTACTAGGATTATCTCCGGCAGCAATGGGAAAAAGTCCTATCAATAGTAACTCCTTGCCATAATGAGTAGCTGTTGCTTTTGCCAGCCTGGCTTCCATTTTTCCCACTTTTAATGGTTGCACATCAAGTTTTCTTTGAGGAATGACCCCTCTCCCAGCCTTAGTGGAATTGTGATTTAAGTTGCATCACCTTCTCCTAAGCTAGGCTAGTTGGACTTTCAATTTGAATGGAATTCAAATCTTGGACCGCGTAACCCAAGCACCAAGAATATCAGGTGTGGATAAGTCCTGGAGGTGGGTGGTGAGGAAAGCTTTTCCTCACTAAAGCACATCATTTAAGAAATGTAACAGGAAAGCTAACCATTGAAAATCACCGTTTTTCAACCACCATAATATTGGATTCAAATAAGAATCATCACTGGACGTTAAAACCATTGCGTGAAAAAATGGGGACCGGGATAGTCACAGTCTGAACTCATCACTCTGTAGGTTACTGATCAACTACAAAGCTGTCTCCACAGTGGAGAGATTGGGTGGACACCACTTGGCCAGATGATCAAAGAGAATGTCACCAATGATGGGACATCCTGTGGCCACTGATGTGAGGCACTGAGAAGGATTCAACATCGTCTATACAGTATTCATGACAAAACTGATCAACCTGAAACTATTTAAGAAGAAATAATCAGGCAAATCCAAACCAAGGGGCATTCTGCACAACTGGCCTAGATGCTTCAGATTTTTCACTAGCATAAAAGTCTAAAAAAAACCCTAAAATAAAAACAAAAACTAGGGAATTATTTTAGATAAAAGGAGATTCTAACAAAACATGATAATTAACATTTGTGATCCTTGATTGGATCCTGGATATGACTGTATATTATATTATATTATATTATATTATATTATATTATGACTTCATATTATATGATGGTATTATATCTGATATATAAGTTTCTGAGTGTGAAAATTATGGTTATGTAGGAGAATATTCCCATTTCCTTGTTCTTGGGAGATCCATGTTGAGGTGTTTGGGGGCAAACTGTCATGACGTCTACAATTAATATTCAAATGGTTCAGCAAAAAAAATTAAAATGGATAAACACATAGGAGAGAGGAAGAGAGAGTAGAAAGAAAGAGAGAGAGAGAGGGAGGGAGAGGGAGAGAGAAAGTAAATGTTGCCATATATGAACACTTGCTTGGGCTACTGAAAGGGCAGCATATGCTCGTTGTATTAGTCTTGTAACTTTTCTGTAAATTTCAAATTTTCCAAATAAAAACTTGAGGGAAAAGTCTCTTTTCCTTTTCCTAGCCATAGAGTGAAATATACAAAGCTTCAAAACAATGCTTTCACTCTGCCACAGGCCCTGGGCCCTTTATGCCAGAGAACCCACGGTCCAGGGGAGTGACACCACAGCTGTCAGCACAGAGCCACACAGCCTTGCCACTGTGAGGACTTTTGAGGTTGCACCTGTGGAGTGGGCTCAGTGTGTGTGACAGTGGCCCTCAGGACACTCTCAAGGTGGGCAGACCATCAGAAGAGGGGGTGTGAGTGAGGAAATTGGGGGCCCATTACACCAGTGATAAGGCCCTGCCTTTCTCTGCAATCTTTTTTTTTAAAATTTTTTTATTGAAGTACAGTTGATTTACAATGTTATGTTAGCTTCAGGTGTACAGCAAAGTGATTTCAGTTATACATATGTATTTATATTCTTTTTCAGATTATTTTCCTTTATAGGTTATTACAAGGTACTGAATATAGTTTCCTGTGCTATACAGTAGGACTTTGTTGTTTACCTATTTTGTATACAGCAGTCTGTATCTGCTAATCCCAAACTCCTAATTTATCCCTCCCCCCTTCCCCTTTGGTAACCATAAGTTTGTTTTCTATGTCTATGAGTCTGTTTCTGTTTTGTAAATAAATTCATTTGTATAATTTCTTTAGATTCCATGTGTAAGTGATATATGATATTTGTCTTTTTCTGATTTACTTCACTTAGTATGATAATCTCTAGGTCTATCCATGTTGCTGCAAATGGCTTTATTTTTTACATTTTTAATTATTTTTAAAATTTTAAAAAATTAAAAAGTTTTATTTTTAATGTTTTTATTATTTATTTTTATTTATTATTTTTTTGGTTTTGGTTTTTATCCCTGCAATCTTATTTCCTGTGTCCCTTCCCTCCCCCTTGACTCTAGCACCACAGACCTTCCTTCTCACACAGGCCACATCTGTTGCCACCTCAGCACATTTGTGCTTGTTGGTCTCAGGGTAGGGACTGCTTTCCCTCCTGATCCTTGCACGTCTGCCTCTCTCAGCCGAAAAGCCAGCCCCTCACCAAGACCTTTCCTTACCCCAAATCTAATGCTTCCCTCCACCGCCAGCCTACTCTCCACCCTGTTACACACCTGGGCTTCCTTCACAGCCTCTATCCCTGTCTGGAGTCTCCTGCTCATTGTCTGTCTCCTGCACTAGGATGTAAACTCCACCAGAGCCAGCCTTGGCTACTGCTTCGTGTCTGTGTCCCAGCAGGTGGATTGGTGCCTGGCCCTCTGCTGAGTACTCAGGACCCAGAGGGGATGAGCCTCCTGTGGGGCTTACATTTGGACAGGTAGTCAGGAGTGTGGTGGGGTTCTGACCTGGGGAGGAACTATGGGAGATGAGGGGCAGGCGCTTCGGCTGGAGGCTGGTGGGTGGTTTGCAGTCATCCAGGGATGGAGAGATACCCATCAAGGTGGGGCTTCTATTCTTACGTCGTGTCTAATAATAAAGCTACAATGAACGATATCCTGAAAAGTCCTCTTCCCACTCTGGAAACCTACTGTATCAGGCGCCTGTGCTGAAGCAGTGCTTTCCAAGATCACTAACTGGCCTTCCAACGACCTGATCCGCTGGTCACCTTTAAGGCCTTGTCTCACTTGATTTCCCTGTAACACCTGCAGGACTGACAGTCCCCTTTCCCCACAACTCTGTCTCCTCTGGGTTTCTGTGACACAGCCTCTTAATTCATCAACATTTGCCAAGCTCTTAATAACTGCAGGATGCTTCCTCTTGCACCTTACTTGCGTCATCACAACATCCCATCCTCACGACATGCCTATGAGCTAGATGCTATTTTTTTTTTTTTTTTTTTTTTTGTGGTATGCGGGCCTCCCTCTGCTGTGGCCTCTCCTGTTGCGGAGGGCAGGCTCCGGACGCGCAGGCTCAGCGGCCATGGCTCACGGGCCCAGCCGCTCCGCGGCATGTGGGATCCTCCCAGACCGGGGCGCAAACCCGGTTCCCCTGCATCGGCAGGCGGACGCGCAACCGCTGCGCCACCAGGGAAGCCCCTAGCTAGATGCTATTGTTGTCCCATTTCACCGAAGAGGAAACAGAAGCTCAGAGTTTTCAGTAAGTTTCCCAAGCTCACAGAGCTTGTAAGTGGCAGAACCTGGACTCAAATCCACACTTGTACGATGCCCAAGGCCTTGGCCTTAGCTGGACACCTTGCCATTTTTTCTCTCTACCCCTCACTCTTGGATCCTTCCTTATCAGTCTCCTTTGTGGGCACCACTTCCCAGCTAGACCCATAAATACCAGGGTTCCCCAAGGTTCTATCCTCAGGCCTCTTCACCTCACAAACCTCTCTTTTGAGAAACCTTAGCTACCTTCTGGTTCTAAATACCTATGTGTTGATGGCTCTCAAATCCTTATCTATAAGGATACAGAATAGCTCCAGGGAGCTGTTGGATATCTGTTATGGACAGAATGTTTGTGCCCCCTCAAATCCATATGTTGAAACCCTCGCCCACAATGTGATGGTATTAGGGGGTGAGGCCTTTGGGACTTGATTTGGTCATGAGGGTGGAGCCCTCATGTATGGGGTTAGTGCTCTTATAAAAGAGACCCCCTAGAGATCTCTGGGTTTTTCTGCCATTTAAGAACACATTGAGCGAAAAGACAGCTATCTATGAATGAAGAAGTGGGCTCTCATCACACACAGAATCTGCTGGCATCCTGATCTTGGACTTCCCAGCTTCCAGAACTTTGAGAAATAAATATTTCCCTTTAAACCACCCAGTCTATGGTATCTGTTATATCAGCCTAGAGACAACATCTCTGCCTGGTGATTGTGCCCTGGGCATCACCATTCTAATGTGCCCCAATTTGAACTCATCACTATCTCCTGAGACCTGCTTCTTTGTCTTCCTGTGTTCTCTGCACTATTTGAGGATGGTGTGAATATCCACCCAGTCACCTGAGTCCCGCCCCTCACATTCAAGCAGTTACTAAGACCTGTAAAATTTGTTCCCTCCTCTCCATTCTTGCTCTCCCCACCCTAGTCCTGGTCTTCATCTCTCGCACAGGTTGCTGTCTCTGGATTGGTCTCCCCATATGGGCGCCTCCAACCTACCCTCCACACAGCCTCCAGGGGCCTAAAACATAGAGACCATCACTTCACATTCATGCTTAAATCTGGTCAGGGGGTTACAATGAGTTGGAGCCCAAGTCCTTACTGTGCATAAAAGGCCCTCCACCATCGTGCTTTATCCAACTCTTGTCTCATTCAATTCCTTTACCATGTTTTTGTCGCAATGCATAAAGCCATTCTAAACCCTCTGTAGTTTCCCAGATGCAACACTTGCTGCTTCATCTCTCAAGGCTGCATGCCTGGAGTGGCCCTCCCTCCTCCCCGGTCTTTCCAGGGAATATCCACATTTCCATCAACCCTCAGCTCAATGCCTTCTTCGGCAGAGTTTTTCTCACTGTTCCTGATCCAGAAGTTACTGCTTCCACCAGTCTCCCCTGCTGACTGGCCCCAGTACAGCCTTTCATTCTGTCACAGCAGCTAAAACCCTTCTCTCTCTCTTTTTTTTTTTTTTTGGTTTTTAAAAATATCTGAAGCTTGACTTTATTAAAATTAAAAACTTCTGCTCTGCAAAATACACTGTCAAGATGTTGAGAAGACAAGCCACAGACTGGAAGAAGACATTCTCAAAAGATACACCTGACAAGGGACCATTATCCAAAACACACAAAGAATTTTTAAAACTCAACAATAAGAAATGAACAACGCAATTGAAAAATAGGCAGAAGACCCGAACAGACACCCCGCCAAAGCAGAAACACAGTTGGCAAGTAAGTTTATGAAAAGATGTTTGTCATATATCGTCAGGGGATTATGAATTAAAACAACAATGAGATACCACTACCTACCTATTAGAGTAGCTAAAATCCCAAACACTGGCAATACCAAACATTGGTGAGGATGTGGAGGAACGCGAACCCTCAAGCATTGCCGGTAGGGATGCAAAACGGTACAGCCACTCTGGAAGACAGTCTGGCAGCCTCCTTTTTTTTTTTTTTTTTTTAATTGGTTAATTGTAATTTTTAAATTCATCATTCATTTTCCCACAAGATAATTGTCTTGACAGTCTTTCTGCTTAGTATTAATTAAACATCCACAATGTGTTCAGTATTGGTTAAAGCATTCAAAATATATGACCCCTAACACAAGGAGTTCACATTCTAAGAAGACTTGCTTTAAAAATGATCTTCTTTGGGCTTCCCGGGTGGCGCAGTGGTTGAGAGTCCGCCTGCCGATGCAGGGGACACGGGTTCGTGCCCCGGTCCTGGAAAATCCCACATGCCGCGGAGCTGCTAGGCCCGTGAGCCATGGCCGCTGAGCCTGCGTGTCCGGAGCCTGTGCCCCGCAACGGGAGAGGCCACAACAGTGAGAGGCCTGCGTACCACCAAAAAAAAAAAAAAAAAAGATCTTCCTTATAAATATGCATGTGTGATCTACTTTATTGTGTTTTCTTTATCTTTTCTCTTTTCTTTTTTAATTATTTTTTTAACATCTTTATTGGAGTATAATTGCTTTACAATGGTGTGTTAGTTTCTGCTGTATAACAAAGTGAATCAGTTATACATATACATATACCCCTATATCTCTTCCCTCTTGCGTCTCTCTCCCACCCTCCCTATCCCATGCCTCTAGGTGGTCACAAAGCACCAACCTGACCTCCCTGTGCTATGCGGCTGCTTCCCACTAGCTATCTATTTTAGATTTGGTAGTGTATATATGTCAATGCTACTCTCTCACTTTGTCCCAGCTTACCCTTCCCCCTCCCCATATCCTCAAGTCCATTCTCTAGTAGGTCTGCATCTTTATTCCTGTCCTGCCCCTAGGTTCTTCATGACCATTTATTTA
>NC_041217.1:134135860-134155814 GCF_002837175.3 Physeter macrocephalus | reverse complement strand
CCACATCTTCTTTATCCATTCATCTGTTGATGGACAGTTAGGTTGCTTCCATGTCCTGGCTATTGTAAATAGAGCTGCAATGAACATTTTGGTACATGACTCTTTTTGAATTATGGTTTTCTCAGGGTATATGCCCAGTAGTGGGATTGCTGGGTCGTATGGTAGTTCTATTTTTAGTTTTTTAAGGAACCTCCATACTGTTCTCCATAGTGGCTGTATCAACTTACATTCCCACCAACAGTGTAAGAGGGTTCCCCTCTCTCCACACCCTCCCCAGCATTTATTGTTTTTACATGTTTTCATGATGGCCATTCTGACCGGTGTGAGATGGTATCTCATTGCAGTTCTGATTTGCATTTCTCTAATGATTAATGATGTTGAGCATTCTTTCATGTGTTTTTTGGCAATCTGTATATCCTCCTTGGAGAAATGTCTATCTAGGTCTTCTGCCCATTTTTAGATCGGGTTGTTTGTTTTTTTGATATTGAGCTGCATGAACTGCTTGTAAAATCCCCCGTCAGTTGCCTCATCTGCAAATATTTTCCCCCATTCTGAGGGTTGTCCCCTCATCTTGTTTATGGTTTCCTTTGCTGTGCAAAAGCTTTTAAGTTTCATTAGGTCCCATTTGTTTATTAATAAATGAAAAAGAAATGAAGAAAACAGTAGCAAAGATCAATAAAACTAAAAGCTGGTTCTTTGAGAAGATAAATAAAATTGATAAACCATTAGCCAGACTCATCAAGAATAAAAGGGAGAAGACTCAAATCAATAGAATTAGAAATGAAAAAGGAGATGTAACAACTGACACTGCAGAAATACAAAAGATTATTAGAGATTACTACAAGCAGCTGTATGCCAATAAAATGGACATCCTGGCAGAAATGGACAAATTCTTAGAAATGCACAAGCTGCCGAGACTGAACCAGGAAGAAATAGAAAATATGAACAGACCAATCACAAGCACTGAAATTGAAACTGTGATTAAAAATCTTCCAACAAACAAAAGCCCAGGACCAGATGGCTTCACAGGCGAATTCTATCAAACATTTAGAGAAGAGCTAACACCTATCCTTCTCAAACTCTTCCAAAAGATAGCAGAGGGAGGAACACTCCCAAACTCATTCTATGAGGCCACCATCACCCTGATACCAAAACCAGACAAAGACGTCACAAAGAAAGAAAACTACAGGCCACTATCACTGATGAACATAGATGCAAAAATCCTCAACAGAATACTAGCAAACAGAATCCAACAGCACATTAAAAGGATCATACACCATGATCAAGTGGGGTTTATCCCAGGAATGCAAGGATTCTTCAGTATAAGCAAATGAATCAATGTGATACACCATATTAACAAATTGAAGGGGAAAAAACATATGATCATCTCAATAGATGCAGAGAAAGCTTTTGACAAAATTCAACACCCATTTATGATAAAAACCCTCCAGAAATCCTTCTCTCTTGATCGGTCTGCCTCCCCCATGATTTTGTGAACTTTTAGACACCAAGAATGTCTGACTCATTCCAGTGTTGAGAGCAATGTCTGACTTCAGGTTTGTGATTGATTGAATGAATGAAAGGTAAAAACCCTCCAGGTTTAATAATAATAACGTCAAAACAACAGCAATGCTATTGATGACGAATACTTATTGAGCATTCATTCTGTGCCAAGGATTATACTAATTGCTTTTACGTAAATTAATTAAATCTCTAGAAAAATCAGGGTTATTGACTCTGAATAATGCATCACTTAGTATTGAGCTAATATCATGTCTAACCATGTCTAAGCATTTAACATGCACTTGCTTATTAAGCCTCACAATAGCCTTATGAAATATAATAATACTATTATTATTTTCTTTTTATAGATGAGGAGACTGAGGCCTCAACAAATGAAGTTATTTGCCTCAGGTCACACATCTAGTAAGTGGTGGAGCGGGGATTCATTTCTCTAGAGTCAATGGCTAGACTATAGACTCCATTACAACATACCTCCGAATGCAGTTGTCAAAATTTACAATAACTGTAACATAATGAATAGTTTTGAAAGTTCAATGCAGTCATTACAAAGAGTTCTTAACTTTAAAATGCATTTTGGGGGGTTGAGAATGTGCTTCACATGCTTTGCACACAGCACCTCTGAGTTGCCTGTCACTTAATCCCAGCCACCATGACATTTGACATTTTTGGTTGCATCAGATAAGTAACATGATAAAACATCTCAGCATGAATAAATGCAAAAGACATGATCAGGAGTGCTTTGGAAAAGCCATTCGTTCTGGATTCCTAAGTCGTAATCCTCCAGTAAAGCAGCTTGAAAAGTAGACTTGCTGGAAACAAACAATAGACTAAACATTGCATGCTCACATCCATTCCAGAAGATGGGATGTTAGAGGAGCTGGACTTGCTGGCTTCAACCTCTGGCCTCTAGGAATACAGAGTGAAGCAGAATCCAGGAAGTCCATAGTGCGTGTGTGTGCATTTTTTTTTTTTTTTTAGCTGCGCCACACAGCATGTGGGATCTTAATTCCCCAACCAGGGATCGACCCCTCCCCACCCTGCAGTGGAAGAGCAGAGTCTTAAGGGAAGTCCCCTAGTGTGTGCATTGATTCAACTTGAATGCTTGAGTCTTCAGAGGTACAACCAGCCTGGGGCTTGTAGTTGTCCAAATCTAGAAACTTTGGGAGCCAGAGTCAGAGGGAAGGAGCCAGAGACAGTAGGTGTAGTGACAATAAATCTGGAGTCCCTCAATTTGGGGCTTAAATTCATGCTCTATAACTTACTCTTGGTGTGAACCTCGGCAAATTACTTAACCTCTCTGAGCCTCAGTTTTATTATTGGTAAAATGGGGATAATAGTTCCCACCTTATAAGTTGTAAAATTAAATGAGATATGCCTGTAAGGCTCTAGTTACTAATAATGGATAATATTTATTGGACACTTCCATTGCTAGGCACTGCTTAAACATTTTTTAACATGTATTAACTTACTTAGTACTCTAAAGAACACTATGAAGAAGGTACCTGGAAATCAACAGGCTCTCCTTGGACACCAGAGACTAGGGAGCCAGGGATGGAAGTGGTCAAATGCATTGACTGCCCCACACAGAAGATGTATATTGGCTTGGGAGATAGACAGTTTGCAACTTACTTGTAAGACTGTACTAGTTGTTAAAATAACAACCAAAATATTTTCTTACCGATTCATAAGTTGCTGCTGCCCTGATCCCTTCATTGGTTCCCTCTGCTACCTCAGCCATCCCAGACCACCCCCAGGACCTCTCACACCTCCCCTTGAGTCAGCAACCAAATAGTTAAGTCATCACCCGGTAAGGAGTCTCCGGGAGCCTAATCCAAATCTTGGGCAATTTTGAATATTGTCCCTGCCCCTAGCCTCCTCCTTCCCCTCCTTCACAGACTCAGTTCACCTGTGGAAAGTTCTATCTTTACTAATACGGGTCCTTAAATTATGTGATGGTGAATCTGGAAAATGTAGAAGAAACAGAAACCGAAAGGCAGAAGGAAAGAGAAACTAGGTGATTTGTGTAATAAAGAGTTGAGGAGGAGAGCTAGAAAAGAAAAGAAAACCTTGAAGGCTAAAGTCGGAGAGATAATGCCAGTGTATTTGCTAAGTGTGTGGTTCTGGAGCAATAGTACAATAAGTTAAGGAGGAAAGACTTCTTGAGAAGTGTTGCTGAGAATTGGTGTTCCTTAAAGTTCCCAAGAGACAAAGAAAAATACAGGAATTTGTCCTTAATTACTACTGGACTAGGCTTCTTGATAGTCTACATGTAGAGATTAGGCCACATAGAACCCTGAATATCTGAAAGTTACAAGAGATAATCTCTAAGATTCCTTCCAATGTTAACCATAAACAGAACATCTGGATTGACCCCTCAAAGGTGTGCAACTTCTATAGGTTCTGTAGGTAAGATGAAAGCTCTGGGGTTACATAGCACTGAACTCAGTAGGTTATACTGAGTAGAATAGTCTTGGATCCACCTAGAGTCCACTGTGAGTTCTTAGGGATGAATCTTACCTTTATGGGTCTCAGTACTTTTGTTTGTAAAATGGGGAAGATAATGTTTATTGTTGTTGCTTTTTTTGAAGTTGTGTTTGGTGTTGTTACTATTTTTTGAGTTCTGACTATGTGCCAGACACTCTTTTCCATCTATCCCTTAATTAAATCCTTACAGCCAGTCTGTGAATTGTGTATGATCATTTCCTTTTCAGAGAGCAGACCCAGAAAACACGAGCAACTTGCTCAGGAACTCCCAGCTAAACAGTGGCAGAGCTGGGATTCAGTGTCTTCTCTTGCTCGAAATCCAATGCTTTTCCTTTAGAACATATGGCTTCCCAGCCTGCCTGCAGAACCCAGCGTGGAAATCATGAGTAAGCTTTTGTAGGAGAATGCTTTGAAAAATATAAAATGCCATAGAAATATGCGGGGTTTAAAATATATCATTAACTACTCATCCTCTGAAGCACTCATCTGTCCTTTTTGTCATTTCATTAGAATTGCCCTTCCATATTAGGGTGGATACTGTTTTGACCTATCCAGACCTCCTTTCAATGAAGAACTTGTAATTAATGACTCCAGCTGCTGGGAGACCATCAGCAGACAGCCCTCAGAGATGCTTCAGCTGTGAAGAGCTACCTCCCCCAAGGTCGCAGCTCTTCCTGGGGCAGACCACACCCAGTGACTGATTAATTCGGGGGCATAAAGACTTGGCCATCCTGACCTAACTTCAGACAACTCTGGAGTGCCTTTTGTTCTGCCAATCCTTCTTCTGACCTTGCCTGCTTCCACGGGTGTTAATCCCAAGGCACTCCCTAAAAACATCCTGTGTGCTAAACACCTTCCAAGTCTGGTTTTTCGGGGACTCAGCCTCTGACAATATTATATTATAGTTAGTTCTTTATGAGTCTAAAAGACTTTGCTATCCTGAAAGCTTCTTGAGGACAAGGAAGCTCATTTTATTCATTACTAAATCACCACTGCTTGGCCTGACATGAGGTGCAAAAAAGATATTCATTATATGTTCAATGAAGGAGAAATATACCTGTGAACCTCTAGGATAATAATAATATTGGTTAACACTTATATTTACAATTTCCCAAATACTATTTTAAGATATTTGGACATATCAACTGTGGACATATCAATTCAATTAACTCTCACAACAGTCCTAGGAAGTTGTTGTTGTTGTTATTACTATTATTATTATTCTGTAGATGAATAAAGGGTTAGGTTATGTAACCTAATGGTTACACGTTCTGCCCAAGGCTGTGGATTAGGTGGTGGGTCTGTGTTTTGGTTGCTGGGAATCTGTCTTTGAAGGTCGCTCTCCTAACTGCTACTCCTTACTACTTCTAGTATGCCTGTGCCTACCAACCTCTCATCTACCAATTTATCAGAAAGAGATTGGGAATAGCTGGGTAAGGGGAGAGAGAGGGATAGTCCTTTCATCCCAGGGGGCCTGGCGTCCTCCCAGAATGTTTCCAGTGATGACACGTCTGCTCTGTGTGCCGAGACGGCAGGATTGGCACATTCAAGGTGGAGGGCTCCAAAGCCCCCAGATGATTTTGGTGCCCACTGAGGTCTGGAAAGCACTGATGCAGATGGCCATATCAGGCACACAGAAGGCACTCATAAGCATGCCAAACGGAGGCCCAGGGATGTGCAGTGACCTGGCAGGAGCCACGTTGGCAGGGAGAGAGAAGCAGCCAAGACTCTCTGTGTTTCAGGGTCCCAGCCCGGACTCTCGGAGCTGCACTTCCTGAGGCCGGGCCAGGAATCTGCCCCGGGCATGGAGGACCACATACCTCACCCTCACGCGTGCATCTAATGATTACTCAGGAAGGGCAGACTTTGGGCTGACAAACGTGGTACCGGAAAGGGGAGGGGGGAGCCCGCCGGGAGGGGGTCAGCAGAGCCAGCTCGCTCAAAGCATTGTCCTTTCCTTCCTCCCACAGGATGCCAGGAGCCCCACAGAAAAGGGACTCATTTGTCTTCATTCCCAGCACGCTCACTTGCCGCTGGCCTTTCTCTTAGGCTTGCTCAGAGCAACAGGATACAGTCTCTGCCAGGAGAGAAGGAAGGAAGGAGGGAGGGAGGGAGGAGAGGAAAATGACAGGAGCTCTGGATCTCCAGGCCCCCGACCTGGACCCTGGACCCTGAAAAGATCCAGCACCGTGAGGCCTGGGACCCAGCCCAGAAGTGCCTGGTCTAACGGGGCCTGGGAGGAGAAACCATTTCCGGTCGCAGGGCAATCATTCATCAGATGTAGGCTGAATAACTGTTAAAAGCTGAGCTCTCATTTCTGGGTGGCCTCTCTCCAACTTTTATCTTAATCTAGTCTTCTTTGCACATTTATAGAAGGAAAATAAATAGGAGGCTCATCAGAACAAGCCTTCTTTTGCTTTTCCTTTGGTGTTAAAAAGAAGAATGCATGCTTTGGAGCTTTTTCTTAAGCTCTTTTTATAGTTGAGTTGTTTCTGGTGTCACCCCAGACCTACAGCATCAGAAACGCTCTGTGTGTGTGTGTGTGTGTGTGTGTGTGTGTGTGTGTGCGCGCGCGCGCATGTGTGTGCAGGTGGAGGTGGGGAAAAGGGACATGGCAGGAGCTTAGCCATGGCAGAGATGGAGGGTAGTGTGCATTGAAGAATTGGAATCAATACTGTAATCTACTGTCATAGGGATTATCAAAACAATGAACAAATCAATACATTTAAACAAACGTTTATTGAACTCTAAGTATATGTCAAACGCTGCTAGGAATGTGTAGTACATAGCTAACCCAGAAACTTACAGTTCAATAGGTGGCTCAGACAGGTAATAGATAATCAAGAGTGTTGGAATGACTTGTATGGCAAATCAGTTGGCTGAGGGACCCTGGTGACGAGACCCCCTCTCCCTGACTAAGCACACGGGGAAGATGAACAGCTGAAAGTGAGTGTAGGGTCACCATCGTCCCCAGGAACGGCTGCTGAAGAAAGTTGCACTCCTCTTAGATTAACATTCTAGGGCTTCCCGGGTGGCACAGTGGTTGGGAGTCTGCCTGCCAATGCAGGGGACACAGGTCCGAGCCCTGGCCTGGGAGGACCCCACATGCCGCGGAGCAACTAGGCCCGTGCGCCACAACTACTGAGCCTGCGCTCTAGAGCCCGCAAGCCACAACTACTGAGCCCGTGTGCCACAACTGCTGAAGGCTGTGCGCCTGAAGCCCGTGCGCCTAAAACCCGTGCTCCTCAACAAGAAAAGCCACCGCAGTGAGAAACCCGTGCACCACAACAAAGAGTAACCCCTGCCCGCCACAACTAGAGAAAGCCCACATGTAGCAATGAAAACCCAGCTCAGCCAAAGATAAATAAATTAAATAAATAAATTTATTTTTTAAAAAACATTCTATTCTTCCCTCTGAGACTCTTATGAGGTGCAAAACAAAAAATCATCACCGTCATTTAAAACATGGGCCCTTCATGTGAACTTTGCTTCCTGTCAAGGAAATCACATACTTAATTTTTTTACACTAAATTTATTTGGATTTCAGCACAGACACAGTTTAGTGATTAGGCATGTTTTCTCTCTCTCTCTCTCTCTCTCTGATGCTGTGTTTCCAATCTATGCAGAGATAAGATGGTGAAGAGGGCCTGAAGAAGTTTCTGTGGTGGGCCCTGGGTAAGAAGAAGTAGCAAGATTCCTGGCCTTTCGTGTGGAACTCCAAACCTGGCTGGAGCTCATAGAGTTGAAAGTGGCCGACTGGGATAAAGTCTAGACGGACTAACCTGAATACAGGCACCGTCGTCTCTCTAGTGCTCAGAGTGGCCTTTGGAGAAGACTTCTCAGAAGAGGTGAGAGGAAAGAAAGAGAGAAGGAGGGAGAGAGGGAAGGAGGAAACCACCATTTGTTAAGTGTGTACTCGGTCAAGCACTTTACACACGTGATTTCTCTTATACCATCTCCATCACCATGAATTGCAACCTCATTTTCACTAGGGTGAAGGGTGAAAATGGAGGCTCAGACGGATGAATGATGGCGATTTGCCCTAGGTCACATTGCTGGTAAGGAGCAGAATTGGTATCCTTCCCCAGGTCGGCCTCATTCCAGAGCACACGTTCTTTGTTCTCCCCGACCTTTCTCATTCAAAACCCTTTCCTGGTTGTTTGTGTACCATCATCTGATGAAACTGATATGTGATTGGCTGTTGGATGAAACTCACCTGAGGATGAGCCCCTCAAATCTCCAATGGTGGAGGTGTTCTCTTTCAAGTCAACCAGGGAACTCTTTCTCAGAGCTTTCATGATATTGTTTTTACAACTTGTAATGTCTCCTCCTTTCCATAGGTGTCTAGTAAGTGTTTCCTGATAGTGGAAGGAAGGGAGGAAGTTCAGCTTTTCAAGAGAGACAGGGTTTTGCTACCCAGAGTGTGGTCCCTGAACCAGCAGCACTGGAATCACCTGGAAGCTTGTTAGAAATGCAAAACCGCTGGCCACAGTCCTCCAGAATAAGTGAGTTAATGCTTACTTCGTCCTGGTACCCAGTATGCCATCCGTAAATGGTATTTCCTTTCTGTTCCCATCTTCCCTTCTCTTTTTTTAACTTTTAATTTTTTTACTAAAATGTAGTTGATTTTCAATGTTTCAGGTATATATAGCAAAGTGATTCAGTTATACACACACACACACATATATATATACTCTTTTTCAGATTCTTTTCCATTACAGGTTATTACAAGATATTGAATATAGTTCCCTGTGCTGTACAGTAGGTCCTTGTTGTTTATCTATTTTATGTATAGTAGTCCTTCTCTTTCAGAGGAAGAAATAATTTCATCTTCAAGAGTGAGCCCACAATAGAAGATAGAATCTGTTCTCTTGGAGAAAGAAAATGCCTCTGAAATATTAATCATATCCATTAGACCTGTGCTATATGGTAGCCACTTGCCATATGTGGCTATTAAATTAAAATTAAATTAGAGTAAAAATTCACTTTCTCAGTCACACTAGCCACATATGGCTAGTGTGCTGCCATATTGGACAGCACAGATATAGAACATTTACATCATCATGGAAGGTTCTATTGGACAGTGCTGCTTTGATGCTTCCTATGTTTCCTGGGCTTTTGCTAACCCACAGCCCAGCTGCTCACACAGTAAGAGCTCAATCAATGCTCCTTGACTGAAATTCTGCAGCTTCGCTTATTGGAAGAAAGAAATGGCAGGAGAGTCTCAAGATCTGTTTTCCATTTCCTGCTCTGTCTACTAAGGAGCCAAGTGACCTTGGGTAAGTCATTTACCCTCACTTTCCTCATCTATAGACTTAGAGAGGAAGAGGTAATGAGTGCCTCATATTAGTCTGGAAGCTTTTGCACTTTTTATCTCTTTGATAGTTTGGCCAACCTTCCAGCCTGTAGGAGATGACCAACTCATCCTGGTTTGACTGGGACTGTCCCAGTTTTAAAATTGAAAGTCCCATATCACAAGAACCCCCTCATTCTCAGGCAAATCAAGACCTCCCAGTTATAAGATTCTGTGACCCTGTGTAAGCCTGTGGATGGGGTCCCAGGAACCCCAAACTGCTGCAGACAGCAGAGGAGTGTGGTTAAGAGCTTAGGCTCTGGAATCAGACAAACCTGGGTTCCCACACTGAGGCCACCGCTTGATTTCTGTGTGAACTTGGGCAAATTCCTTAATTTCTCTGAGACTCAGTTTCCCCATCTGCAAAATGAGACTGCGGACAATAGTTCTTTCTTCTATGTGTTACTGTGAAGATTAACTTAGCAAAGCTTTGTGCTGTGCCACTCAGAGCACTGTTAGCAATTACTAATTCAGCAGCCTATGAAAAGGGAGGTGGGTCTGTCTTTAGGGAGACTGTGACCCTTACATTCATGGGGACCCCAAAGTATCAGCTAAAAGAAAGATGACTCCCTTACAAGCTACTCAGCTCCTCTTCATCCAAACTCCCACAAATCTCGCCCTGGACTCATCTCTAATAAATGACAGTTCAAACTGGTTAAGGAGAGCACATTTCAACTCCCCATGCCCTGCTGGGATAAAGTGACTTTGAGGGAACAATTTTATTGAAACACAAACTAATCATTCCTGTTGCCAAAGTAGGCTTTTGGCAGAGCCCTGTGAACAAAGAGAGAGAGTGGGAAAAAAATGTCCTGAATTGCTGAGACAGCACTGTATTTAGACGATTAAGTTTGGAAAAGCAAGACAGTTCCCGTAACCACCTCCTACATCCCCTCCTCCAAGAACAAAAGGTTTTGTTGAAAGTATTCATGTGGATATTAATACCAACACTTTAATGAGCCCCTCAGTAAACTCATCAGCGGTAATTACACCCAGCCAGGTGCCACTGGTGGGAAGGTACAAAATTGTGCCTCCAAAAATTAGTCACTTGTAAGTTAACCCCACAGTCACGTCAGCAGCCTACACTTGACGGCTGATTCACAAAGATTCCTTGACACCTCTGCAGTTAAAGGGGGCAGATCACCATGGGAAGTCTGCAGAAAGGGAAAAGTTCACACTTACAAAACACCCACATGGAGAAAAGAGTTTTGAGGAAACTAGGGACATAGCTTTATTCAGGGTTGTGATAGCAGCCATACTAGTTCTGCTGAGCACTTGCTGAGTACTTGCCGTGCACCAGGCAGGGTGCAGAGCACTGCCTGTAATCCTATGGTTTTCTATGGTGGTTTCTATGATGCCCTGTTTACAGATGAGGAAACCGAGGCTCAGAGGATGTGAAGGGCTTGGTCCAAAGTCTCAGTGCTAAAATGGTGGGGCTGGAGATTTGAACCTAGTCTCTCGGTGAGATGTGAGTCTCACAAATGCAACAGGGATAGAAGAAAAAGTTGTGCTTTTTCTTCTCACTTACTGGAGGTGTTTTAGACGTTGGATTTTGCCTTGGGTTTGGCCTTGACCCTGGGTATGTAAATCCATAGACGAAAGACTCTCTGCCTTCCTACTCTTTAAAATTTCCCTTCTTGGGCTCAGACTTTACATCACTGCTCTGCCTGCCATATCTTTGTCCAGTCTTCCCTTTCCTTTTTCCTAGTTATTTAGGGAAATAACATGGCCTGAGAGAGCCCAAGAATGAAAGATAGTGAGCAAATAAGATTGAGAATGAAAGAGAGGCAAGTGAGAGTGAAGGGGAGAAGATTAGGAAGAGCAAATGGAGAGAGAGACGGAGAGACAATGAGGGAGACAGTGAGAGAAACAGAGAGACAGAGAAAGAGATAGAGACAGAGAGACAGAGACAGGCAGAGAGAGAGACACACAGAGAGAGAATGAAAGAGAAACAGAGAGAAAAAAAGAGACATCAGGATTTGAAGTCCCCCAGATTTGGCTTGAATTATTGCCGCTACCAGCTGTGCAACTTTGAATAAAGCTCTCTGACTCAGTTTCCTCAGTGGCAAAATGAGGGTGATACTACTTATCTCATAGGATTGTTGTGAGGATCAAATAAAATATTGTCTATGCATTTCCTGCCATCCAACAGGCACTCAATAAACTTGCCTACTCCCTTTCTACTCCCCTCATCAAGCACCACCTAAACCCCAGGCAAACTCCAAGACATCTCTACAAACGTTACCAGTTTAGTCCTTGACACAACTCATGAATCACACGTTCTATTATATCTTGTTTTACAAGGAGGCCTAGAGAGAGGACATGATAAGCTAGGATCACCCAGCAAGTGACCGTCCCAGCCAGATTTCCAAGGCAGATCTGTCTTTCTTGACTATGGGGGAAAGAAATAATAACGGGGTGGCTGTGCCTCTGAACTGATGGGCTTTTACGGTTTTCTTCTCTAGCTGCTCCGCTGGAGGGCTGTTGAGAAAATTATCCAAATCGTGTTAGTGAGCAATTGAGTGCTGCTATTTCTCTGGGGGAAGATAGGGGGCGAAAGCTCGGGTTGGGGCTGGCAGCCACTAGCTGTGATTGTTATCTCAGCTGATACCATCCAGGAGCTCTCAGCTCAAGTAATTAACTCAATTGCCTCCTCTCAGGGGTGAAGTGGGGCTAATACAACTGAACCGCCTAGCTTGTGGGAAAACGATCCTGTGCTCGGTGGTAGAGTGCTTTCAAGACCATCTGGTGCTGAGTGGTGTCATGGCAGAAGCTGAGTGGTGAGTACTGGCCAGGCCCAGGGAGGGCGTCCTGTGAGCTGAAGGAACCGTCAAAGCCTTGATGTTGGTTCAACAGAGGTGGGTCTGAATCCAGGATCCATCACACATGAGCTTGGGACATTGGGTGGATGTCGGACTGGTGTTGGGTGTAGTGTTCAACCAGAGTCTTGGTTCCTCTTCCATAAAATGGAGTGAATAGAATTTACATCACAACCAAGGTGTTGGGTGGATATAAAAGAAAGATCTTGTTAAAGGGCCCTGCACACTGTAGCTACTCTGCAAACTTGAGGTTCCTTCGCCTAGAACAGTTCTCTTTGGGGAGGGAGAAGGGGAAGGAGAGAAAAATGCTGTCCCTACAGACAGAGACACTCATTGGCATCCCCTCTTTAGGGAAATGAGTTTCCCAACTCTGAGACTTGTGGATTTGAATAGGCAAATCACTTTTACTGATGATGTGGATTTAAATGGTTTCTTCCAGTTGTTTCCTTCCTTCCTCCCACTGCCGAATTACTACAGAAACCTTTTATTTTTTCTTTCTCACCCACAGTCCCTCTTTACTGAGCACTTACTCTGTGCCAGGCACTGTGCTAGATGCCTTCTTGAGTTATTTCATTTCACAACAATAATGAGTGAGTTATCTCGTATATCCTCTACAACCTAGTGGAATAGATATAACTGTTATCCCTGTGTTACAGCAAGGAAACCAAAGCGCAGAAAAGAAAAAAAAGTAAAAGCACAGGTCTGTCTGATTCCAACATACTTTCAGCATGACTGGCGTCAAGAACCCTTTCTGAGATGATCCTGCAAGCGTCCAGCTGACCAGGCTGGGCAGGTAACCTGTTCAGGAGTTCAGTCTCTCCTTCCTGGAGTCTGACGTCTCACCACCCTCACCCTTGAGAAGCAGGTTCAGAGCTTTATTCAGAAATCACTGGTTACCTTTCCCGAAGCATCAGTAGGCTTGCCTGACAAGTAAGACTCCACTAAACTTGCCAAGCTGAGTAAGAGAACCTTCTCTTCTCACCTAGCCTGCCTCTGCCCCCTCACCTTGATGTTGACCAATGGCCTCTTCTTCACTCACAGCACTGCCTGGCACACAGTAGGTATTTGCTCTAGACCTCCAGAGTCTATGGCCTGGGCTTTCAACACAGCCTCCTTCTCGGATCTGGGCCAAGCTCCTTGGCATGGCAGCCGAGGCTCTTTGTGAACTCAGCTATTCTCGGACTTTGAACTACGGCTCTCTCCATGCCTTGGCATATGTAGTGCCCTCCACCCTCAGCAGAGCCCCCTTTAGGACCCTACAACCCATCCATGCCCCCCAGCAAAATTAAGTGCTCTCTCCTGGATTCTCCCAGGTGCATCTGGAACATAGGAAAGAGGTCAGTCCTAGCACTTACTACGTTGTCTTTCTTTTTATCAGGAGACTGTGAGCTCCTGGAGATGATGGGGGAAGTTGGTTTAATTAACACCTAACACAGTGCCCAGCCATCAGAACTTTCCATCATTCCAGCTTTGGATTAAATGTCACATCATCTCTTGGAGATGCTGTCTCCAGTCTTTCCATCTCAATGAGATCTTCTCCTATACCTCATACTTTACCATCCTAGTACCCAGTGGGTCTTTAGCTCTCAGATAGACCCTATGCTTTGGGGTCAGACTCTCTTGTCAGACACTGGAGTTCAGATCCTCGCTTAGTAATTTGTTAGCTATGAGACCTTGGGTAAACTGTCTCATTTCTTCAAGCCTCCGTTTCCTCATCTGTAAAATGAGACTAATGATGGGACCTTGTAGGAGAGTCTCCAAGATTACATAAGATTTGTAATGTGCTTAGCACAGTGCCTGCATTCAAGGTGGCTATGTGTTTGGCTTTTCATTTGTTACTCCCTTTAGAATGTCTACGTTGCAAAGGAAGAGCAATGATTTTGCCTTTTTCACTGTTGATTTCCCAAGGCTTGACAGCATCTGACACAGAGCAAAATCAATAAGCATTAGTGGACTTGCATGATGAAGGAGGAGAGAGACAGGGCCCCCAGGAGCCTCCTCTGCAGCCTAAGTCCTCTGTCACTGAGGGGCAGTAGCTAAGCCCCAGGACTGAGGTCAGCTTGCCTGCATCTGAATCCTTGCTCTTCCACTTATCAGCTTTGCAACCCATGGCCAGTTGTTAACCTACGTCTTTGATTCCTTATCTGTACACATGGATAATAATAACTGCCTCTTAAGTTTGCTCTGAAAATAACACTAATAAAATAACATTATATCATGATCGTACAATAACATTAAGGTAATGGGATATGATTGTTATGTAATTATTGTCAATAACTATTACTCAACATTTCACAAATAATTCTGTTTTACCACAGTATGGTAATCTCTCTCTCTCTTTCTCCCCTTACTAATGTGAGCTCCTTGAGGCTAGGATCTGTGTCTGCTTCATTCTTGTGTATCCTGTACCTAGCTTTGGTGATAGATACCAGTAAATTTCTCTTTAATACCGTATGTTTTTCAATATATAAGCCTCTCAATGACCTTCAGGGTAACCAGGGTGGGCATGATTATCCTCTATTTAAAGACACAAGACTCTGAAGGACAAAGAGATTAAGTGCACTGCCGAGATCACACCACCACTTTAGTGACCGGCCGACTTTCTGAGCACTGATGGGCCACCGGGAGGCTGCTGGGAAGCTCGTTCCCTCTTCAATCGCAGGAAGGGGAGAGGGGTTCTGTGTTGGCAGTGCTGTTCACACATGAACAAGCAGCCACCACTCCCTGACGATCCAGGAAATCCGTCAAGATCTGTCCGCTCACCCCCACCCCACCACCGCAGCCCTGAGTCCTCACCCAAACCCAGGTAGCTCCAGGCTCTAGCAGGCAGCTACTTGCCCCTCATCTGCCATCGCGTGGATCCATCTCCCACATGCTGATGTCAAGCCAGTTAAAACTCCTCACCTTCTGTGTGGGTCTGGTTCTCTTTGATTTCTACACCTACCTTCATAAACACTCATCTCTGTGCTTCCTCTTCCCTGTGTCCTCATGACCAGAGAGGGGTTCAATTCAGTTTATTTCTACCAAAATATCTATTCAATAATCACAAGTCCCACTTGTAGGGTGCTTCATCATTTAAAAATAACCTTCACATTCGTTATCATTCCCATGCCAGGAACAGGGTGCTGGGGACTGTGGGAGGGAAGACATGCCCTACTCTCAAAACACTCAGAACCTCTAGGGGAAAAGAGAAGTATGCAATTACCTTAATACTATAACAGTACTACTGCTACTAGTTAGCTACCATTTATTAAGCTTACCATACACCAAACACTGTAACAAACTCATTTGCATCGCCATATCCTGTGAGATAAATGTTGCCAAATATAACTATGAACACTACCAGAGCTGAAAAAAAGAAACACTTAAGAAACAAATTTAGCTGGTCTCCCAGAGCAGAAATTGAAAGGGTGGGTGATAATGGCAGAAAGAAGTCAGTTCATCACATAGTCACGACTCTGAGTTCAAGTCTCTGGCGCCTCATGAGCTGAATCATTGGATTATACACTCTCACTTTGTGATTACAATGGTGCAAGTCACAAATCCGGGACACTGTTTTCAATGAGGTTTGAGACGGATTGCATCGAATCCCTGGTGGGTCCAGAGTCACACGGCAGGCAAATTTGTATGTGCGTACCCTAGGCTTGGCAATGGTTGTCAAGTTTGTTTCCTATGTCCACTTCACAGAAGCGGAGACTGAGGCTCAGACAGTAAGTCACTTTTTCAAGGTCTCAGAATTAGTAGAATAAATAGCATTCTACCTCAGGTATCTAATCCCAAATGTATACATTCATTCACTCTAAATAAAAGTATATACTGTAGAAGCACAGAGAAAGGAGTAATTAATTCCAGTTGAGGAGAGAAGGGTTCATAAAGAAGGCAGAATCTGAGCTGAGCCTTGAGGCACGAGGAGAATTTCTCCAAGTGGGGAAACAGGGAGGGACATCCCATGTAGAAGATTGGCAGCCAGGCCTGAACACAGAAGGTTTGCAGTATGTTAGGGAGAAAGAGTGGTGTGGTCATTTGTCATGGGGCTGGTAATGTCATGACCATTCTCTACTGAGAAATGGAAAGGTTGGACTCGATCATGTTAATCGTAATGAATAAGGGTACAGCCCTTTGGAGTTGACAGTGTGATTCCACATCCATGAGTACGTTCAGTTTCATAGCAACATTGTCATCTTCCTCATTTTGTAGAGGAGGAAACCAACACTCAGCCAGCTGAAGAAATTTGCTTATTGTCATTCAGTTAGAAAATGGTGGAGCCAGAAATTGGTTTCCAAATTTCACGACCCATGCTGCCCTTCCTACCAAACTGTGTTAAAATTATAACTGTTGAGTACATGTAGCAAGCCAGACTTTGGCCCTAGAATTCTGGGCTGCATCTGTCACACAAAGGCATGTTGCTCACCTTCAGGTCAAGAAGCCATCTCATCTCAGTGTGTGTCTGCCCAGCATTGATGAATTCTAGGGTCTCACTGGAGGGTGTTGGCCTGGAGGTAGAAATGAGTGGGCTAAGGGGCTGACATGGTCTCACCTGCTTGGCCCTACTGGAGGGGAGTTGAGAGGATCCTTTTGGTCCTCTCCACTCCCCTCCCCAGGACACAATGTTTAGGACTATCTCCCCACCTTTGAGACACTTCTTTGGATTCCTGTAAGGTAGAGAGGTGGGGCCCTCTTGGGACCAGGCAATTGCTTTGAGAAAAGTGTGAAGATTCTGTGTGGTTCATGTAGGTACAGTCTTGCTCTGTGACCATTGGAAAGTCACTTATCTTCTCCAAAGCTCAATTTCCTATCTATAAAACCAGCAGGGGGAGAGGTGGGCTAATGCCTACAGAGAAACAATATAGCTAGAGCTGAAGAGCATGGGCTGCAAAGCCAGACTGCCAGGGCCCAAACCTTGCCTCTGCTAGCTCTCAGCCTTGGCCAGTTTACTTAACCTCATTGTGCCTCAGTTTCCTTTACTGTAAAAGGGGGATAAAAATGATACTCTTTACCTCTTAGGGCCACTGTAAGGACTAAATACTTAACACATGTAAAGCATTTCGAACAATCTTTTAAAGAGCTGTTCTCAAGTACTAATAGAAATAATAACTAGCGTTTGTATCATGTTACAGAGCCTAAGACCTTTTCACAGGTCCTTTCCTTGCCTCTCAAGGCACTCTCTGGGAGGCAGTGGTCAGCATCCTTCTTTCTCATAGTTGAGATAACTGAGATGCAGGGAGGCCAAATGACTTTTCCAAGATCATACAGCCTGTGTAAGACTGTATGGGACGGAGGCCCAGGATTTCTGCCTCCTGCAGAGATGGTATAGCACAGAATGGTAGACCCAGATTTACATCCTGATAAGTTATTCTTTCTCCCCCTCCTCCTCTCTCCCCATCTCCCTCTCTCTCTCCCCAGCCCTGAGAATGTCCACTTAATTTAAGGCTTTATTTCCTCAACTATATAATGGGGATGATACAACCTACCACCTCGGATTATTCGCTTCCCTTCTCCTCATATCGTCAAATCCCAGGAAAAGGGGATCTAAGTGGTCCACAGACCAGCAGTATCAACATAACCTGGAGCTTATTAGAAATGCAGAACCTTAGACCTGTTGAATCAGAACCTGTATTTTAGCAAGACCCCGGGTGATTTGTATGTGCATTATAGTTTGAGAAACATTGAGCTAAAGGATGTGTTTAGTAAACCGTAAAGTCGGGTGCACTGTGTTAGCAGTGACTTGGTAGAGATAAGTAACATTGTGCCTACACACAGTCAGTATTTCTGCTCATCCAGTCATTGCTGGCCATTTGCTCATGAGTAATAAGTGGATAAGAAAGTGATGGAAGAGAGGCATTTCCCTGATGAAGTAGGTTGGTTCTTGAGGAACATATTTACACTAGAAATACGTATATTAAAAATTATTTGTTGCTTACCTGAAATTCCCATTTAACTGGGTGCTCTATATTTTATTTGACAATTCTATTCCTAAATGGACTCAGGTTTGTTTTGGTCACACTGCGCAGCTTGCAGGATCTTAGTTCCCTGACCAGGGATTGAACCCGGGCACCAGGCAGTGAAACACAGAGTCCTAACCACTGCACCGCCAGGGAATTCCCTGCACCCACTTGTTATTTAAATGCTAAGTCCCTGAAGTTTGGAGCCAGCTGTTGGGTCCTCTCAAGACCTAACTTGTGGCAGGGAAGGGAACCATATTAATATTTGTCCCACTTTGTTGAGCACCTGCCACTTCACAGCTCCTTTACTTAGACAATTATTGTCTCAGTCTGGAGCCTTGGAACCTCCAAGTGCGGTCAGGGACCGACAGCCTTGCTTGTTAGAAATGCAGTTTCTCAGGCCCCACTCCGGACTGACAGAGTCACCTACAGGTGATTCATATGTACATCCAAGTTCAAGCAGTACTGGGTGAGGCAACTCCAGGTAAGGAATAACTAGTCCAAGACTCTTTTTTAAAAAAATAATAAAAATAGACTTTTTTTTAAGCAATTTTAGGTTTACAGAAAAGTTGAGCAGAAAGTAGAGTTCTCACATACCTCTTCCCCCCTCTACAGAGTTTCCCCTATTATTAATATTTAATTAATTAAACAAAGAGGTCATTAGACAGAGGTGGTTTTCTAATGCTGTGGCTGCCTGCTTAAGCAAACCCAAACCTAACCTATAAATGCCTCAAGGCTAAGAACTTGGAACCTGAAGACAACCAATTACAAATGGCCAACTAGGCTTCCCCAAATAAGGCAACTGCTAAAGCTAGAGCTAATTAGATGATTCCTTTGCTTTGCTTCTGCATCTTCTCCGTTAAAGTCTAGGACCTCTCTACCCCCTACTCCTGTTATTGGAGCCCTCTTAACCATTTCCGGTTCGGCGCTGCCCTATTGGAATGGATGTTTGCTCAAATAAAATTACAAATTTGAACATGCTTTAGTTTATCTTGTAACATTAACATCTTACCTTAGTGTGGTACATTTGTTACAATCGATGAACCAATAATACAATATTTTAAATCCAAACCCATAGTTTATATGAGGGTTCACTCTTTATTTTGTACATCCTGTGGGTTTTGACAAATACATAATGTTATGTATTGGCTGTTACAATATCACACAGAATAGTTTCACTGCCCTAAACTTCCCCTGTGCTCCACCTATTCCTCTCTCCCTCCTTCCCCCTGAACCCTGGCAAACACTGATCTTTTTACCATCAAATACCCTTTTGCTTTGCTAGAAAAGTAATAAAAACTCTTTCGTAAAGAAAAGAGTGTTCTTCAAAAATGAAGCTGATGCAGAGGTTAAATGACTTGTTCAAGGTCACCAAACTAGTAAGTGCAGGAGCTGGGTTTCCAACATAAGTCTGTCTAACTCCAAATCTCTGTTCAATATGGCCAAGCCCACTCTGACTAGGAGTGGAGACATTTGAACTTCTGTGCTGTAGGAGAGGTCCAGAGGTCTTGGTGACTATTACCCTTGTGGGTGGTGTGTACATGTAGTGATAGTGGGGTAGTGGGTGGGCAGGCAGGCAGACAGGAAATATCTGGCCTATGGAGGGTCCCAAGAATTTCTAATATGTACTATAGTGGGAGCTGCAGCTGAATTTCCAGACTGGATCTCCCCACACCAGCTGCCTCTGCACCCCACTCAAGCCAGTTATGATTTACAAATGGGAACTTAAAAATGCTAATGACCCTGACTGAGCTCACTAATTACTCCTTTTTTTTTTTTTTGGTGGTATGCGGGCCTTCCTCTGTTGTGGCCTCTCCCCTTGCGGGGCACAGGCT
>NC_041217.1:134123394-134135761 GCF_002837175.3 Physeter macrocephalus | reverse complement strand
TCCGCGGCATGTGGGATCCTCCCATACCGGGGCGCGAACCCGGTTCCCCTGCATCGGCAGGCGGACGCGCAACCACTGCGCCACCAGGGAGGCCCTAATTACTCCTTAATCAACTGCTAATGGGTGTTAGCTGCCAGCCCAGGGTGGCTGATAGGGCTCCAGCTGGCCAAGGTTAAAGGGAAGCTGGTTGTCAACGTGTCACTGGCCTTGAAAACAGAAGGAGGCCTTGGGGTGGGTGAAAAGTGTCTTCTTTTCACTTTCTTCCTCTGTCTTTTTGTCTGGATGTTTGGTCCCAGTCATGAGGGACTGGGAAGCAAAGGTATTTGGAGGATGTAAGAACCAGGAAAAGCCAGGAGTGAGTGGTTAGCAAGCAGAGGAGATCAGACAGACGACAAATGATTATTGAATGTGTACAAATGTCAGGTATTGTGCTGAGTGCTTTCTTCCCGATGCTGTCAAGGTCAAGGTTTTGGAGGGAGAAAAAGGAAGTGAGGACAAGTTGAATGTGCAGGGGAAGTAACTCTGAGGAACATGAATGAGAGAAGTCATGAATCAGAGGCACCTGAAGGTTGGCAAGAAAAAAGAGAAAGAAAACTAACATTTACAGAGCATGTTTTAAAAATATTTGTTAAATTAATAGTCTAAAATCAAAGGCTCTCCACGTGAGATATTTTAATGATAACAGCTGCCATGAATTGTATACCTATGATGTGCCCAGCATGTGCTGTCCCCCACAATGACCATCTTCAATAGAGGTTTACTATACCTACTTTACAGATGCAGAAATTAGGATTCACAGAGGTTAAGGGTCATACCCATGGTCACATTGCTAGTATGCAGCTCTGCTATTTTCCTGATTGCAAAGCTTAAAATTTTTAACAGCTTTATTGAGATATCAGTGTCATATAAAAAGTGTATATATTTAAGATGTACAACTTGATATTTTGATATGTGTATATATTGTGGAATGATCACCACAAAACAGTTAACATATTTATTATTTCTACATAGTTACCGTTTGTGTGTGTGTGTGTGTGTGTGTGTGTGTGTGTGTGTGTTAAGAAGATTTACTCATCTTAGATAACTAAAACTTTGTACCCTTTGACCAGCATCATCCCATTTCCTCCTCCCCCAGCTCCTGGCAACAACTGACCTACTCTCTGTTTCTTTGAGTTGTGACTGTTTTAGATTCTACGTATAAGATCATGCAGTTTCTCTTTCCGTGTCTTGCTTATTTCGCTTAGCATATTTTGCTTAGCATAATGCCCTTCAGCTCCAATCATGTTGTTGCAAATGGCAAGATTTCCTTCTTTAAGGCTGAGCAATATTCCAGTGTGTGTGTATACACACACACACACACACACACACACACACACACTTTATTTTCTTTATCCATTCATCTGTTGAAGGACATTTAGTTTGTTTCTATGCTTGACTGCTGTGAATAATGCTGCAATGAACATGGAAATGCAGCTATCTGTTTATGATACAGTTTTTGATTCCTCTGGGTATATACCCAGAAGTGGGATTGCTGGATCATATGGTAGCTCTATTTTTAATTTTTTTGAGAAATCTCCATATGTTTTCCACGATGGCTGCACCAATTACCATACTCACAAACAGACACAAGAGTTCCTTTTTCTTCACATCTTTCCCAACACTTGTTATCTTTTGTCTCTTTTATAACAGCTATTCTAACAGGTATGAGGTGATCTCCCACTGAGGTTTTGATGTGCAGTTCCCTGATGATTAGAAATGTTGAACACCTTTTCACATACCTGTTGGCCATTTGAATTTCTTCTAAGAAGTGTATTTAGGTCCTTTGCCCATTTTTAAATCAGGTTATTTGTATTTTTAGCAATGAGTTGTAGGAGCTCCTTAGGTATTTTGGATATTAATGCTGTATTGGATGTGTGATTTGCAAATATTTTTCACATTCCATAGGTTGTCTTTTCATCTTGTGTGCTGATTGTTTCTATTTCATTTGATGCAGTCCCACTTCTCTATTTTTGCTTGTTTCCTGTGCTTTTGGCATCATTAGTTTTAAAAATTTTGCCAATATCATTGTCAATAAGGTTTTTCCTTGTTTTTTTTTCTAGGAACTTTAAGGTTTCAAGTTTTATGTTTAAGACTTTAATCCATTTTGTGTTGATTTCTGTGTATGGTGAGAAATTGGGGGCCAATTTCTTTCTTTTGCATGTGGATATCCAGTTTTCCCAGCACCATTTGTTGAAGAGTCTATCCTTTCCCCATTGTTGAAGATCTTGGCACCCTTGTTGAAGATCAGTTGACTGTAAATGCATGAGTTTATTTCTGGGTTCTCTATTCTGTTTCATTGGTCTATATGTCTATTTTTATGCCAGCACCATATTGTTTTGATTGCTACAGCTTTGAAATATAATTTGAAGTCAGGAAGTATGATGCATCCAGCTTTGTTCTTCTTGCTCAAGATTGCTTGTGTGTATGTGTGTGTATGCGTGTGTGTGTGTGGGGGGGTGTTTGTGTGTAGAATTGTTAGGGTTTTCTATGTGTATGATCATGTCATTTGCAAACAGAGATAAGTTTACTGCTTCCCTTCTGATTGGATGCCTTTTATTTCTTTTTCTTTCCTGATTGTTCTGGCTTTGGACTTCCAGTACTCTGTCGAATAGCAATGGTGAGAGTGGACATCTTTGCCTTGTTCCAGATCTTAAGGGAAAGTTTTCAGTTTTTCCCCATTGATTAGGATGTTAGTTGTGAGTTTTTCATAAATGGCCTTTATTATGTTGGGGTAAGAGGTTAAAACTTAGAAACACAAGGGTGAGAGCTTATGAAGCTGAAACTTAGATTGTGAGAAGGGGTCATACCTGGCTTATGATGGCGTTTCTGAGCTTGAAGGAGGGGTCCCATTGGCTGGGGACCCAGATCTCTGAGGAAGGGGCTTGGGTTGGCTGGTATCACTGAGGGGGCACAGTGAGGCTGGTTCTATGAATGTTGCTGCAATGTAGATTTAACTGTTGCTCTTAACAGGAACTCCTGCTGCCAGGGTAAAGAAGCATCGCTCAGTAACACAGACAGGAACGCCAAGGAGATAGAAAGTAAACAGGAAGGAGCAGTGCCCTCTCACCCCTCCAGCTGTGCAGGCTCCCTCTTTCACCCCTATTGGCAGAGTTTAATAAGTCACTAGCTAGCCAAGCCTAAAATGTGGTTTGCAAACTCCTAGCCCCAGTACCTCAAAATACACATTGTGGTGTAGTGAAAAGTATCTGAAATTTAGCATCCAAAGACCTGGACTACTGCAAAAACTAACTGGTTTCCCTGTTTTCACTCTTAGCTCCCTCTAATCCATTCTTACTGCCAGTCCCCTTGCAGTGAGGGGTGGTTCTCTGGTTTAATTATGGCCGATGGAATCTGTGTGGAAGGGATGTGTGAATTTTTAATTCATTTCATTAAAAGGAAGCTGCTTCCCCTCCATTTCTTCTTGCCTACTTCCCACATACGGGAACATGGGGCATGGCTGTGGTGAAAAACTACCATGAGTTTATTTCTGGGTTCTCTATTCTGTTTCATTGGTCTATATGTCTATTTTTATGCCAGCACCATATTGTTTTGATTGCTACAGCTTTGAAATATAATTTGAAGTCAGGAAGTATGATGCATCCAGCTTTGTTCTTCTTGCTCAAGATTGCTTGTGTGTATGTGTGTGTATGCGTGTGTGTGTGTGGGGGGGTGTTTGTGTGTAGAATTGTTAGGGTTTTCTATGTGTATGATCATGTCATTTGCAAACAGAGATAAGTTTACTGCTTCCCTTCTGATTGGATGCCTTTTATTTCTTTTTCTTTCCTGATTGTTCTGGCTTTGGACTTCCAGTACTCTGTCGAATAGCAATGGTGAGAGTGGACATCTTTGCCTTGTTCCAGATCTTAAGGGAAAGTTTTCAGTTTTTCCCCATTGATTAGGATGTTAGTTGTGAGTTTTTCATAAATGGCCTTTATTATGTTGGGGTAAGAGGTTAAAACTTAGAAACACAAGGGTGAGAGCTTATGAAGCTGAAACTTAGATTGTGAGAAGGGGTCATACCTGGCTTATGATGGCGTTTCTGAGCTTGAAGGAGGGGTCCCATTGGCTGGGGACCCAGATCTCTGAGGAAGGGGCTTGGGTTGGCTGGTATCACTGAGGGGGCACAGTGAGGCTGGTTCTATGAATGTTGCTGCAATGTAGATTTAACTGTTGCTCTTAACAGGAACTCCTGCTGCCAGGGTAAAGAAGCATCGCTCAGTAACACAGACAGGAACGCCAAGGAGATAGAAAGTAAACAGGAAGGAGCAGTGCCCTCTCACCCCTCCAGCTGTGCAGGCTCCCTCTTTCACCCCTATTGGCAGAGTTTAATAAGTCACTAGCTAGCCAAGCCTAAAATGTGGTTTGCAAACTCCTAGCCCCAGTACCTCAAAATACACATTGTGGTGTAGTGAAAAGTATCTGAAATTTAGCATCCAAAGACCTGGACTACTGCAAAAACTAACTGGTTTCCCTGTTTTCACTCTTAGCTCCCTCTAATCCATTCTTACTGCCAGTCCCCTTGCAGTGAGGGGTGGCCGATGGAATCTGTGTGGAAGGGATGTGTGAATTTTTAATTCATTTCATTAAAAGGAAGCTGCTTCCCCTCCATTTCTTCTTGCCTACTTCCCACATACGGGAACATGGGGCATGGCTGTGGTGAAAAACTACAACCATGGCATGAGAGCAGCACTCTAGGGAGTGACTGGGCACCAAGAGAAAAGAAAACTGAGTCCTTGAATGACCTTGAGAGGCAGAGCCACCATAGTTCACTGGACTGCCTTTTACCTTGTTTAAGTGACTGTATTTGTCCTAGTGAAGTGGCAGAAGCAATGGCCTAACTAGAAACATCTAGTATTAAATGGCTTGTGGAGCTATTGGAAGGACTGAATAAATAGAATTTAGATTGAGCTTTTAGAAATGAGCCCAAAGTCCTGGGCAAGGCAGAGATCTATCTCTTCTTGGCCCTTCTATGGAATGGAAGCTTTGGTTCCAAAACTACTCCAGAGCTACTAGGACCAGGAAGAGCCATGTTATGCCTGCTACAGTCCCCGCCAACAGAATGAACCCCTGGTGCCCTGATCCCCACAAAATAAGCAACCCAGCTCTGGGCCCTCCACCAAGGATGCTACCAAAAAACCAAACATTCTCACAGCTAAGCTTGCCCCAGAAGCAGCAGAGGCAGCAGAAGCTGGTCCCCTCACTTCTGCTTTCCAGAATTCATGTTCATGCATCTGATTGGCCAAACCTAAATCACATCCAGAGCTCAGCTGCAAGGGAGTCTAGGACATGTATGTTTTACCTTTCTAGCTCCCACATTATAGCAATATCTACTAGAAGGAGGATGAAATGGATACGGAGTGCTAATCTACCCTATCTGGCAAAGTAGATTTATCATATCCTGAGAGTCATTCAACAAATTTTCTCTACTGAGCATTTATTAAGTGCCATGGTCATAGTTGAGTACGACACAGCCCTTACCCTCAGAGAGTTTTTCTGTCCAATTTACAGCACAGTGTGCAAAGTTCTATGAGGAAAGCCTGGAGTCTCAAGGGATGGCAGAGTAGAGCTGCTTAACCAGGTCTTATGTGTATAGGGAAGAAGAGGGGGCACTGCTCAGGGAGGGCTTGGGAAGGTGATGCTGGAGCCTTGTCCTGAAGGAAATGTTGCCACAGCTTTCTGGCTGAGAACTTAGACTCTGGGATGAGACCGTGTTGAATCCCACTCGACCACTCACTAACTAAAACCCTGAGTAAGTTCACCTGCAAGCCTGAATATACGACAATGTTTGTTCCTTCTACCCCATCCCTCCCCCCAAAAAATGATCTCTTACAAAAGAAGGGGTGTCTTCGTCTGTTTGGGTTTCTATAACAAAGTAACACAGACTAGGTAGCTTGTAAGCAACAGAAATTTATTCCCACAGTTCTGGAGGCTGGAAGTCTGAGACCAGAGTACAAGCATGGTCACAGGCGGGCCCTCTATCAGGGGGCAAACTTCTCTTTGTGTCCTCATCTGATTGAAGGGGAGAGGGAGCTCTGTGGGTTCTCTTTTATGAGGGCACTAATCCCACTCATAAGGAGTCCACCCTCATGACTTAAGCCTCCCCCAAAGCCCAATTTTGCAATACCATCACGTTGGACATTAGAATTTCAACAATTGAGTTTGGGCTGCGGAGGGGTCACATTCAGACCATAGCAGGGAGTAACTTTGTATTCAACTCTTTATATCAGTGGAAGTCAGTGCTTTAATTTGAACAAGATATGTATTAACTTGCAATAATATTACTTAATTTAATATATGATGCCTTTGAAAGAAGAAAGCGCTTACCCAGGATCACACAACTAGAGATTACTGGAGGCAGAACTGACCCTTCCTGCATCGCTCACCTCTTAGTTACTAACCACACCATTCTTCTTGCCTAGTGGCTTCTCCCTTGTGCTCATTTCCTGCACTGGAGCTCATTTCTGGACAGTACTTCTGATGTTTGGGACTCCGCCTTTCTTGTGTATTTTTGGCTCAGCCTGTACCTTTGGCCTCCCAAGGTATCGCCCAAGGTCTCAGGCAAGGACTCCTTGGCTCCAGACATGTGGCACTGGGGAGGCCTTCCTGTGATCTGGTCCCTCTGCTGGTTGGAGCTGGACTCAGACGTTTCTTGAGTCAGATATACCCCAGTCTAGGCAGGACAGGAATAAAGATGCAGACGTAGAGAATGGACATGAGGTCACGGGGAGGGGGAAGGGTAAGCTGGGACAAAGTGAGAGAGTGGCACTGACATATATACACTACCAAATGTAAAACAGATAGCTAGTGGGAAGCAGCCGCATAGCACAGGGAGATCAGCTGGGTGCTTTGTGACCACCTAGAGGGGTGGGATAGGGAGGGTGGGAGGGAGACACAAGAGGGAGGGGATAGGAGGATACATGTATACATATAGCTGATTCACTTTGTTATACAGCAGAAAGCAACACAACATTGTAAAGCAATTATACTCCAATAAAGAAGTTAAAAAAAAAAAAAGATATACCCCTGTCTGAGGATGACTTCAGATCCGTAGGGGCAGCCAGCACTGTAGACCCAGGCTTTCTTCCTCTAGACATGCCAACAGCCTGTGATGATTTCCTCTGGATAAGTGTGTACAGGGAGCCGAATTCAAATTCTGAACAGCTTGGCTGGTTAATATCCATATAAGCACTGAATACTCAATCAGAGGTGATTCCCTTCTTTGTAACACAGCAGCCAGCACTTGACTCATTCTATTACCTGTACAAATGAGAACGAATAACTAATGGATTCCTGGATATTTCCCCTGCCCCTGAGTTTCCAGAGATGCTCTGATGTCACTGGGCCTGCTTGTTTTCCTACTGTTACTTGTTCTTAAATCCACCTTGGGCTTTCTTTCAAACACTATTAGAATATGATTTGGGGCCCAATCCACATCTGGTGGACCTAATTGCTAGACTGCAGGGCTTTATCTTACCCAGAAGTGTTGAGCTGTATTAAGAGATTTGATATTCACCTTCCATGTTGCCCTGAGACCTAGAATGCATTCACTTATAAAGTACAGAAAGATAAGCTGAGGTTCTAGGAAGACCACAAGCTGGAGAGGCAACCCGAAGGCATGAAAATCGTGCTGGTCTAGGAGTTTAAAGATAGGAGCTAAAGCCCTAGTTCTGGTACTGAGGAGCTGTGTGAACTTTAACAAAGAATTTCTGTTACCCCTCCTGTTGCCTCAGTGATCAAAGTCCTGAAAGTTGGCTACACTAGATCAAATGTTAATGTGTATAGGAATCACCTAGGAATCTGTTAAAATGCAGAGTTTGATTCCGCAGGCCCAGGGTTAATCTGAGATTCTGCATTTCTAAAAAGCTCAAGTGAAGCTGGTGCTGCTAGACCGGGGACCACAGTTGTAGTAAGAATCTGCTTCAAAAGTTCCCTCCAGCTCCTGTGCTCTAAAAACATCATACTCTTTTTAGTGACAAGAATAACGTTTCCGAGGGGTTTAAGTATATTCTTACATGCACGTTTGTTAAATTACATATATGATACAGATGGTTAAAAAAATTCAAACAATACAGAAACATAAAAGAGTGTGGAAGTACCCTAGTAATCGACCCCCAAGAGAGAACCATTCTTAATGGTGTAATTAAAGTATTTAAGAATATGACCACCCGCCAAAAGTCATGCTCAGCTGTCCTGATTATGGACAGGACCTTTTTTTGAAAGGATTTGAAGTTTCTCCTTCAGCTGAAAATCATTGCAGCCCCTCAATGTGCTAGGTGTTGAGGTAGTGAGTTTGGGCTTATTACATGGAGAAGCGGATTTCTTGGTGTTGTATTCTCAGATGGGGATTTAGAGTCTATGGTGACTTCAGAAAGGGATCTTCACAGAGCTAAGGGAGAGAATGAAAACACAGAGTGCTGGAAATTTGGTCACCTGGGGCTTTCCAAATAGGGGCTTTCTCCTCCTTAATTTCTCTGTGGGGACATTGCCCAGATATCAGGAGGAAAGTTTGGCGGATGTTTTCCCTGAAAAATGCCCTGTGACATCAAACAGTGATCTAATGGAACCAAGAAAGATGAGAATTTCTTCAGCAATGGACTTCGGACCAATTGGTCCTGGCTACCTAGAGCAGAAGCCTCCTAGTCCAGGGCACGCACGAGAGGGGAAGGTTTTACCTTCTGCCACCTCAAGCACGCAAATGAGCCGGCCAAAGGCAAACTCTGGCTTTGCTGCTGTTTTATGAGCAGACTCCTGAGACAAAGAGTCCCCGAGTGCCCTCAGGACTGCATTCAAAATATTCAAAATAGCTGCCTACCTTTCTGCTTCTCCTCCAGTGCCTTCCTCTCCGCCCATTCTCCAGGAGGGAGGCTTGATGCACTTACAAAAGCAGTTTCCTTAAATGAACCCTGCTCCTTCTAGCCTCTGGACTTTTCTAGGCTGTGCCCTCTTCCTGGAACACAGCTCTGGCCCTGTCATCCCCTCCCCACAGGCTTCACTGACTTCCCTTCCCTCCTTTCCCTTCCCCTAGTAGAGAAGGGTGGCTGTCCTCTCTGCTGGCATCTTATATCACCCCTAGAATAACACTTCTTACTCACTGTAACTTTTATCTCCCACATTATACTGGAGATCCTTGAGGACAGATAGGCTATTCTGTTTAAGGTTTTATCTACCTCTACAGCACAGAGTGTACTCATCAAATATTTGTTGAATGAATGGATGAAATTTAACTCACTCAAGGACAATTAAAATGATATTTACTAAATATGCTTACCTGAATTACTTTTTGTTTAATTGAGGATTCTCTAATAAAGATAGGGTCACTAGTGCTTTTGCTTTGTGGCCAGATTTTGAGAAGACAGCATGGTGTAGTGAAAGACACCAGTCATGAGATCCGAGAGACTCAAGTCTACCATTTATATGTTTTATATCATTAGGCAGGTGTTCGGATTTTCTGGGCACCATTATCTTCAACAGGGAAAGAATGATTCCTATCATTCTCAAAAGATTAAATGAGATAATAGGCTTGATTTTTAAAAAAAAAGCTACAGTGAGATTTGCAAATGTCAGTACTTATTATAACGGAGCATTTAAAGAAATTAAAGAATAAAGATACCGAATCACTGTCACCAGTGCTGGGGATGGCTCTGTGTGTAAGTTACGAAGATACTGTCTCTGGGTTACAACCCCTCATTCCCCCACCCCCCAATTCCATTCTCCATTTTGAGACACTGGACTGGGACTCTGTCCGAAGAGTCCTCCTTTACCAACAGTTCCCTTTTAGGCTCTGCCAATATGGGGTGCTAGAGAGAGACTGTAAGCCTGGCAGAGGAAGAAGGGACTTGCCCCTTCCTGTTTACTTCCTGTTCCTGTCAGTGTCACCCCAGCCTTGCTTCTTCACTCTGGCAGCAGTAATACCTTCCAGTTGAATCCAGGTGGCGGTTTTCCAATTCTTGGAGAACCAGCCTCCCTGCATCCTCCCAGGCAACCAGCACTAGCTGCTGGCATCCCCAGGTCTGGGCTGCAGCACCATACAGCTCCTCCTCCAAGCTCAGAGACCTCAGCACCGGCTGAGCATCACCCTCTTGTGATTCAGTCCTCAGGGTCCCTCGTTCAAGTTTCTACATTTTAATAATTCCAACCTCTTCCTTTGTTTTCCCAGTGATGGAACTGGTAGCTGCTTCCTGCAATCTTTACCTCTGTTACTCTTTTTTTTTTTCTATTTTAGTCCTTTAATGCCTAGTTAACAATTCTTTACATTAAATTCTCTCTGTTAAGATAGCTGGTGTGCTTTCTGTCCCCCAACTGTATCCTGAACCAATATGCTCACTGTCATATTAGGCTAGGTTTGGAGAAGGAATAGGAGAGTAGGAAAGAGCTCAGGAACTCTGGTAGTCCTTTATAAAGTCTCCTTGAAACATTCTAGAATGTTCCTGTGGTAAGCGGCCTCTAAGATAGCCCCCACTGACCCCTGCATCCTGTTATTCATGATGGAACTGACTGGATGCCACTTCTAAGATTAGATTATAAAAAATACTGTGGCTTCCATCTTGGGTACTCTCTCCTGGATTACTCACTTTGGGGAAAGCTAGCTGCCATGTGGCTAGGCAGTCCTATAGAGAGACTCCCCCATGATATGAGGCCAAGGCCTGCAAACACGAGTGGGCTTCGAAGAAGATACCCCTCCTCTTGAGTCTAGCCCCCAACTGAGACTGTAGCCTCAGCTGACCATTTGACTACAACTTCATGAGAGACCTTAGCCAGAGGCACCCAGCTGAACCACACAAAGATTCCTGACCCACAGAATTGCAAAAATAAATATGTGCTGTGTTGAGTGACTAAGTTTTGGGATAACTTGTTACATAGCAATAGATGACTAAAACAGTTCCTTTTATTGAGAAACTATGGAAGGACAAAAGGAAACATTTTTTTCCAAATTTATTTCCTGAATAAGTAAATATGGAAAACTGGACTAAGAATCAGCAGTTATACATAATTGTATTCTGTTGAATATTCATTTAGTTCCTACTATTTTGCTTTCTCCAAACTTTGGTTTTCCTTTTTTTTGTGAAAAGTGTGCTGGTGGAAAGGAAACTGGGACAAGGAGAATTGAACTACATATTTCTAAAGAACATTCTGGCTCTAATTTACTTATGGGCATATCCTGGACTATATATTAGATAAATAAAAGATACATTTCAAACTCTAGTTCTCATTTTTTAAAAACTTAAAATTTAGTGACCTAGGGAGACCAAGAGTAATCAGGATTCTTGTTTGCAAATAGTGTATTTGTCATGGTAAATTAACTTCTCTAACAGGCAAATATAAACTACCAGTGCTTTAACATTATACAAGTTCATTTCTTTGCATATGGAGAGGGGAGGGACTTTGCTCTACATACTCATTCAAGAATCAGGAGCTCAGGCTCCTCCCATCTCGTGGCTCTGCCCTCTTCTAGGTGACTTCAGTGGAACAACTGGGAAAAGAGAGAATAGCGGATGACGTGAGAGATTCTTATTGGCTAGCCCTGGAAGTACATCACTACTTTCCATACTCTGTTGGCCAGAAGTCAGTCATGTGGAACCACAGAACTGCAAGGAATGTTGGGAAATGTAGTCTAGTCAGCTGTGTGCCCAGGAGGAAAAGGAAGTGAGGTTTGGTGAATACATAGCAATGTCTGTCACAAAGAGAAACCAATTCTTGTTAAATTAGGTAGGAAAGAAATATATTGGAATGATATTTGCATAGATAATGCTACCAAGTAGAATTGTGCAGCTTGTGTCCTGTAAGAAAGGTACCTGGATGAGGGAGAGTTTCTATGTTCAGCTTGGAGGGATGTTTGCTTCTTTCTAATGATCTCTTAAGAGAGCTATGCCTTAAAGAAATTCATACAAAGGCACTGTATGTGCTAGGTGACCTTGTGCCTAGCTCAAGGTATTCATGGGAGGCAAAAGGATGAGACTTGGAAATAAGGGAGAGCCCAATGCTAGTACAAGAACAATCTATTTAGGATATTGATGCTGGTGCTGTCATCACTGAACATTGGCTATCATGCTGACAGCCTCTGCTGGAAGCTCACTATATCCCCAAAGGATGTCCAAAGTGTGGCACCAGATAGGCTGCCTTGGGCTCTTGAGGCAACACATCCCATACAAAAGAATACTGCTCTGGCTTGTATGCTGGGTGACACAGAAGGCTGTCGATTTTATTTTATATATATATATATATTTTAACATCTTTATTGGAGTATAATTGCTTTACAATGGTGTGTTAGTTTCTGCTTTATAACAAAGTGAATCAACTATACGTATACATATATCCCCATATCTCCTCC
>NC_041217.1:134067699-134122949 GCF_002837175.3 Physeter macrocephalus | reverse complement strand
CTCCACACCCTCTCCAGCATTTATTGTTTGTAGATTTTTGGATGATGGCCATTCTGACTGGTGTGAGGTGATACCTCATTGTAGTTTTGATTTGCATTTCTCTCATGATTGGTGATGTTGAGCATCGTTTCATGTGTTTGTTGGCAATCTGTATATCAACTTTGGAGAAATGTCTATTTAGGTCTTCTGCCCATTTTTGGATTGGGTTGTTTGTTTTTTTGATATTGAGCTGCATGAGCTGTTTGTAAATTTTGGAGATTAAGTTTCATTAGGTCCCATTTGTTTATTTTTGTTTTTATTTCCATTTCTCTAGGAGGTGGGTCAAGAAGGATCTTGCTGTGAGGGTGTCGATTTTAAATGGGACAGGGCTTCTCGGGAGATCTGGGCTGTGTTCAATCAGCATTGCCCCTGGGGCTATATGTTCTGTCAGATGATATGATGTTGGAGGTAACAGGGTAGGAGAAACTTCACTGTGAATATTATAGCATTTTCCAGTGGGAGAATCACATGCAGGTTCCGGGGATTCTGAAGGAAGGTCATATATCTGCACAGGGAATTATACAAATAAATTCTCCGTCTAAATTTGGTTTAAAAAATTGGGAGCAAGAAAAACAACAAACATACAAAAACCAACCAAACAAAAAAAAAAAACCCGGGAGCCACAAAGTGAAAATTACCAGAAATGACAAAAACAAGAAACATCATGCCCACAATAGTCCAAATTATTCAGGAGATGGTTTAACCATTCCCAGTGCATATTAATCAGAGGGACCTGGTTTATTTAGAGAGACCAAACATTGAGCACATAGTAAGTATTTAAAAAATAAAAGCTATTGAATTAATAACTGTCTTAGTTGAGCAGGCATTTTTTGGCTGCCTAACGTCAGAAAATTATTTTCCTACTGGTTTAGGAGAATGGCTTTGTCTCCTAAAAGAAAGATTTTTACTTTCTCCACCCCAGGCAACTAGAACAGGGTTTCCCAGCAACTTTCCCACACTGTGGTGCATGCATGTCAGCATTCTAGGTTAAATAGGATGAAGGTCAGGGCCCAGATGATGCTGCTTATTATGAACAAAGACCCCAGGTCCAGCTGTCCCTAAAATAGATACCTTTTTTTTTTCGGTACGCGGGCCTCTCACTGTTGTGGCCTCTCCCATTGCGGAGCACAGGCTCCGGATGCGCAGGCTCAGAGGCCATGGCTCACGGGCCCAGCCGCTCTGCGGCATGTGGGATCTTCCCGGACCGTGCAGGGCACGAACCTGTCTCCCCTGCATCGGCAGGCGGACTCTCAACCACTGTGCCACCAGGGAAGCCCTAGATACCTTATTGATGAGAATGTTCCACACTAGATCATGAGCAACTCACCAGTGTCAGATGCTTCAGCCCTGAACTTCAGGTCTTGAGGGAAGGATGCCTAGGTGTAGGGTCAATTAGATATCATTGCCACTCCTGAGTAGTAGTAGTAGTAGATGCAAAATGCAGCAATTTGTCCTTTACTTTGGAGGGACTATCCCAAGCATGCCCCAGACCACTAGATGTCTAAAAACTTCACTGAAATGACAGATCCCTGAATCTTTGTAGGATTGATCTCCTCCCCTCTCTGGAGCACACGTGTCTTAAAGGTCTCCAGCCCACTAGCCACCGCTTGTTCATCGTATCCAACCAACATGATAAGATTGATGTAATGGACCAGTGTCCCGTCTCTCAGGTTATATTAGAACAGAGGCCAGGAGAATTAACATAGTCCTGAGAAAATGAATATTATTATCTGTCCCATGTGAATGCAAATTGTCTTTGATTCTCTTTTTAAGTTGAAATGGAAAAGAATGCATTCACCAAATCGATGGTGGCATACCATATTCCTGAGGTCTTATTAGTCAGTTCTAGGAGGGATGCCACATCTGGCACAGCTGCTGCACTCAGGGCTGCTGCTTATGAAGTCTACAGTAGCATTCAGTTTCCAGGATCTATCAGCTCTCTGCAGGGTCTAGACTGATGAATTATACGTGGACCACCACTTCTACAATTTTTAAATGTTTAATAGGGAGTGTAATCTTCCACTTCCCCAGGACGTGATTGCTTTTGATTTACTATCTTGGTTGAGGTGAGGAACAGTTTCAGAGTCATTCTCTTCATCTTCCCGCCATGATAGCCCTTACCTCAAAATCCAAGGAGCTAATGTGGGATTACTCTAATTGCCAAATATAAAAATTCCAATTATATACTCATGGACTGAGAAAATTACCACTGGGTGGGGCCAGGGGCGCACTGGGCTTACTATGAGCCAGACGTTAGACAGAATTTCATCTATTACCTGTCTCCTGTAGGCAGGGCTGGCTACACAATTTGCAGAGCCTAGGGAAAGTGAAAATGCAGGGCCCCTTGTTCAAAGAGCAGAAAAAAAAGTGCCATTCATGGTACATATAAAGATTTTCCTTTCTTCTGTGTGTTGTCTCTCAATTTGTCATGGTGTTTTTCTTTGCTATTTAATGTAAGTAAATAAAAATTTGAAATGATTAGCATTAATTTTACCATTCATCGTGCCAGCTTTCAATGCAAATATCAGGGTATTCAACCTGTAGACAGAATCACCAAAATTACTCATTTGTATTTCATAGCTTATCCCTAAGGGTGCTTCAACATGGCCACAAGAGGCAAATATAAGCCAGACTCAGGAAGGTTAGAAGGAGAGAAAAAGGATCCCCCCCAGACATGGAGCCAGACGATACAGGTTTTGTGGGTATGGAGATCCTTGCAGTTGAGTGCAAGCCATTCTTGAAAGCAGGACACACACTGCCTCACTCTAGCCTGATGGCGCAGGGTTCCCCCTCTTGCCAGCCACTGGATTGATGCACCATGTCCTGCTAAGGGGCAGGGTGTGAGGATGTTGAATTGGTGTCTTAACTTCTCAAGGCCTGCCACCCCAGCTCATGGCAGAGAAGCAACCCCCAAGGATCTTTAAACCTTTGCCCCAGGACATGGTTGGTACCAAGATCACGGGTGAGCAAGAGGCCTGCCTCTGTCAAGACACACCTCTGGCCTGTCACCTACCAGGTATACTATGGTACTTCCAGCCCAAGACAGCGACAGCTGCTTCCATGCCCTGCCCTCAGATGCTATGTGATGCTGAGAGCCGACCTTTCCTCTGCCCACGCTCAGTTCTCTCTCAGGTTGGAGGACCGCAGTGATTGAAGGACATGGAGGGGAAGGCTGGGTGGGCCCTGGAGGGCAAGCAAGCAGGGAAGCAGGTGGCAGAGGACTTGTCCTGAGGAGGCAGTGGTGAGTGGGGGTCATGCTGGGGTCCACAGTCCCATCAGACTTCACTTAACGAAACACATTCAAAGTTAAATTATTAAGAGTTTCAAGGCAGCAATCGTAGAGCATTAACACTGTGTGCGGGCCCTTCTGAGTATGAATTTATATGGCTACACTGGTCACATGGCCAGTGCAAGAATATGGCCCCGCCCACAGGCCCCCACTCTAACAGGGGGACTGTGATGACACTTTAGACCCCTGGATATTGATATTAACTCGGACCCTGTAACCAATAATCCACCCAATCCTGATATTCCCCCTTTCCCCAGAATAGTCACCCAGGTAAATGGTCATAGGTCCATTTAGGAAGGGACTGGGGAGAGCATCACACTATGTGCTTGTCATGGTGCTACAGGGTGTTTCCTCCGCGGGACCCAGCCACTTCTGCACCAATGAGTTCTGGATCTGAAAATTGGCTCAGGTATGGAGCTGAGCAAGGATCATGGCTTTTTATGAGGGCGACAGCCCTCAACCTCCTGTCCCTCCATGCTTGTTTTTCTTGGTAATAGATATTAAGCATCATCCTTGCTGACTGTCCTTCTATTTTCCCCTATGGACATCACGTGCTATTAACCATCTCCTCAGCTCCCTGTGGGTCAATTTCCCTTGGTTACCTCTCTGACCTTGTTAGTCATTGCAGTAATTGTGGTGTCCTGGCTTCTGGTGGTTAAGCACCACCACCGGACCTCCATTATTTGGGTGTGTGGGACATCATCCCCTGGGGCTATTAAAGAACCCATCTCTGTGATGGCCTCTCGGCAATTATACCTGTCCTGCAGAGGAGGCCACCTCTGAACTTAGCAATGCTGTGCTTCTCCCACCAGTGCACTCCTGCTGGCCTTGGGGAATAGCGTGTCTTCAGGTGGAGCTTCTGGACTTACATATTGTGGGAATTCCAGCGTGCCTCATCTCTCAGCCCCTCTACTTCTTCCTCTACCATTTGCCAGGATGCTTCTGGCAGTTCCACTTCCCTGAGAGTTGACTATCATTTTTCCAGGCTTCTAAACAGCCATTCCTAGGGTGAGTTTGCCTCATCCTTGTGTCCTTCCTGGAACGTTAAGCCCCATGTCCCCAGAATGTGCCCCCAAGTCAATGAATTCTTGCTTATCCAGTCTTGCTTTCTGGCTTCCTTGATCAAGCATCCTCAAAATCCAGTCTCAGGGGTAGTCCCTTGGCTCCTGTTGGTACATAACAGCTCATTCTTGCAACTTTTTAAGGGTGTGATCTCTTTCCTCTCTTACGAGACCCAGCATACCTCCAGCTGAGTTATGTGGAGATTTAACCCTAGATATTGGCTTGGAAGTCAACAGAGTCAACATCTTCGGGGGGGACCCATCCAGATGTCCCTGTCCCGTATTTCAGGGTCCCAGGTTTTCACACCAGGACTCTGTCCTTCAGGTAACAGATCTTCCTTGACTAAGCATTCAAACATATCTGGAACTCTGCAGTTCTCACAGTTAGGGCTTCAGCATGCCCTTCGATTGGAGCTGCCCTGCAGTCACAGGTGATGAGGGCCTCTGTGCAGGCTGCCATAGAGGCCTGATGACTCCCATACTTGGGCACTAATTGCTTGTTAAATACCCCCACTCTCTCATTATCCTTCTTTTGGGTGTTAGTGCAACTTAGGAGTAACCAGCCAACTCCCTAGTCTTTTAGGCCTTGTGCTCCCTTGTTTTTCAAATGTTTACATCACTGAACCCTGCCACAGCGTTTCCCTCCACCAGGACATTTTTTTAGATCACCACTGATGAAATCTTTTTAGTGAGACCACCACTTGATTCCAGGGACCATCTGTGCCTCACCTAGCAACCATGACTCTGTCCCCTTCTCCTGCCATGTGGGGGATGAGCCCATCTCAACTCCCAATTTTACTGTCTGTTTCTTCAGAGCACTTTCAGCATCACTTATGCTGTTCTGGGTCCTCTGAGAAGCAGACACAAAGTGGATTTATTTATTTATCTATTTAGCATCTTTATTGGAGTATAATTGCTTTACAATGTGTTAGTTTCTGCTGTATAACAAAGTGAACCAGCTATACATATACCTATATCCCCATATCCCCTCCTTCTTGCGTCTCCCTCCCACCCTCCCTATCCCACCCCTCTAGGTGGTCACAAAGCACCGAGCTGATCTCCCTGTGCCATGCGGCTGCTTCCCACTAATGATCTATTTTACATTTGGTAGTGTGTATATGTCAATGCTACTCTCTCACTTCATCCCAGCTTACCCTTCCCTCTCCCCGTGTCCTCAAGTCCATTATCTACATCTGCCTCTTTATTCCTGTCCTGCCCCTAGTTTCATCAGAATTAGAGTTTTTGCCTTTTCTGGATATATACCAAGGAGTGGGATTGCTGGATCATATGGTAGTTCTATTTTTAGTTTTTTAAAGAACCTCCATACTGTTCTCCATAGTGGCTGTATCAATTTACATTCCCACCAAAAGTGCAAAGGGTTCCCTTTTCTCTACACCCTCTCCAACATCTATTGTTTGTAGATTTTTGGATGATGGCCATTCTGACTGGTGTGATGTGATACCTCATTGTAGTTTTGATTTGCATTTCTCTAATGATTAGTGATGTTGAGCATCCTTTCATGTGTTTGCAATCTGTATATCTTCTTTGGAGAAATGTCTTTTTAGGTTTTCTGCCCATTTTTGGATTGGGTTGTTTGTTTTTTGGATATTGAGCTGCATGAGCTGTTTGTATATTTTGGAAATTAATCCTTTGTCCTTTGCTTTGTTTGCAAATATTTTCTCTCATTCTGTGGGTTGTCTTTCGTCTTGTTTATGTTTTCCTTTGCTGTGCAAAAGCTTTTAAGTTTCATTAGGTCCCATTTGTTTATTTTTGTTTTTATTTCCATTTCTCTAGGAGGTGGGTCAAAAAGGATCTTGCTGTGATTTATGTCATAGAGTGTTCTGCCTATGTTTTCCTCTAAGAGTTTTATAGTGTCTGGCCTTACATTTAGGTCTTTAATCCATTTTGAGTTTATTTTTGTATTTGGTGTTAGGGAGTGTTCTAATTTCATTCTTTTACATGTAGCTGTCCAGTTTTAAATGTGTGATGATTTATTAGGGAAATTTAAATGTGTGAGAGAAAAACTCCTAGGGAAGGAGCTGGGGGATCCTGAGAGGAAAGTGTTAGACACTGGTGCTGGTCTGACCCTAAATGAAGGAGAGAAAATGAAGGAAGGAAAGTTGGGTGGAAGTGTCTTAGATGATAGGGCAGTCCCAAGGGAAGTTTGGCAAAGTTGTTGGGAGTCCTGAGCCAATGGTACTCATCTGTCATCTCCTCACAACCAGCCTATCTTAGTATTCCTGGCGTGTGCAGTCATGGGCTGGGAGCAGCAGGTGGGAGCATGGCTCAGGTGTTAATGCAGTGATGGATTGCAGAGCCGAGAGGTGAGGGCTCTTAGGCTTCATGCAGTCAGTGATCTGAGAAGCCCATTTTCATGGCCGCCATAGTGTCAGACAATCAGAATGCTCTACATCAGTAGCTGTACTCAAAGTGTTTTAGAATCAAGCCTCATCCACACTTCCAAAGAGTGAAAAGTAAAAAGCCCACTAGACTCTTGTGTACTCTTCATACAAAAGTGACCACTGCTTCCATAATATTTTAGCCAACTGCATATCTTTAAAATCATTAACTTTGTCAATAAAAACCTATTTCTAACCTCTGTTATGTTAATTAACAAAACTTTTGGCGATAAACGGAGTGAAATATAACTGAAATGTTGTCTCTGAAGTGTGACCTCTTAATTAAACACCTCTGACTAAATGCTGGCTAAATACCCCCGGTGTGTGTCTTCCTCCTTAGGGCAACAAGACATCCCAGGGTATAGAATAAAATAAACTACCATAGACTTACAGAGCTCACTGAATATACACTGAATCATGTTAAAGCAGATTGGAGATGATAATGATACTCATATCTGGCAGAAATAAGTAAGACGGAGGAAAAATGGCTAAAATCTTGGAAATGTTAAACTAGTTCACATATAACCCTTAGAACCCCAGCATAAAAGGTAGACATTATTATTATTATTACTCACCATATTAATACTTTATAGAGTTTTATAGTTTTACGAAGCCTTAGATGCTGTGAAACAACCAGGATTTCCTCATTTCTCTTTGCCAGCACATGAGCAGAAGCAAGCAGAGCATGAAGATGGTAGTTTCCACATTAGGAAAAGAGGGCTGAACATTTTCACGTGCTTAACTTATCCAGGATGTGTACGGACAGGTAGCTGGATTAGGTGAGCACTGGAAGGGAAGGCTGCAGCCCTGACTCTGTGCATAGGTGTGTCATAGGTGGAGAGCTGGGGAAACACGGATCCTTTCAGGTGGAACTTCTGATTGATCAGCATCTGTGTGTCGATATAACAATGAATAACACAGGGCTTTGCAATTTATAAAGCTTTTCCCCACAATACATTGTCTCATTTAATCCTCATAACCCTATAAGGCAAGTAGTGCTTTTATCCCCATTTCTTTACCTTTATAGGTAAAGAAATATGACTCAGATGAAGTGAGCTTCCTAAGGTGTACAGAGTCATTTACTGTGAAGCCTGAATTGGCACCCCATTCTCCAGGCTCCCAGAGCCACGTTCATCTCTCACATGCCAGCACTAGTTAATGCTGAGGATACAGCTATGATTAGGACACACTCGGTCCTCCCAAAGAGTCTTTTCTACAAGAATTCCTTGAGAATATTTGACGCTGCTAGGAACTCTGAGAAGATAGAGAAAAATATACATTATGACCTTTCCCCTAGAAGAGTTTACACTCTAAAGGGTTTTGTTTTTACTTTTTGTTTTGGAACAATTTTAGATTTACAGAAAAGTTACAAAGATGGTACAGATTCCCACATACCCTTCACCCAGCTTCCCCTGACGTTACATCTTACATAACCAAGGTACATTTGTCAACCCTAAGAAATTAACCCTGGTCCATTAGTATTAACTAGACTATACATGTGATTCAGATTTCTCTAGTTTTTCCTCCTATGTCCTTGTTTCTGTTCCAGGATCCAGTCTACCATTCCAGGCTCCTTAGTCTCCTCCAACCTGTGACAGTTTCTCCGTCTTTCATAACCTTGATCTTGATACTGATCAAGAAAGACGAGATTTTGCGGAATGATTTTCAGTTTGTTTGCTGTTTCTCTCAGGATTAGACTGAGGTTATGGATCTGAGGGAAGAATACACATAAATGATTTACCACCTCATCACGTCCTGTCAGTGGGTACCCCATATCAACATGACTTATCCCTGGTAATGCTAACCTGGAACACTTATATAAGGTGGTGTCTGCCAGGTTTCTCTACTGCAAAGCTGCTCTTTTTTTCCTCCTATACTCTAGTCACTAGAATTGAGTGAGTCACTAAGTCTAACCCACACTCAAGGGCAGGGAATTAAGTTCCACCTCTGGAGAGAGGAGTATCAAGGAATTTAGGACATATGTTAAAATCGCCACAGTATTAATACATATTTAGGGGAAAATAGTTTGAGGCTGTGCAAAATATCTTGTTTCTCCTTAAGGTTTCATCCATTCATTTTAGCCTTCATCAGTGGATCTTACCTGAGGCAATTATTACTGTGCTGTTCTCATGGTGATTTTCTATTTCCCTCATTTCTTTTACACTCATTATGGGAAATGGTCTGTAAAGGAGATTGATCCTTTCCCCCCAACTTATTTATTCAATTAATCATTTATCTATATTCAATATGGATTCATGGGTATTTATTTTATTATTTGTGTTCAATACAATACAGTTTATTCTTTGGGTACAATTTAATACAATTTTTATTTTGTTCTTCAATTTGTTCTAGCCTTGGCCACTGGGAGCTCTTTTCAGGTTGGTTCATGGGTCCTTTTGACATTCCCCATCCTTTTTTGGCTTAGTTTTGAACACATTTTTTTTTGCTAGTATATGATACTCTAGGCTCATCTTGTGTTTCTCCAAGGAATCCTGATTTCTTTTATTGGAGAATGGTATTTAGAAACCAAGCCCTGGGCATTTAAGTTGAGCTTGTTGCTCTTGGAGTATCATTGCTTCTGGACCCTTTTAGTAGACAGAGCTAGGAAAATATGTATGTCTACTAACCTACATGTACATGCATCTCTTTCTATGTGTATATTCATTAAATTAAACGAGCGTTTATGCTGATGTCTCCAACTCCAACCCAGCACCATGGGGTTCACTCTAGCACTCCACTTTTGCTTATTTTTTTTTCTTTCTCCAACACTGTGAAAGCTCAAAGGAATTTTGAAAGCTGGAAAGATATCCTACAATCTTGTGGTTGATGAACTGTCTCTGAGTGGAAGAAATAGAAGTAGAACAAGAGACCAGAGGACCCATATGTGGGGCTATAGGCAACTCTATTGTGTAGGACAGATTTACCCAAACTGCACTCTTTGGGGATGTTAAAGAGCATTCAGGGCTTCCCTGGTGGCGCAGTGGTTGAGAGTCTGCCTGCCGATGCAGGGGACACGGGTTCGTGCCCCGGTCCGGGAAGATCCCACATGCCGCGGAGTTGCTGGGCCCGTGAGCCATGGCCGCTGAGCCTGCGCGTCCGGAGCCTGTGCTCCGCAACGGGAGAGGCCACAACAGTTAGAGGCCCGCGTACCGCAAAAAAAAAAAAGGCATTCAGGGGAAAAAAAATCCACATTTAATCAAAAGCATTTATGTTGAGGTTATCCTCTGGGTCTTGCACCTCCCTTCCATCACCAGAGCAGCCCCAAGTAAATAGCACGGTCTGTTTTCTAGGCCCTGGGTTAGAATCCTATCTGTACAACCCCCTTATTTTATTTTTTAATTATTATTATTTTTTTGTGGTACGCGGGCCTCTCACTGTTGTGGCCTCTCCCGTTGCGGAGCACAGGCTCCGGACGCGCAGGCCCAGCGGCCATGGCTCACGGGCCCAGCCGCTCCGCGGCATGTGGGATCTTCCCGGACCGGGGCACGAACCCGCGTCCCCTGCATCGGCAGGTGGACTCTCAACCACTGCGCCACCAGGGAAGCCCTTTTTTTCTTTTTTCTTTTTTTTTTTTAACCCCCTTATTTTATAGGTGAGAGCACCTGAAGCTCAGAGAGGAGAGGATCTCACCCAAAGTCACACAGCAATTCAGTAGCAGAGCCAGAAGGAGAGCTCAGGTCTCCAACTCCCAGGCCAGTACTCTTCTGAAAAGCAGAACATGGCAGGAGTGGGAGATGTCCACTGTAGATGTGGAGTACAGACCTCGTTTAATTCTGACAAGGGTATTCAGCTACCATGATAAAAATGGACACTCTTTATTGAGTGCTTCTTCTGTGGTAGGCACTAAGTTAAGCATCAATATCTCCTTAAATATACTAACCTTACAACGCAGGTATTACTATTTCCATCTTGCAGATTAGCAAACTGAAAATGGAAAAAATTTCACAAATTAGCCCAAGGTCATAGGCAGAGCTGGGGTCCAAGCCTGGACCCATGAAGTAACCACCAACTCCTGACTCCCAGACCAGCTTGTTGCTGAGCTGTGAAAGCTGCCTCAACCGTCCCCTAAGGAGGGTGTGTGTGTCTCCATCATTGCTGGGGATAAGCAAACACTGGCCTGGAAAAAGCTAATTGACAGTAGCCAGAGATGCCTTGCAAAGCTGCCACACAGAGGCAGGAAACGTGCTGGGAAGCTGTGCAAACACTTCTGCCTGCTGCCCTCTCCTCTTTCTCCTCCTCATCAGCCTTGTCATCCTCCTCATCCTCCTCCTCCTCCCCCTCTTTTCTCTCTCTCTCTCACTCACACACTCACACACACACACACACACACACACACACACACACACAGAGACATCATACACACATACCCTCCCTTGCTACTGTGACTCTACCCCTGTCACTTGCCCAGAGCCAACCATCTTCAGCTCTGCATCCTTAGCAGGTCATTGGCGAAAACCAGTCTTGGTGGTGCAGGGTTATGAACAGATTAAGGGCTTAGGAGTCCAGAAGATCTGGGTTCCAAGTCCAGATCTGTCCTTTATGAACTGCCCCTCCAAGGGAGTTGTGTGACCTGGGCAAATTACACAACCTTTATAAGTGAGATAATAATACCTGACTTGTACTATTGGAGTCAATGGAAAACGGACCTTGAATTTCTCTGCTGCTTCATCTCCCGCTCTCCTGCCCTCAATCTAAGCCATTGACATTTTTGCTGGGATTATTGCAGGAGCCTCCTAACCGGCCTTCTCGTCCCCTCTCTTGTTCCCTTTCAGAATTGCCATGTTGTACCCAGGAATAATCTTTGAAAAACATAAATCTGATCATTAGAGCTCCTCCCCAATGTTATCAACAAATAAATGCCAAGTGTTTCCTATTGCACTTAGAATTAACCCCCCATCCATATCATGTAAGGGCCTTTGTGATCTGGCCCCTGCCTACCTCACCACTCACCACCCCTTTCCAGACTCCTCTGCAGGCCCACACTCCCTTCTATCATTGCCTCCTAAGCAGAGGCTCTCTCCTGCCTCAGGGATCTCTCACCTGCTGTTCCAGCCTCCTGGGACTCCCTTTCCCCTCTTTTCACCTGGTTAACACCTACTTATCCTTTACATCTCAGTTTGTCCTCCTAAGAGAGGCCTGCCCTGAAGGCTCCGTTTACATCCAACCCCCTCTTTCACGGCCTCATGCTGCTCTTCCTTTTCCTTCATAGTCCGTATCACGATTTCTAATCGTGCGTTTGATTACGTGATTCCTCATTCAATGTCTCCTCCCATAGGTGGAGAGCAGGGTTTCTCTCTGTTCCTTTCTGTCTATCCCTGGGGTCAGTCGTGGTGCCTGGGACAAAGTAGGTACTCAAGAAATATGTGGCGTGTAAAGCACAGGTGGGCCCACAGCGCAGCTTTAATAGATCTTTGTAGCTGTGGTCCCCCTCTTCCCTGGCCTGGTGGATACACCAGAGCACAGCTCTTAGCAGTGGGCACAGTCCCTCCCTCATCTCGGTTCCCCAGCCCTGTGGGGCTGGCTGGGTGCAAAGCCCCCCCTGAGAGCAGGAGCTGCCCGTCTTGAGTGGGGCAGGGCCGCTGGGGAGCAGGCCCCCATCAGGCTCAAAGCGTCCCTGTTCTTTCTTCCCCGCTGCAGAGAGCAGTCCCGCCCCCGCCAATGCCAACTGAGCTGGGGCTTGTTTGGTTGTACATGCTGCTAGGCAACTGGCCTGTTTTTGCTTATTTACCTCCCCTGGGCCGTTTCACAACACTCTGTAATGGGCTCTGCTCCCTCCGGTGCACATCTGGTTTGCGTTAGCCTGTCAGAGCGTCCTCTGCACAGAGAGCTAGTACTTGCCCCGAGTCACCGAGAGGGACCCCGTGCCCAAGCTGCCCAGCCTCCACGGTGTTGGACCAGCCAGCCTCGCCCTTCACTCGCCCAGCCTTGCCTCCCCTCTCCACCCTGAACCTCCTACTCCTTGTTTTCAACAGCGTACACATTTCAAAGCCTGAAGGTGGCGGCACTTTGAAAAGGAAAGGAAGGATGGGGCTTCGAGGAATGCGAGAGTAGGAAATAAGTTTAGAGAGAATGAAGTCTGAGCCCCCATACGGCTACTACTCTCCTCTCACCCACAGAGAGGGGAATTGACTTACCCAAGGGGACACAGGCAGACAGGGGCAGATCCACGACCAAGTTCCTTGGCATCTCCTCTTTCATCCTGGAGCCCTCCCACCAAGAAGACCACCTTGGGGATAGAGTGGGTTAAATTGGATGTTATTAGGTTTGAAGGAAATAGTAGGTTTACCCCTCTCCCCATCAAACTCAAAAATTTCTGGAGGGGTTTCTGTAAAGGGGCTAAAAGAGAGTTGGACGTTTGGTAGATGTCTCTTTAGAGAGAGGAAGTTTCTGATTTCTTTATCTACCTGCACAGGACGTATTAGCCAAAGCAGGGCAGGGGCAGGGACAGGTGAATGAAGTAGGGTTGTTTGGGAACAAACATAGGGCACCTCTCCCTGTGCCTTCCTTCCCATCGTTCTAGCAAACACATCACACTCAGAGTAAAACCCAAGATTCTGACATGGCTTACAAGGCTCTACACGACCTGGCCCTGTTACCTCTCTGACTTCACCCTCCCCTCCCCTGCCCTTGTACATTCAACCCCAGTGATTTGTGCCAAGAAAGAGCAAGAAGCCTTCCTCGGTGTGGAAGCAGCCAGCCGCTGGGCAGAGCAAAGGCTGCGTTTCTCTCCTGCTTTCCCTGTAAGCCAGGCCCCTCTGGGCAGGGAACAAAATGCCCAGACAAAGCACACACCCTGTTTTATTTTTCTCCACAGCACTTACCTGCTCCTGACATATGGTTACATCTCTCATTTACTGTCAGTCTTTTCCTACTAGAATGTGAGCTCCTCGCAGGCAGGATCTTTGTTCTGTTCATTGTTATATCTTTGTACCTAGAACAGTTCTACCTGAAGACTGGGCTCAATAAGGATTTGTCTGCATAAGTGAATGGATGAAGGAATGGATGAATCAGTCTGTTTTTCCTCCTCGCTTGTTCACATGGTGATATTTCCTTACACCTACTTCTCCCCTACAAAATGAAATGCTGTCTGAGGGCCCCTGCTCTCTCTTCCCAGCTCACTGTGATGTTCCCATCTCTGAGCTTTTGCACCACATGCTTGCCCTCTGCCTGGAATGGCCCTCCTGGTCCAAAGGAGGGAAGGTCCATCTCCAGGTGGCGTTTGACCTGGTAACTTTTAATGCTGGGATGAACCTCTTGGCCGTTTCTGGCTACCTCTCTGGGGTTTGCTGTCATGGTGATTATTACTTGTTAGGCTGCTCGACATTGATGAATCAATGAGGAATAAGGGGACCAGATAACCACTTGTGCAGCAACTGAGCAGCAGTCCATGGCCTCTGCCCTCTAAGGTTTTCTACTGATTCTTTTTCAGGATTACTTGTCAGTTGTTGACCTTCGAAATTAAATCATTTTGCTTCTTTCTTTAAAACTATCCAAATAGCTTCCTGTTACACTTAGGATCAGAACCCAGTTCTTTACCTTGGCCCCAAAAGCCACAATCTAGCCCCTGCTGACCTCTCCAATTTCAGTTCATGTCAACCCCTAATTCCCCTTTTCTCACTGTACCTCAGCCACATTATCCCTCTTTCTGTTCTTTGAACAAGTAAATTCATTCGAATTTCAGGGCTTTTGAACCAACTGTCACCTCTCTTTGGAGTACTCTCCCCTCAGATCTTCACACGGCTGATTCCTCCAGCCATTCAGATCCTGATTTAAACAGCACATCTTCAGAGAAGACTTCTCTGACCATTTGATCATGACTCCTCCCCCTATACACACATACTTTCTCATATTAGCGTGTTTTACGTTCTTCCTAACATGTACCATGAGACTTTCTATTCATTTGTTTATTGTCTGTCTTCCCCCAGTTAGAATGAGACTATAAGGGCAGAAACCACTGTGACCCCAACACCTAGAACAGGGCCTGACATATAATAGGCACTCAAAATGTTTCTTGAATGAGCGGATGAATGAGTCAATGGTAGCCTGAACATGGACTGAGAGTCAGGAGTCCTGTGTTCAACTCTAACCCGGCTGCCTTCAAGCTATGTGACTTTGAACATGTCATGTATCTGCCCTGGGCCTCCATCTCCACATCTGTAAAATGAGTTCTGATTTCATCATGGGTCCTAAAGTTCTTTTCAACTTCCAGATACTCTGATCCTATCAATCTTTTCATATTGTTGAACATTAGGAAGCTGTCAAAGATGGTGATGAGAGCAATGACCCAACTAAAGTTGATGAATTATTTCTTTAATCTCATGCAATGTCCCAGATTACATTAGTTATTTATGATTTGTACTTAAGCTACATATCCAAAAAGGATTTGCGTGGCTTAGGTTTCAGACCCGCTTTTCCAAACATACCCTTACCTGTTTCATTTTTACAGGGAGAAGAATAAATGCTCCCATCTAGATTGCTATATTTTACAATGGGTCCTTCTGATTGCAGATGATAGAAGCTGAACTGAATTCAACTATAACATGAGATCCAAGGAAAGCTGAATCACTAAGGTGCTGGGAGGAGAGCAAGAGAGCATGGCCTCAGATCCTGCTGGAACCAAGGACTGAAATGCCACTACTGCTCCCTCCAACGTTTTCTCTGCAGCTCTCAGTGTATTGGTTGCATCCTCCTCTCTCCATGTAGCCTAGCTCTTTCCGCATACTCCCAGCACAGCATTGACCACACTTTGCCATAACTGATTTGTTTTCTCGCTTAGTTTCAGTCTCTTCAAGTACAGTAAAGTTCATTGAGTGAAAGGATCCTATCCGTTTGTTAATCCCTTGCCCCCAACACAGTGCCTGGAGCGTAGAAGGTGTTCAAGATATGCTAATTAGTTAAATGAATGGTAGAAAACAGAGCCACCAACTATTCCAGAGTTTAATACTGAACAATTTCAGTTACTGCAGAAAGGCTAGCAAAAGTCTCTAGGACTCTACTCAGACAAGAAAAAAAAAAATCTCAGAGAAGAAACTGTTTGGTCCAACTAGGCCATATGCTTACCCTTGGCAAACAGCAGCGGCCATTGAACATGATGGTGTCTCAGCGTCCGTGTGAACTGGGGGAGGAGGAGCTTTTGGAAAAGGACCGTGGGAGGACATCCCACAGGGGCCAACACACCCACGAAATTCTTGTAGAGATCAAATGAGACATTGCAGGAGAAGGTGCTTTCAAAAGCTATTATGAAGTTGCCATTTTATAGGTCAAAACTGGTCAAATATTGGCAACTGTGTATGTTTCAACTTACTATAAAATTGTTAAAAGAATTACATGGATGTAAGATATAATTAAGTTGATCGCACGTCAGCACAATAAGAAAGGATGTTACATTTTCAAGATGAAAGGTTAAATTAATTCCTTTTTGAAATGATGGTAGCTTAATAATCTACTCTGTGTTAGCTTTACAAGGAACAGTGCTAAGTGCCTTACATGGATATCTCATTATTTCTTCCAACACTTCCATGAGGTAGATCCTATAATTATCCCCATTCTGCAGACAAGGAAATTGAGATTCAGTGAGGTTAAGTTATATGCTCGAGATAACACAGCTCAAAAAGTGGCAGAACCAGGATTTGAACCTATGTTTCTGAGATCCATTGCTATTTATTATACTACATTAGGGAAAGGGTTGGAGGTCCAGCTCATCCATAAAAGCTAATCCATTTCTACTAGGATGAATGACTCTTTCTGTTACCTGTGAATTCACAGACTTGGGTATATCCCTCTTCTAAGTCATCTGCATTGTATTATAACTAGTAGTTGAGTGTATCTGCCACCCAAGACCAGACTGATCTCCTTCAGGTGCCATCTTTTTCACCTTTGCACTCAAAATAAGCCTTACATTCTACCTAGCATGTGAAAAGCACTCTCCAGAGGTTTACTGAAGTGAATGGGGTAGGCAGACAAAGATGGTTTGGTATCGGCACAGAGTATTGTATTTGTCTGCATGTTTGCGGTGGGGAAGGGGATGGAACAGTAAGAGCAGGGCCAATTATAAAAACAGCTCCTTGTGTTAAGAGCCTGTTAGGTTTCAGAAAGTTATGTCCATTATCTCTAGTTTTCATATTACCCTGCAAGGTAAATGGTGATATCTCCAGGTCTTACCTCTTGAGAGCAGCAGAATTGTATTATTTCCAAAGACTGTAAACATTTCTGTGATATTAACGCTGGGCCACGAACATATATTTACTCCAACTAGGGTCACACAGAGCTTTTAACCAAAAGACTATCCTCAGCCAGAATTTAACAGAATTCCATTCTGGGCGGGCCCCCAATTTCTCCTAAATGCAAACCCCACCCACACTCCAGAGCCCTACAACTCTGTCAAGCAAATGTTTGATTTGATTTTGTATGGGAACTTGATTCTGAGCCATGGAATTTCAGAGCTGTGCCTGCAAGTCTGGAATTTCAATATTAGCCTTTCCGACCTGGATAGCTTTGATCTCCCAAGTTTACCCTCACAAGTATTGATAACATGGCTCAAATCACAAGCAGGAGCACCAGGTCTGCAGCCCATGGCTCTAAGTGTGTGCAGGTATACATAGATCTCTGCTGAGGTCAAAATGGATTTAGATTACACAGGGCTTATCTGATGCGGGGGAAACCCTGCATATGGGACAGAGAGACAGAGCTCACTTTCATGCAGCCAATCACGCTGGCTTCATCCTACAGGACAGAAATCAAGAGTGAACTGCAGCTGAACTCTGGCAAGACCAGGCTCTTGCAATATGGCCCGACCTTCCTTAATCTCTTAGAGTCTGCTTACTCACTGGGGAATGGCCGCTGTAGTTAGCTACCATTTGCAAAGCATCTATCTTATATCAGGCACCTTAAGTGTTTATATAATATTAAGAATAATGTGTTAAACTTATACATGCTAGTCACTTCCTTGCTTAAATGCCTTCATGGTTCCTCAGTGCTGCAGAATAGAGTCCCCTGCTTTATCTCCCCATGACCCAGTCCTTGCCTCTCTCTCTAATCTTATTTCCTACCACTCCATCTCTCATTCCCAATGCCTTTGATATACCAAAGTATTCCAAGCCTTCCGGACAATGTGACTGCACATCCTTTCCCTCGACGGGATGTCCTTTCCAGCTCTGCTTTCCAGTAAACACCTGCACCTTCTTCCCATCTGTGCAGAATATCTTTTGTTTTCCCTTTTAGACCCATACTCCAGCTTTCCCCATTTGCTCTGGGCCCAGGAGGTTGATCTGTGTGGATGGCATCAGTGGGTTCTTGGCCAACTGGGAGTTTCAGAAGGAGACCAGAAGGAGAGAGGGAATGCTTCCCTCCTTGCAAGGGCACTGGAGTTGGCTGTGTTCCTCGCTGCTTCTCCTAAGGTGGTCCGCTCTGCAGGACCCTCCCTTCCCTGTGGGAAAAGTTCAGCAGCCACTAAGCTGCTATACTCTCCCTTGTGATTCTTCTACATCTGCATCCTTGCATATAAGCCCTCCTCTAAATATAAATAAATTGATGGGCCATTGATACCCTGACTGGTATACACTGACCCAGCACAAACTCCAGGGAGTCCTTTGTAGGGACCTACCTGTTACATCAAAGTGCCATTTGCTTCCCTGTCTGCCTACCAGATTGCTTCATTTCACCTTGTTGTATAGATATTCAAGCTGCCCACCCACACTTAGTGATCAGCTACTACACCCTGGGCTGTGGCCTAGGCACTGCAGATTCAGAGGTTAATAGATGATCATTCCTGACTTTGAAGATCCCCCACTCTAGTGCCGGAGATAAGATGTAGGCCCTGTTTGTGGCTCTGAGCACAGGACCAGTCACCTGTCTGCTCATGTGCAAATCCCAGCTCCACCACTGACTAGCCATGTGATCTGGGCACATTTCTCTCTCTGAGCCTCAGTTCCCTCATCCGTAAGTGGAAATAACAGCAGCTGCCTCAGAGAGTGGTTGTAAGGATTAAAGTAGCACTCTCGGGCTTCCCTGGTGGCGCAGTGGTTGCGCGTCCGCCTGCCGATGCAGGGGAACCGGGTTCGCGCCCCGGTCTGGGAGGATCCCACATGCCGCGAAGCGGCTGGGCCCGTGAGCCATGGCCGCTGAGCCTGCGCGTCCGGAGCCTGTGCCCCGCAACGGGAGAGGCCACAACAGAGGGAGGCCCGCATACCACACACACAAAAAAAAGTAGCACTCTGTAAGTGTCCATTATTATTTTTATTATAGCAGGTGCTTACTTAGTGAACATGAAATGATGACTGAATTTATTCTCTCATTTGATCTCTATAACAACCCTTCCTCCACCCTTCCCCACTATATGCATTCCAAATAGACAGCAAAGGAATTCCTTTTCCCATTTTAAAGATGGAGAAGTTGGGAGTGAATGAATGAATAAATAAATGAATACATGAATATCTAACCCACTCAACCTGTTCTGTGTCCCCCACCTCCTCCCAGTGGCCATAGCTGGGCTGTTTGTCTGGAAAGCTGGGAGCTCTGAGCCCTGGAGAAGTGATCCTGGCTTTCTCTCCAACTTTCCAGCTCCAGGGATGGTGCCAAGAGCTCCACGCAATTTGCTCTGTGTCTAACACAGTCTGGGGGCAGGTGCTTCTGGGCTTTGTAAACACTGGGCCTCTGGGCTCTGCCCCAGAAGGCCCCAGCTTCCCAGAACCAGCACCCCAGTTCCTGTTCAGCTGCTGCTCTTTCTGTAAGGCCTTTGCAAGCCTCACTGCCCCTTCTGGTAAGTGCAGGGGCCAGGAGGGAGGTTCCACTTTCAAATTCGCTACCACACCCACAGGAGGGAGATTTCTCAACGTGGAGGGAAATTTCCTTTCTCTTTAGGCCTAACCTCAAGCTTGCTCCTTAACTCTTTTTTTTTTTTTTTTTTTCAGGATGTACTTAATTTTCTGCTGAGGCTTAGGTCTCCCACAATCTAAACTTGACTCTGCTCCAGAAATAAGGGAGAACCATTACACTGCCGAGCCCCTACTGCAGGCCTGGCCTGCCCTGTGCTCAGGTGGGCTCTTCGTGCATTCTGATGTGCCCCTTCCCATGCCCCTATTTTACAGATTTGGGGACTGAGGCTCAGGGCAATGGAATGACTAGGGCTGGAATGTTCAAATGGGAAAACCAACCCCTTAGAGCTTTAGAAACACTTAGACATGGCCACAGAAAAGAAGTCCCCGAATGGAATTAATCTTGGCTGCTTCTGTACCACGTACTTAACTCTGTTCCTCTGCTTCCTGTAATCTAAATGTTTATTTGTATCCATATCTGTCTGTCCTGCTGGACTGCCCCTTCTCAACGGCAGAGAAGGTGACTCACTCGTGTCCTTCTCCCTGGCCCCAGCACATAGCGTGAGACAGGAAGGGATTGCTGGTCTGAGAAGTTAAAGCAAGCCAGTGGGCCTGGTGGTAGAGAATTAATGGAGGGGAAACGCAGGGTGGGCTGGAGTAAAAAAGCAAGGCCAGATCATGGAGGACCCTGTAGGCCATGGTGAGGTATCTGACTTTAATTCTAAGGGCAAAAGGAAGCCACTTAAGGCTTTTGAGCAGGGCCCTTACATGTTACAACAAAGTAATCTGGTTGTAGTGTGGAGAATAGATTGGAAAGTAACAGATGAGGAAGCTCAGTGAGGAGCTGTCCCATTAGACCAGGCAAGAGATAGGAGAGTCTCTCCAGGTCAGTGTTTCTCAGACTTGAGTGGGCATCAGAATCCCCTAGAAGACCTGTTAAAACACAGCTTGCTAGCCCCACTCCCAGAGTTTCTGATTCAGTAGGTCTGGGGTGGGGCCTGAGAATTTGTATTTCTAGCGAGGTCCCAGGTGATGCAAATGCTGCTGGTCCCAGAGGACCACTGGCTTTAGGGAAAGAGAGGAGGGAAAGGGTGAGCGAGACACAGTCTTATCCTCAAAGACCTTTTATTTTATGGGAGCACAGTGTGAGCAGTGAAATTCTCGAGAAGTGGATGCATCGGCATGGTGACAGTCCAGGGAGGGACCTCTCCTCCAGTGTGGGGTGATGGAGAGGGTCAGAGGAAGCTTTCTGGAAGAGAGAACTCTTGAATTGAGTTATAAGTAGGAGTCAACCAGGTGAGGGGGTTCAGCAGGAGAGATAGGAAGGAGAAGATGTTCAAGTCAGAGGGCAGACCTTGAGCAAAAACAAGGAGGTGAGGGATAGTATGATGTGTTTGGCCAATTGATCAAGAGACTTCAAAATGAAGCTGGTATATCATGAAGGGCTTTGTATGCCCTACAAATGAAAGAGTTTGGACTTTATCCTGTGGAGCAGAAGTTTGAAAACTTTTTCTGGGGAGGGGGGAGGGGTGCATAATGCAACGTGGGAGAAGTCACAGAGCCGTCTGAGAATCTGATCAAAGTTAACGCACACACAAGCAGAATATGGTGTGAATTTCAGGGTGTTCAAAAATTTGCTGAAGCCTATCCATGAACTTAAAAAAAAAAATCTCTGCAGTGGATGATGGGTTTTAAGCAAATAGTTGTCTTAATTACATTTTAGTTTAGAAGGACCTCTCAGCGGCCATGTAAAGAATGGATTTGCTCAGAGGTAACTTGGGTAAAAATTAATAAACGGCAGTGTGGGCGGGGACCAGTTTAACACCTTATACACAAGTGCTAGATTGGTAAGTGTCAAGATTAGACTTGCTGTTTAGCACAGTCACTGCTCAGTTCAAGAAGTGTTGCTTGAGAGCTGAGCTCAGAGGCTGTCTTTGCATGGCTTAAATCTAGGCTGATGGGTAATGTAAACCAGCAAGAAGGAGCCATCTCCACCCTTACCCCACCTACTGGAATCTGCCGGTCATCAGTCAGCTGAGGCCCAGATACCCCAGGCCTTCGAGGGCCAGAAGCCAAGGACGTGAAGGAAGGCAGCACTCTGATGAGCTGGGGAGAGGCCAAAAGGGCAAAGTGGGGTAGTGAGTTTTTGGGAGATGGCCAGAGTGTCATTCCTTCCAAAGGTTTTGCAATAGCCCTAGGAAGCAGACAGAGCTAAGATGATTATCTCTGTTGGACAGATGGGACACCGAAGGCCAGAGAAGGTGAGAACTTTACAAAAGACACGTAGCAGACATCAGGGCAAAACTGGAAGAGGAATCAACACTGGACTCGAGTTAGTAGCTCGCCTTAGGCTGACCCTGGTGCAAATTTTGCCATGGCTCTTTGCGGTGGCTCTATGATCCTGTAATTCTATGATTCTAGCAAAAAGGCTCTCCACCATTAGCTCAATTCTTTTAGTTTCTTTTGATCTTTATCTGCCTTTTCACCCAAGACCTTACCATCAACCGCCTGTGAAGCTTGGAGCCAGCCGTTTGTCCTCTCTGCCTTGAGTTTTCTCTTCACCTGTAAAACAAGAGGATGGCACTAAATGTCCACAAAGCCTTTGTCTTCTCTGAACTACAGTGGTTCTACAAAGGCTTCTGTGATCCAAAATTCTGCCCCAGCTTTGATGTGACAACAGGCTGTTCACCAGCCCTACTCCTTTTATATACAGTTACCGAGGAATATGAAGAAGAATAATGATAATGATTAACATTTATTTCTTCCCATGGGCCAAGAACTGATCTAAGTACATTTAAGCTTCAAAACAACTTTTTAAGGGAACTGCTATTATTGTTTCCATTTCATAAACGAGAAACCTAGAAACACACAGAGAGGTTACATTACTTAATATAAGGTCATACAGCTAACAGTTTGTGCAACCAGTGTTCAAACCCAAGCAGTTGGCTCAGGGTCCATGCTCTTTTCCCCAGGAGCTGAAGAGTGAGGGGTTAAGGGTACAGGGAAGGTATGGGAACTACCAAGTGAAGTCTCAGTGACAGGAGGCTCATTACCCCTCAGTGGCATATTTTATCATCATCCCCATCTCCATAGCAAGTTGTGCTATGTCCTGCTACCTCCCACCCCCTGCAAGGGGACACTTGTAAGAAGTTATCTAGTGACTTGTGGAAGGAGTTGCCAGATTAAGCACATAAAAATACAGGATACCTGGTTAAATTCGAATTTCTAATAAAAAGTAAATAATTTTTTAAGAGTGAGTCTATCCCATGCAACATTTGGGACATACTTATACCAAAAACTTTTTCATTATTTATCTGAAATTCAAATTTAACTGGGCATCCAATATTTCATCTGGCACACCTACTTCCAGTACAATAAAAATGAGGATAAGTGATGACACTTTCCCTTTAGAAGATTGAATGTGTATTATTGTTCTTTGGCTCACTGGTCCAGAAGGTTGACTTGATGGGCTTGGCGGAATCATTTTCAAGGGAATAGGGATGACCTCTCCTTCCTTATCTCAGTTGGGAAGTCCTGTGTGGCCTCCAAAATCACCCCTGAACAGCCTTCTGAACTGAAGCGGAACTCCCCAGAATGATCTGGAACAGGGCTTGCTCACTGGCCGCCCACGCGCCTGTCTCAGTTTCCAGTGCCCTGCTCACAACTTAGAAGGTGACATAAACGGAGATCTCCCTCCTTCTCTGCTCCCCAACAGATTCCCAGGTCCCTTCTAGGACATTCGGGTCTTCAAACACTAATTACTGCTCCTCTCTGAACATTAGTAATCTCTTCTGTGATAATTAGAGAAAAATTAAGAAAAGCACATATTAGATTCGCAAGTCAGAGTGGGTCATTTCTCGGGTTTTCCTCATACTGAATATTATAGAGTCCTGGGATTAGAATACCAAGGCCCCAAGGATTTTCTGACCTTAACAACATGTTGTGAATTCCCAAAAATCCCCCCTAGGAAATGCGTTTTGAAATATAAATATGTGGGGTTACTCCGTATCTCAGCCAGCTGTGCTGAAGCTTGCTTTCTCATGGCTGGCATCCCAGACAGACCCCGGGCTTGACCGAACTCCTACCTCCTCATCACAACCTGACCCCGGGCTTCCCTCTCTCCCTTTCCCTCACCACATCCCACCCGTGTCCTGTGTGGAGTGGTTTCTATCAACAGAGCCTGTTTCAGCTCATTGGGAAACTGGCTGCTCACATGCTTTCAATCTGCTTTGTCTTCCCTGATTACCGAGATGTCCCAGACCAAATCATACTTAGATGAAATGCATTCGGGTGGGTGGGCCCCACCTGCCTCAGCAGAAATATTAGAGCAGCCGCCTGGAGCACAGCCGAGACTTACACAAAATGCAGATCAGCATCCCCAAAGCAAAGGGAATTTTGAAAAGTGTTTTGGGGCTTCCCTGGTGGCGCAGTGGTTGCGCGTCTGCCTGCCGATGCAGGGGAACCGGGTTCGCGCCCCGGTCTGGGAGGATCCCACGTGCCGCGGAGCGGCTGGGCCCGTGAGCCATGGCCGCTGGGCCTGCGCGTCCGGAGCCTGTGCTCCGCAACGGGAGAGGCCACAACAGAGGGAGGCCCGCATACCACAAAAAAAAAAAAAAAAAAAAGAAAAGTGTTTTGTATTAACGTTCTTGAATATATACATTTATAGGCATTCTGATTAGACCCCAGGCAAATGTCATACTATTGCCTTAAAAGAATGAACTGAAAAAGGATTTAGAACAGAACAAAACCAAAACTTTCTTGGGTTTTATAGCACTATGGGCTGGATAGCAATTTATCTTCCTCCTTGCCCTGCCTAAGGTACAGCACTTCTCACTGTGGGGCTGTGAAGAATGGGGTCCCAGCTTTTTTTCTGAATATTTTCTGATTAGAAGCCTCTAAGCTGACGTTATTAGCCAGACGTGTCCTTGGCTTTGTCAGCTGGAGCCAGACTATCCTCATCGTCATTACCTTCATAATCCCATGGCTGAGAGTCATTGATCGCTTATTTTGTGCCAGGAGTTTTGCTAAATATTCTACATGATTTATGTCACTGAATTCCCTAATGACCTTCTATGAGAGGTACATTTTTTTCATTAAGATTTTATTTTCTTAGAGCAGTTTAAGGTTCACGGCAGAACTAAGGGACGGTACCGAGATGTCTTACGTAACTCCCTGCCCCTACACATGCACAGCCTCCTCCATTATGAACATCCTCCACCAGAGCACTATGTTTGTTTTAGTTGATGAACCTACATAGACACATCATAATTACCCCCAAATCCATAGTTTACCCTTGGTACTGTACATTCTATGGGTTTGGACAAATGTGTAATGACATATATCCATCATTGTAACATTATACATAGTACTTTCTCTGCCTTAAAAATCCTCTGTGCTCTACCTATTCGTCCTCCCCGCCCCCTCCCAACTTCTGGCAACCACTAATCTTTTTACTGTCTCCATAGTTTTGCCTTTTCCAGAATGTCGTGTAGTTGGAATCATACAGTATATAGCCTTTTCAGATTGGCTTCTTTCACTTAGTATTATGCATTTAAGTTTCCTTTCATGGCTTGATGGTTCATTTATTTTTAGCACTGAATAATATTTCATTGTCTAGATGTACCACAGTTTATTTATTCATTCACCTTCGTTGCTCCCAAGTTTGGGCAATTATAAACAAAGCTGCTATAAACATCTTTGCGCAGGTTTTTGTTTGGACATAAGTTTTCAACGACTGTTATTGCTAAATGTATTTAGTTTTGTCAGAAACTGCAAAACTGACTTCCAAAGTGACTGTACTATTTTGCAGGTTCACCAGCGGTGAACGAGAGTTCCTGTTGCTCCACATCCTCATCAGCACTTGGTGTTGTCAGTGTTCAGGATTTTGGCCATTCTGATAGGTATGTAGTGGTATATCATTGCTTTAATTTGCATTTCCTTGTTGACATATGATGTGGAGCATCTTTTCACATGCTTATTTGCCATCTATATGTCTTCCTTGGTGAGGTATCTGTTAAGTTCTTAGCTAATTTTTTAATCAGGTTGTTTGTTTTCTTGTCATTGAATTTTAAGATTTCTTTATATATTTTGGATAACAGTCCTTTACCAGATGTGTCTTCTGCAAATATTTTCTCCTAGTCATGGCTTATCTTTTCCTTTTCTTGACATTTTCTTTCACAGAGCAGAAGTTTTTAATTTTAATGAAGTGCAGCTTAGTGATTATTTCTTTCATGGTTCATGTCTTTCGTGTTATATCTAAAAAGACATTATCATACCCACATCTAGGTTTTTTTTCCTATGTTATCGTCTATGTTTTATACTTTTAAGTTTTACATATAGGTCTGTGATCTATTTTGAGTTAATTTTTGTGAAGGGTATAAGGTCTACATCTAGGTTCATTTTTTGTTGTTTTTTTTTTTTGCATGTGTTCATCTAATTGGTCTAGTACCATTTGTATAAAAGACTAAATTTGCTCCATTGCATTGCCTTTGTTCTTTTGTCAAAGATCAGTTGACTATATTTATGTGGGTCTGTTTCTGGGCTCTCTCCTCTGTCCACTGATCTATTTGTCTATTCTTTCACCAGTACCACACTGTCTTGATTACTGTAGCTTTATATAATAAGTCTTGAAGTTGGGTAGTTTTAGTCCTCCAGCTTTGCTCTTCCCCTTCCATATTGTGTTGGCTATTTGGGGCCTTTTGTCTCTGCATATAAACTTTAGAATTAGTTTGACAATATCCACAAAATAACTTGCTGGGATTTTGATTGGGATTAGGTTGAATCTACGGATCAAGTTGTGAAGAACTTATCAGTATTTTGATAATACTGATTCTTCCTATGCATATATTTGGTTTTTCTTTAATATCTTTTATCAGAGATCTGTAGTTTTAATCACATAAATTTCATCCATATTTTGTTAGATTTATACCTAAGTATTTCATTTTTGGGGGTGCTAATTTTTTACTTTCAAATTCCATTTGTTCATTGCTGGTTGTGGGAAAGCAATTGACCTTTATATATTGACCTGTATCCTTCAACCTGGTAATAATCACTTATTAGTTCCAGGAGATTTTTGCTAATTCAGATTTTCTTAGATGATCATGTCATCTGCAGACAAACACAGTTTTATTTCTTCCTTCCCAGTCTGCATACATGTTATTTTCTTTTCCTTTCTTGTCATAGTGCATTAGCTAGAACGTCCAGTATGATGTTGAAAAGGAGTTGTGAGAGGGGCATCCTTGTCTTGTACCTGACCTTAGTGTGAAAGCTTTGAGTTTCTCATCGTGTATGATATTAGCTGTGGGGTTTTCATAGATATTCTTTATCAAGTCGAGGAAGTTCACTAAGAGTTTTTGTCATGAATGTTGTTGGATTTTGTCATATGCATTTTCTACATCTATTGATATGATCATATGATCAAGTGATTTTTATTTTTTAGCTTGTTGATGTAATGGATTACATGAATTGATTTTCTAATGTTCAACCAGCATTACTTACCTGGGATAAATCCCACTTGGTTGTGTGCATAATTCTTTTTATATACTGTTGGATTTAATTTGCTAATATTTTGAAGATTTTTGCATCTATGTTCATGAGAGATATTGGTCTGTGGGTTTCTTTTCTCGTAATGTCTTTGTCTGTGTTTGGTACTGGGGTAATGCTAGCCTCATAGAGTAAGTTAGGAAGTATGCCTTCGGCTTCTATTCTCTGAAAGAGATTGCAGAGATTTAGTAAAATTTCTTTAAAATGTTTGGTAGAATTTACCACTGAACCCATCTGGGCCTGGTACTTTCTGTTTTGGAAGGTTATTAATTATTGAATCAATTTTTTAAATAGACATAGGCCTGTTCAGGTTATCTATTTCTTCTTGTGTGAGTTTTGGCAAATTGTGTCTTTCATGGAATTGGTTAATTTCATCTAGGTTGTCGAATTTGTAGGTATAGAGTTGTTCATAGTACTCCTTTATTTCCCTATAATAGCCATAGGATCTGTAGTGATGTCGAAGGATGTACAATTTTTAATACCCGTTTTATGGATGAGGAAACTGAGAGTTAACAAGATTGATAGCCCAGGGTCACAGAGCTAATCAAGGGGAAAGCTGGTGTTCTAACCCCAGACTGTACAACCCAAGGCCGCAACATTCAATCTTGGTGACCCTGGCTTCCCAGGGTTTGGTAGCAAGGCAGTTCTGGGAGCATTCTAGGTACTTGGTAACTATTTGGGCAAGGAGATTAAAGAGTCTCACTCATTTTTCAGGGTCCCCCTCAAAACTCTCCTAGATGTATATAGTAGATCCATCCCTCCTCTTTGTACTTCCCTGGTCTATGAAGGCATTTATGAGAGTCTGAGCTCCTTTGAGGTGACAAGAGGACATAATGCAGAAAAGGAAAAACCTCTGATGCCAGACAGAGCTGGGTTTAAATGATGGCTCAAAATTTAACCAACTCTATAGAGATGGGACAGAAAACTTCTCTAAATTTTTGTTTCCTCACCTATAAAATGGGTAAAATTTCATTTGCTACACAGGATTGTTATAAGTGTTAACTAGAAAAATTTAGCCTGCATTCAGGCATCCAGTATTTTTTGAGCACCTGTTATGTGCAGAGGCCATTAGGAACTTGATTAATGCCCATTACTATCCTTTAAGGACAGAGATTTTATATTCCATTCTTTTCATCCCCACGACCCAGTAGAGAGCCTAGAACAGAATGTGTGCTCATTAAATGGGGAGCATATGATGTTTACATAAATTAATAAATAAATACAATAAAAGTCAAAACTCATGACATGACATATTTACATAGCCCACCCAGTTTATCTCTGTGGCCTCATCTACCACCCCTCCCCTCCAGCTACACATGACTAACTGGTATTCAGCAAACAAGCAATGTCCTTCCTTGTCTCAGCATCAACCCAGTGCTCAAATAATTCTCTGTCTTGAATGCCTGCCACACCCCTTTTGTCCACCTGGCGAGCTACTCAGTAGTATTAGTTTTACCTTATGGAAAATTCAGAATAAATCTTCTACTCTGCATGACAGCCTTTCAAATAGTTGAAGTTAGTCCTTGTGACTCCCTTCCTTGTGTTATCCTTCCAGGTCATATTTTCTTCCTCCTTCCCAATAATTCTTGTAGGTGATGGTCTCTGAATCCCATACCATCTCGGGTCCTCCCTATTTTACCAGTTGCCTCTTAGTCATTCTTTCACTGGCTATTTATTGAGCACCTACTAGATGTAATATAGTGCTCCCCAAACTTTTTGGCACCAGGGACCAGTTTCATGGAAGACAATTTTTCCACGGACTGGGGCAGGGAGGGGGATGGTTTCAGGATGATTTAAGTGCATTACATTTATTGTGCACTTTATTTCTATTATTATTACATTGTAATATATAATGAAATCGTTGCGGAGCACAGGCTCTGGACGCGCAGGCCCAGCGGCCATGGCTCACGGGCTCAGCCGCTCCGCGGCATGTGGCATCCTCCCGGACCGGGGCGCGAACCCGGTTCCCCTGCATCGGCAGGCGGACGCGCAACCACTGCGCCACCAGGGAAACCCCATTGATAGGGTTTTGATATGAGTCTGCAAGCAAGTGATTTATTATGGTCTCTGTGCAGTCAAACCCTCTGCTAATGTTAATCTGTATTTGCAGGCGCTCCCCAGCGCTAGCGTCATCGCCTCAGCTCCCCCTCAGATCATCAGGCATTAGATTCTCATAAGGAGCGCACAACCTAGATCCCTCACGTGTGCAGTTCACAGTAGGGCTCGAGCTCCTATGAGAATCTAATGCTGCCTCTGATCTGACAAGAAGTGGAGCTCAGGCAGTAATGTGAGCGATGGGGAGTGGCTGTAAATACAGATGAAGCTTCACTCGCTTGCCCGCCGCTCACCTCCTACTGTGCAGCCCGGTTCCTAACAGGCCACAGACCAGTACCAGTCCATGACCCGGGGGTTGGGGACCCCTGATGTACGATAAAATAGATTTTGTCACAAGACTAAAAGTTTATGAGGCTTATATTCTCGTGAGAGGAGCTAGACAACAAACAAGCAAAAATTGAATATATATGTTGGCTGTAGATGTGTCAGGAAGAAAAAGAAAATGAGCATGTGAGGAGAGGAGAAGGGAGAGTGTAAAGATTATGCATAGGGTGGTCAGGGAATACAGTCCTATTTAAGCGGGATGTTGAAGGAAATGAGGGAGAAACCATGTGGCTATCTGGGGGAGGTGTATCCAGATGGAGAGAAAAACAAGTTCAAGTGCCCTCTGGCAAGAGTGTCTTGATGTGTTTGTGGCAGTTCCGGGAGGCCCAGGTGATGGAGCACAGGGAGAGCGAGAAATCACAGTTGGAGGTGAGTTCCAAGAGGAACTGGAGGCAGATTACATAGGTCCTCTAGGACAATGAGAAGAACATCATTTTAAGTGATATGGAAATTTAGCAGGGAGTTTATCTGAATCACTTGAAGACTTCTCTCTGGAGACTTTACAAAGTTCGGTTTTAGAGGAACAAACATGGAAGCAGAGAGACCTAGTTAGGGGCTATTGCAATAACCACAGCAGGAGATGATGGTTGCTGGAAACAACATAGTTATGCTTCAAATGTGTATGATGCACTAGAATTCTGGATGTAGTTTGAAAGCAGAGCTCACTGCATTTGTTAAAGGATCAAGCGTGGGGCAGAAGACTGTACCTCAGTCTCCTTCTCTGTAAAATAGGGATAATATTTGTACCTCACGGTTGTTAAGCTTCACAGTGGATGCTCAAGAAATGTGAATTTCCTCTCTCAGCAGCACAGTGCTCCGACTGGCAGTGATCACAGGACCATTAATCATGGTAGATTATTCAGAGTCTGGGTGGGGAGGAGAGATGCTAAATTTCAAGTACCTGTGGGACCCCCAAAGGGAGAGATACCATTGGAAAGATGTAGTGCATGATTTAGGATATAGTTCAGGGTAAAAGTTTGGGAGATGTCATTGTATGTAGCAGCTGAAACCACTGGGATAAGTCAAGAATAGTGTCCTTTCCATTACCATAGTAATACTGTGCACTATTCATGGAACTAATATATACCTTAAAGAAGAAATCACAGCATCATTAAAAGCAGAATGAAAAATCTGGTATCATATGAAATGAGGGAATAATTGTTCCAGAATTTTGGAATAAGGGAAGCCAGGGAAACTGAGCTGACACATTGTATGAGCTTCTTGGAAATATAGTATAAAGGGAACTGAGTATCTCCATGGTTGTTAGTCATCAAGAAAAGGAAGAGAGTTTAGGCAACATGGATATAAATCAAGGAGGTGTGAGTCTTCATCCAGGCCTTCCCTTTACACTGTGTTATCGGCTTTTTAACATTAGCCATGGAATTGTTACCTGTTTGATAGGCTGATAGCACATCTGGTTGCTCAGACTCAGATCTGGATTCTGTTTCTATGGGCGTGCTGGCTTTGTGCAGATGTGTGGTCCACGGGAGCCCCCAGTGATGGTACCCACATGATAAATCCCATGCAACTATTTGCGTGTTGCAGAGGCTAGTCTCCTCCCTCGCTGGTTTACTGGTATCTCTCCATCTGCCCCAGGTACCTGGGAATCAACAGAACCGGGCTCTTTCCTGGCTCTGTCATCACCCAATGGCATCTGTGTGCTGCGATGATTGATCTGCTCTGCACACTTGCACAACCATGTGTGGTCTGACCCCACACTGTGTGAAGGTCACCAATATACTATGATCCCAGAAGAGGGGGGTCAAGATGAGCCAGAGGGGATGGGTGCCTGGAAATATTGTATAAGGATGGACTGAAATAACTAGGGATTTTTTTTTTTTTTTTTGAATGGGGAATAGGAGATGTGAAGGTCACCAATATACTATGATCCCAGAAGAGGGGGGTCAAGATGAGCCAGAGGGAATGGGTGCCTGGAAATATTGTATAAGGATGGACTGAAATAACTAGGGATTTTTTTTTTTTTTTGAATGGGGAATAGGAGATTCAAATAGGATGTGTCTTCAAATGCTTTGAGGGCAACTATTTGGCTGAGAAATTGACTTGTTCCTCTTCTATACTGACTAATATATGGATGTGTCAAAGAGATATACTTTGGCTCATCATTATAAAAGATATTTCTAATAACATGTGCCATCCATCAGTGAAATGAGCTGTCTTTTCATTTTCATTTCATCCTCCTTTTCAGGAGGATGACTGATGGAACCCTCTTAGTTTGGGTTCAAGCATTGGATCTGAGATTGGACTAGATGAATAACACCTTCTTGCCTACTCTCCCCGCCTTCCCATTATCTCCCCTTCCTGTCTCTGGTCCTCTGGCTTATCCTGAGAGGAACAAACCTACATGGACTTTTACTAAGTGGGAGTCAAACCTTAGGCCCCTTTGTGTGCAAGATGCAAACTGTCAATTTGACCCAAGATGTTCACAAACTTTTTTGAGTGATTAATAGGAAAGGCAAATACCTTTCATTCCTCAGGGCTACCAACGACCATGTGGTAAATGACTTCATCTGAGCACCGAATGGCACCCCACCTCACGAGGATTACTTCTCCCTGGTTGACCCCAGGTCAAGGCTGATCCATTTTGCTTTGAGGGGAAGAATGTGAAGCATGTCCTCCGTGAAAGCCCAGAACAGATGTTATGTTTTCTTTCATGACTGCCTTTGCTAAGTGGCTTGTGAGCTGGGCCCTTGGACATCAAGCCAGGCTTCGCCAGCACAGCTAATCAAGAGATGATCAGGTCCCTCAGACAAAGGGGGAAAGTCCAGTGGGTAAGATGGTGGAAGGTGAGCTGTCCCCAAAGCCGGGGGAGTATAAAGGAGTCCTAAAACCCAAAAGAACCTAACAGGCCAAATAGTTTGACCTCTTGATTTTCCAGATGAAGAAATTGAAGGTCAGAGGGACAGGGAATTCCTGAAGTCATGCAGAAAATCAGACCCATCAGGACTAGGATTAGAGCGAGGTGAGTGAGGCAGCTGCATGACCCTGAGTGACCCCTCCTGAAATTTTGCACCCTAGGTAACTCATTTGCTTCACCCTAGTCTCAGTCCTGAACCCTGTACCACCCAAGCTAGAGGACTCACCTGCCACACTCAAAGTCCCTTCGGAGAGGTTCTATCCATGGAAGGTGCCATGTTTTCTTGCATATGATCCTGTCCCAGTTGGACCAAAGAAGGACCCCCGATCATAGGCAGCCAACATGCAGCCTGGCCAGCATCTTGGGCTAGTCTGGTGTGGGCAGTTGTCCCGTGGGGCCTAAAGGGATTTAACTGGACAATCAGATTTTCTCTGGGGAATTTGAATCAGCAATAAGAGGACACAGTCTTTAGTGTTTGAGAGATAAAGTCAAGGGCATTCTTGCACCTCAGTTCTGTTACTTTCACTGTTCTGTACTCATTCCTGTGATGTTCATCCTGGGAAGGCAGAGAGGGATGACCAGCCCTGTGCCTCTCCCAATTTCTGCCTGTTGCTAATGGGTGCACCCCTTGTGCCACTGTTCAGACTTCTCACCGCTGTGGAGACCACCTGCCTCCCATCATCCATGTATCCAACAATGAGTGAACAGATCCTTTTCATTAGGCACAAAGGTGAATAACACTTGGTCCCTAATCTCAGGAGTTTACACCTTAGCAGGAGAAGCAGATGCAAAAGAGATCATTGTAGTACCATGTGATGAGTATAACGATGGAAAAAAGCCACATATCATTGGGGCACCAGGAAAAGGTGCATAACCCATCTGGCAGAACCAGGAGTGAATGAAAAGAAGACTTCCTGGAGGAGGTGTTGCCTGCACTGAGTTCTAAGCAATGAGAAGGGTTTTGCCGCGTGAAGAGTAGGGGAAAAGCTTTCTAGGTTTGATCAAAGTATAGAGCTAAGGACCAGCACATGTGGAGGAACTGTGAACAGTTAGACAGTTGTATGAATTTCAAGTCAGGGCAGAGCAAGGAGGAGGACGCTGATCCTTGTAAGCCAGGATAAGGAGCTTGGACTTCATACACCAGGTGAGCTCTCACACACTGGTAATCCAAAGCTACACTCAGTGCCAGGACAACTGTACTTGGCCCATGGAGGATTTCATAGAATTCTGAGTTTGAATGCCTTTAGACAGCTATGCTTCAGTTCGCCATAATCCCTACTGCTCCCCATTGCCTACCAATGGTCCTGGCACTCACTTTTTTTTTTTTTTTTTTTTCGTGGTACGCGGGCCTCTCACTGTTGTGGCCTCTCCCGTTGCGGAGCACAGGCTTTGGATGCACAGGCTCAGTGGCCATGGCTCACGGGCCCAGCCGCGTGCGGGATCTTCCCGGACCGGGGCACGAACCCGTGTCCCCTGCATTGGCAGGCGGATTCTCAACCACTATGCCACCAGGGAAGCCCCTGGCACTCACTTTTATTTCCTACTGCCATCTGTAGGTGCTGAGGACATGGTCCCTGCTCTGGATGGTGGAGAGACTCTGAAGAGTTTTTGGAGGCATGATCAGGCCTCTGCTTTACAAAAGTTCCCTTGGATGAGGCAGAAGAGGGATTTTAGGGGCACTCTGGAGGCAGAGAAGTCGTTTGCAGGCCATTGCAATAATCCAGGCCAGACATCCCTGGTGGCGCAGTGGTTAAGAATCCACCTGCCAATGCAGGGGACACAGGTTTGAGCCCTGGTCCGGGAAGATCCCACAGGCTGTGGAGCAGCTCAGCCTGTGCGCCCAGCTACTGAGCCTGTGCTCCAGAGCCCACGAGCCACAACTACTGAGCCTGCATGCCACAACTACTGAAGCCTGAACGCCTAGAGCCTGTGCTCCACAGCAAGTGAAGCTGCTGCGATGAGAAGTCCGTGCACCACAACGAAGAGTAATCCCTGTTCTCTGCAACTAGAGGAAGCCCGCGCACAGCAACGAAGACCCAATGCAGCCATAAATAAATAAATAATAAATAAAATAAAAATTTTAAAAAATGAAAAAAAAATCTATAAAAAATTAATTAATTAAAAAAATAATAATCCAGGCAAAAGATGTCAAGGGCCTGGAAATATGCCGGAGGAGGGCTAGTAAGCACTGAGCTATGGCCCCTCCAGCTGCTCTTGTGTGTTTTGGAAGCCATGTGGGAGAGGGTGATGGACCTGGAGCCAGCAATTCTGTATCCAGCACCACTTTACATGACAGGATGCTGTGAGTCCCTAACCTGCTGGGCGCCTCCTATGCCCCCAGGCTTAACATCCATCATCTCTGGCCAAGATCCCACCAATCCTGTGGAGCTATTCCCCCTCCCCAACCATTCTACAAAGGCTTAGAGAGGTTAGGCAGCTCCCATGAAGGGTCCTTGCTACGCGGTTGGTCAGGAATTCAGAACCAGAGTGAGGCGTCTGCAAAGCTGGGACTTGCTCTGCTCTATTCCCCTCACACGCTGCCCAGTAGGTTTGTCTGGACATTGTCCAGAGCCCAGAGGCTATGACAGCAACATCTTTGGGAGTTGACCCAGTAGAGAATTAATATGGACTTTGGGAGAGAGAAAAAGAACTGAGGGTAAACTATCCAAGAGGCCAAGCTGAAATGTGTGTTCGAGTATGTGTATTTGGTTTGGCAAAGCCCTGCTACCTTTCTCTCAGAAAAGAAGAAAAATTCTAAGTGCATTTACATGTTAGAACACAAATGCCAAAGCAAGGGTAAGTATTGTTGTTTGGGATCCACTGGCTACAAGAAGTCTGAAGGGGAAACCAGGCTGGAGAGGATCCTTCTGGAAGGGCTCCAGACGTCCTGGCCTGGGAGCTCCTGTACCCAGCTCTTCTCTTTCTTTTCTCCTTCATCAGCTTTGAGGAAGTTTTAGAAAACACTCCCATGGCCCTAAAAGTCCTACCCAGAGACTCAAGCGCCCGTTCTAAGTCAGTTATTCTCGAAGGATGGTCCTCAGACCAGCAGCAGCTCCATTACCTGGGAACTTATTAGACATGCAAATTCTCAGACCCCATACAAGCATACTAAATCAGAAACCAGGGTGTAGTACAGGGCCAGCACTCTGTTTAACCAAGTCCACTAGGGGGATTCTGAAGTGAGCCCAAGTTTGAGAACCCCTGCAATAAGTGATAATGTGACAGTGTGAATGTTTCATTGATGCTTTAATGAGTCTCATGTATTTTTCCTGCAATGTCCTGGGCTTCTTCCAAATGAATAAAGACTCTCTGCAACATCACTTTGGGTCCAGCAGAATCCCAACGTGGCCAGTCAAAGAGTGGGCATGGGCAGGTAGACCAATGGTCAGTTCAAATTCAAATTCAAATTCCATGCTGGCTTGTTTTGTTTTGCTTTGATGTTGCTTGATCTGAACTCAGCTTCAGTGACACCTCCTCAAGGAAGCCTTCCCAGCTTTCCCAGGCTAGGTTAGAGTCTCCTGTCATATTTTCCCAGAAGTACCCCAAGTTCTGGCTCATCCTCCTGGTGTTCATCCATCAGTCTGTGTCACAATCACCTGTTTAATAAATAGTCCTTTTCTTCCACTTCACTCCAAGTGCAGTGAAGGCAGAGCCTGTGGGTTTCCTGTTCCTCCTCCCGTTCCTGTGGAAGAGCGGAGGGATACACAGTAAATATGTGTTTAATTAATGGAACACCGAACTCACATATATGCCTTGTATAGTGGTTCCTTCAGGCTGGATTGTTTCTCCCCAGCTTCACCTGTGGCTCTCTCTATCTTCTCATTCCAACCTTACCTACCCAGTCACCATCATCAGACCACCCTACCCAACCCAACCCAGCTGGTCTCTACCATCCCTCTGCTTTGTCTTCAACAGAGCACTTAATCACTATTTGACAGTCTATTTAATTATTTTATGTTCTGACCCCCGAGTACCCACCCCCCGAGAATACAAGTTCCAAAGTCAGGGGTTGGTTTATCTAGCTCAACTGTGTATCCTCTGCACCTCAGATTCCCTCAGTAAGTGATTTTCAAATGATGCATGACTTTTTACTGACTCATTTACTCACTCAGACATCTTCTATGTATGAGCATTTATATATGGAGAAAGCTAAACCCAAGAGGAGAGCCAGTTGCCCAGGTCACACAGCTAGTGGGGAGCAGAACTGAGCTAGAATCTATGGCTTCTGGCTTTCAAGCCCATCCTCTTTCTACCACATCACTTACCTCTTTGCTTGACTAAAAAGTTTGGTATTTTTCCTGGAAGTTGTGTGGAGCCATTGAATTCTTGAACTTCAAGGAAGTAGCAGAATGGGTGCTGTTTTACTATATAAGGTAGGTCTCTCTCTCCTCCTCTTGCCAGATTGACTAGTCTTATTTCAAAGGCATCTGCTTTTCCATCTATGGGTCATGAAGTCACTGCCACACACCATAAATCCATCATTGACATTTTCTTGCAGCTGTGTTAATTGACAGCTCTGACTCACCAGTGCTGTGAAGATGCCAGAAGGGCTGGTGCCGTCAAACCGTATCAGCTGGAGACGGCCTGCGATTGCCGATGGCTGCATTAATGTACCTGTGCTGTGGCAGAGGTCCCTCCACCCTGCCTGGCGGCCGCAGAGACAAACCCAGAGGAGATGAAGGGGTGTCACTCCAGGAGGCAGCTGATTTATGTCAGAGGATTAAACCTGTCCCTGTATCAAGTGCAAGCTTTGCTCAATCAAGCCAGAACCCCATCAGCTTTAGAGAAAGCCTCTGTGCTGGAACTTCGGACCAAGAGGGAGGAGAAGTGGGGATATATGTATATATGTATATGTATAGCTGATTCACTTTGTTATACAGCAGAAACTAACACACCATTGTAAAGCAATTATACTCCAATAAAGGTGTGAAAAAAAAAGAGTACCCACGTTCATTGAAATATCTTTGATAATGGCAAAAACAAGTAGGGAATTGTAGTACCAACTCTGGTACTTTCCACAGGACTATTACGCACCTACTAGAATCTGAGTTAAAAATAGGTAGACAGGGCTTCCCTGGTGGCGCAGTGGTTGGGAGTCTGCCTGCCGATGCAGGGGACACGGGTTCGTGCCCCGGTCCAGGAGGATCCCGCATGCCGCGGAGCGGCTGGGCCCGTGAGCCATGGCCGCTGAGCCTGGGCGTCCGGAGTCTGTGCTCTGCAACGGGAGAGGCCGCAACAGTGAGAGGCCCGCGTACCACACACACACACACACACACACACACACACACACACACACACACAATAGGTAAACATAACTAGATTCTTATAATAAATTGGTTAGAAAATTCGGTTACAAAATGTAAAGTGCCGGATGAGCCTATTTTTGTTTTAGTAAAGACTAGATGGATTGATGGATGAATAAATAGAAGGATCAAAGGTAGATATGGAGGAAAGTAGGTATATAGTTAGATGGACAGACAGATGGATAAGAGAGACATAAAAGGAAGACTGGAAAGACCTACACCAGTATATTAACAGTGGTTATATATGGATGGGGGGATTAAGAGTAATTTTTTAAATTGCTAACCTTTAGTTCCTGATTATTAAAGAATACATTTACATTGCTTTTGTCAACACATAGTTATCAATACCAACAATTCTAGTATTCAGAGTCAAGAGTTTATCTTTGACTTATGTTTCCTCTTTATTCTGAGTGGATGTTCGTATCATCCATCCATCTGCTGAGGAGGCAGGATCTATTTGGACTTCAGGATGGCACTTAAACAATATCCCATATTATCTTCAGATCCATTTCATGTCTTCTCATGACTCTGGGTTGTTTTTGGTTTTTATTCCTTCTGTAGACCTGGGAGCCCCTGTCTACACCCTGCCTTGCCACCCCTTGTTTTCCTGGTGAGTTCCTTCTCATGCTTCTTCAGATCTCACCACTGCCCCTTCCCTTTGTTGGTGCTTCCCTCCCCTCCACCTACCACCTGGGTTCTCCCATTACACCTTGCTCCCATTGTATCTTACTCTGTTTGGAACTTTCCAATCTGTATGGTTATTATCCATGTGCTTTGCTGTCAGACTCAGTGCTCATGGATGTTCCATCTCACTTCCACCTTCAGTGCCTCATTGCCTAATAAAAGCTCATCTGCTTCTCCTGCAAGTATGTTCCCATCAGCCTAAAAGGAAACTTGGCTAACAACCTTGATGCCATTCACTTAATCAACAGGCATTTACTGAACATCTACTATATGTCAATTACAGAGATTAACAACGTACTCTCCCTCCAGAGGCTCACAGCCAGGCAGGGAAGGCAGACATGGGCACATGAAAAAGACCAAAAGCTTCTGCCAGAGAATGTCAATGTCCTATTACAGCCTAGACAGTGAGTCTTCTTGGAGTTCAAGAGACTCCTGCCGGCTGTGTGGACAGGGAAAGACACCCCAGGGGAGTTAGGGTTAGAGTAGCGACTTCAGAGAAGAGAAAGATTCAGACAAACAAAGAGGATGGGGAGGACATTTCAGGTGAAGGAAATAGTGTGGCAAAGGTGCGGAGGTGGTGGGCTCCTTGTTTGTTCATGGGGCGTACAGACTATGGGAATGGGAAGACATCAGACTTAATGGGGGCCGCATCTAGGTGATATCACACAGAAGCTGTGTGGTTTCTCTGAGCCTGAATTTCCTCACCTGTAAACTGAATTTTATTTTACCTGCTTTATCTGCCTCACAGGGAGGTTGGGAGAATTGAATAAAACTCTTACACGGTGTGTGGAAGCCCTTGGTAAATTGTAAAGCAGTATGCTCATGGAAGTCAAGGAATAATGAAAGTCAACAATACAGCTAGAAAAAGGGAAATGCTGAAGTGTGTTGGAAATATTTAAGGCAGGATTGGGGGATAGGCCTTCAAGATTCTGAATTTGTTTTTGTTTTTAGATCTCATGATCCCCCAGTATCACTTCTGTGATTCCTTCCTCACTGATCTAGCCCCTCCACCCCAGTCTGGGTTAGGGGCCTACCCCTGTGTTCCTAATCCCACTTACTGGTAAAACAGCCTGCTAATTTCTGTTACTGCATCTGTCTCCCCAACCAGGCTGGCAGTTCACTGATGGCAGATACCATTCCTTATTCATTTTATATCCTCAGTGCAGGGCCCCTAGTGGGCAACCAGTAGACGTGTGCTAGTGATGGCTCTCCTAATGGCTACGATGCATGGAGCTCTTATCAAGTGGCAATCACTTTGCTAAGCACGTATCAAGGATTTGCTCATCCCTGCAACAACCCTGTGAAGCAGGTCTTATTCCCATTTTACAGATAGAAGCAGTGAATATTGGGAAACAAAATAACTCAGTTTCATTTGCCCAATCCAAAAGCATTGGAGTCAGCATTTAAGCTGAGGCAGTTAAGCTTCAGAGTGCTACACCTTTCCTGCGAATTCATTCACTCATTCATTCCACCAGTAATGATCATATGTCTACCATGTGCCAGGAAACAGTCCAGGCAGCAATATGTCTGGAAGAAGTAATAAACAGGATCTCAGATCATCCTATACTAGGTGAAAAATGTGAAACAGATGTGGGATCAAAGTACAGAGCATCCCAGAGGTGTGGACAACTTGGCTGTGGGTAGGGATGGAGGAGGCCTCCCCTAGAGGAGAAAAGGAGACAAGGGCATTCTGTCCAGGCAGAGGAAAGGTCAAGTGCAAGGACACGAAGGTGGGAAGCAGCAGGTCTGGTATGGCTGTTGCAGTAAGTCTTCTTGACTAGACAGTGTGCTCCTTGAGGGCAGAAACCATGTCTTGAACACCTCCATTTTCATAACCATGCACAGTGCCTGGAACTAGGCACCCCAAAGCAGTGAAAGTTTGGTGAATGAATGATATTGGTTTCTACATTTTTAAAAGAGCAAACTTCAAATTTCGGGAGGACATGGGAAGTCTGAATGGGAAGATGACCCCAACTTGCAAGGGGCAGCCAAGGATGACCAGAATTTAGAGAATTCATATGTTTACCAAGAACCTCTTTGCTTGGCTCAAAATATCCCCAGGCTCCCACCTCAGACCTACTCTCCTGCTAACAAAAAACGAAAACAAGCCCTGGCTAGGGTACTGTGGCTTTCGCAAGTTGCTAGGATATCAATACATTTACCCACAACCACAGACCTACGTACGGCGCAAGAACAGCCCACTGGTCCTCACATGAGGCAAGATCATGAGCATTCAATCTACACGCGATCCTGAGGGGGCTTTGAAATCAGCCAGGGAGTTGATAATTGCTCGGAGATACCACAGCTCAAGTTTTTCTCCAGGTTTTTCTGTAATAAGCTTTCTTGTTGTTGTTAAGTTGATTTGCTCTGGCTTCCTCTGGGGTTTCAAATTCAGTTGTGATTTGCACCTGCTTTTTTTGAACCTTCCAGAACTTATGAGGGGGAGACAGGTGTCATATTGTTCCACTCCAAAGGCCCTGGGCTTCCAACACGGGGCAGCTTAGGTCTAGAGGCTCTTGGGGGAAACAAGACATTTGGGTTTGGGGCCCTTTAAGTAAATGTGCAGGAAATGTGTCCTAGAGCAGGTTGAAATCCTGGTCTGAGTGCCCAATACTAGAAGACCACTGCTTCTGCAGTGATTTCAGGGCGGGGGCGGGAAGGACAGTCCTTGTCAAACTGAGGGACACAGGGCTACTCAAGACCTATACCAGGACCAAGCGCGTAGCTTTCACCTGCCTCAAAAGCAAACCAATTTGATCACAGCCAGGGAAAGCAAAATGGACTCACTCCCTGATTTTAAAAACTCTTCCAAATTATTACCTTCTCTAAACAAACAAAACAAAACAAGATTCTGCTGTTTCAACTCTGTCCTTTTCTAAAAGAGCTGCAACCTTCTCTTGGCATCACTGTCACCCAGTATTTTTTGAGATCCTTTTCATGTAGACCCCTGAGCTACAAAGGCCAACGCTGGATCCTGCCTATCACAGCTGGATGCTAATTCACAAACATGCCCCATGCCACGTTCCCATAGAGACTGGGGGAAAGGATCTTCTCTTTGGCTGAAGTTATTACTTCAGCGGGCAAGTGATCTTTTATCTAATTATAGGCAGCAAGGACAGCTTAATATCTATACTTCTAAACCTCTGTTTTAGGCTGACGACTACAAAAATGTAATTGTCTCATAGCCCATAGCCCTTACGATGGCTCAGGTTTTTATGGTAATTTTAGTGACATAATTTGCAACTAATTCAACCTAAAAAATCTCAATGACAAGTTATATTGCTCAAAACTGCATGTTCTGTAGTATATTATTAAAATCTTTTCTGCAGTTCTGCAGTTCTAGTGAACAACTGGCAACCCCTGCTTTAAAAAATCTTCAGTTTAAATCATACTGACTATATTCTATGGCATATATTAGCTTTTCCCAGAGCTTCCTTTGCCAAAACACAGTCCCGTGAGAAGAACATTTGCGTGGGGAGTTCTGTAGTCGAAATCTGTGATTGGTTCTGACCATGAAGCTGCACAGAATCAAATGGATAGTAGAAATCATGGGGGTCCTTATGGTCTGCAGATATGTATTCCTGGGCCACCCCAATTTTGACATTTATAATAATTTTATTTTTTGAACCTTCCTGATTTTTGTTTCGTACTCGGATTTTAACATTAAGAATACTTCTTCTAAAGAAATACACAAATGTATGACATTTTTAAAAATCACCACTGGTTCTTCCATCCTCTTTCCCCCATCAGAGCCTGAAATGAGCCTTTCTATGTTTCACTGATTGTTGAATTTAAGACATAATAACTGACTTCAAAATGGTCATGGAGAAAGGGCAGGAGGAAGTCATTTTCTGTGTTTCTGCTTTCGCATGGGGAAATTGGAGAAATAGAATATGCTCATAGAAACTTGGGCCTGCTGTAGACACGCTTTGTGCATTCATGTGCTACACAAATGTCTATTAATTGTACAAGTATAAATAACGTGACAGGTCCACGGGGCAAATCAAAAATTCTTCACAATCGGTCTTCTACCTACTTCCCAGCTATTACTTCCTTACAGGATTGCTCTGTTCCAGCCCAGCTGGTGTCTTCCAGTGGTGGACGTGTCTTCTGCATCACCACCTCTGCTCTGCCTTTTGTAGGAAGCCTTCTCCTCAGCCATCCACCCAGGACTGTCTGCCTCCTTATATGTATTTACTTATTCAATCACTTATTCATTCATTCTATTATATATATACGTAATATACAAATCCACCTCCACACCCACCACCCACAAGCATATCGAATATCTACATCCACATTCATCATCCACATTCACATCCGCATCTATATCCACATCCACATCCAACTTCTACACCAATATCCAACATCCAACATCCACATCCACATCCACATCCAACATCCACACCCAACATTGAACATCTATACCCACATCCAATGTCCACATCCACACCCACATCCATATCTGTATCTATTCTATATTTATATCATCACCCAGGTACTATCACTGGTTTTCAGGTCTCATCATTTGCCTCATTTTGATTTGTTTATTTTTAAAGTGGATATCTTTCCTCTCCTATTAGACCATGAGCTCCTTAGAGATAGCAATATTGTTTACTGAATTTTGCATCTTTCACTGATGTACAGTAGGTCCTCAAGGTATAGATGTTGCTGAGGGAAAGACAGCACTCATCAAACACACCCCCAGTGTCATTGTTCTGGACAGTTCAGTCACACCATCTCATTTAATCCTCGTTACCTTCTGACCTTGTCTCCTTCACTCTGCTCCAGCCACACTGGTCTATTTTTAATGACTTAAATATACAAGCTTGTTCAACCTCTGACTTTTGCACCGGTTGTCCGTTTGCCTGGAATACTTACCCCCTACCCAGATCCTTCCATGGTTGGCTTTTTCTCTCCATTCTTATTTAAGCTCCAAAGTCACCTACTCTGAGAGTCTCACCCTGACCACCTTAGTCAAGGAACCCAACCCGATCCCCCCACAGGGTTATTCTATATTCCAGTATCCTCTTTCATTCTCCCCATAACACTTGTCAACACTTGCAATTAGCTTATGGATTCATTTACTTATTATCTGTCTCCCCACACCCCCTGCCCCTTCCCCAACTAAAATGTAAGCTCCATGAGGGCAGGGGTTATCCTGTCCTGTTTGTGGCTGTATTTACAGCCTAGAATAGTGTCTGACACATAGTAGGTGCTCAATTATCATCCAGTGAGAAAATAACCTTGAGTGGATACCAGTTTTGGAGATGTGGAAACTGAGGCTATGGATGTGGAGTGACATGCCTCCTGTCAGCAACTTGTAATTGACAAATCTGAGATCCAAAGCCCTCCTCAAAACCCAGGCCTCTCATGCTACAGGAAACTGCTGCTCCATGGACACAGGTGGATACATTAATGGAAACGTGATGCTTCATCTGCTTTGATCAGATCTTCTGATATTTCTCTTGTGTCCTTGTCTATTTTGAAATTATAGACAAGTAGGCATGTGGGTTTCTAATTTCAGAAAGTTTTATTCAGCAGTGTAATAACAATAATAGTTTCTGTGTCTGCTGATATGCTAAGGTCTTTGAATATGCTAATCTCACCTAATTACCATAACAACCCTATAAGGAGGGTAATTTTTTCTCAATTTTTATGCATGAGAAAATACAGCTCAAGAACATGGAATATCTTACCTAAAGTTAGTGGTATCGAGACTAGAATCAGAAGATACTGACAGGGTAATGTGAGAAGTGATGGATAAAAGGCTAAGGGAACCAAGATTCATCTCCTTGCTGCCAAAGCCTATATTTCTAACTCTCCTGCTAGACTCAGGACTCTCTAAAAGGCAAGCTCTGAGCTGGGTACCAAGGATATAAAGACTCATTCTCTGACCACAACAAGCTCTCAGTCTGAAAAAGAAAGACCTGGTTTGAACAAGAAAGGAAGCACCGTATGGGATGGGGGTGAGGAACAGAAGCAGGAGGGCTGTGCTGGTGCTGGGCCTGCATGCGTGAATGGGGCTAAGTACAGACACAACTGAACTTTAAGTTCTTTAGTGTCACACCAGGGCTCTAGCGGGAGAAGACCACTTGCAAATTCCATTTCAGTGGTGTTGCCGGCAGGAGAGAGCCTGCTCAAGGATAGGGCTGGAGAAGCATATGGATGAAGGGACCACACAGCTCTGGAGCGTGGTCAGAGTTGGCTCAGGGCAGCAGGGTGACTACAGTGGTCCCTAGATCCACTGACCTACTTCCCCTCATGGCCTCATACCAGTCACTCTGACTCATGGCCCCTTGGCTGCTGGAAACCCACAGCAATCCAGTATTGTCCCTGGGCCACTTGGTTTTGGTTTCATTTTCTGGCACGGAGTATGGTCATCATGTGTGTTAAGATTACAAACTTCCTTGATACCTCCAAAGCTTCTTGCAGAATGAAAAAGAAGTGGTCTGGTGACAATGTGGTCCCCTCATTGAAGGTTCCACCGCTGACCAGGGGGACAAGGGCTTCCTTAACAGGATGAGGTCTTATTGGCCTCTTAAGCCAGCAGGCCCAATACCTGAAAGAAAGTTGTCTTGGTCAGCGTCCCAGCAAGAATGGAAGGCATGCTCAAACGGGGTCATTTGGGGGACATTTAATGAAAGGACCATTACTTAGGCGCAAGGGAAACCAACAGGAGATGGTATGAAGGAAACCTTGGCACCTGCAAAGGTGGGATATCCATTACCATCACTGGGTCTTAAAGGACAGAAGAGGGAGAAGTTCCTGGAACCAGCAGTGGGTGGTTGTAGGGCCTCCAGAGAAGAGGCCACCTTTGATAAAGGAAATCAGCTGAAGCCCAGAAACCCTGAAAGGAAGGAGCCAAGGAGAACAAATGCCCCAATCTACTCTCCAGACCTCCTGCAGATGCCTCCCATAGGCTGGAGTCAACTGGAAACGAGAAGGCCAGGGGGACCTCCCTGGTGGCGCAGTGGTTAAGAATCTACCTGCCAATGCAGGGGACATGGGATCCAGCCCTGGTCCGGGAAGATCACACATGCCACGGAGCAACTAAGCCCGCGCGCCACAACTACTGAGCCTGTGCTCTAGAGCCCGTGAGCCATAACTACTGAAGCCCGCGTGCCTAGAGCCGTGCTCCACAGCAAGAGAAGCCACCGCAATGAGAAGCCCGCGCACCGCAACCAAGAGTAGCCCCTGCTCGCCGCAACTAGAGAAAGCCCGCGCGCCGCCACGAAGACCCAACGCAGCCAAAAAATAAATAAATTAATTAATTAGAGGGCCAGGGAGCTCACTGACATGGTCCATGTAGGTCAGCCTTTTGGGGTGCAGAAGGGTGAGAGGGACCTGGAGGACATGGACACTTACCAGCACAATGGTTATGGCTGGTTGAGAATAACTATACCACGAGTGATGATTTTGGCAGATGGCTGCCATCGACTATATGATGTATACCTAGCGCTTTGAAAGCTCTTTCATGGACTAACTCATTTGATCTTCACAGAAAGCCCATGAGGTAAGCACTATCCTGATCCCATTTTACAGACTGAGAAACTAGAGAACACAGAGCTACTGGCTTGTAAATAGAGGAGTGTGGACTTGAACCCAGATGACCATGATTACAGATCCAGTGTTCTTCGTCTACCAGACCAGCCCGTCTTACCCAAAATGAAAATAGATGATTTAGGTAGTAAAGCATTGCTAAAATGGAGGGAGTGACTGAAACATAAACTGCAAGACAAGAATGAGATGTTTCCATAAGCTTTTATTGACTTAAGTGAGACTGAATATACACATTCCATTTAAGAGATATTAAAATAGAAACCAAGAGAAAAGGGGGAGAGAGAGAGAGAGAGAGAGAGAAACTCCCCCCAGAAAAAAAGAGAGAGAGAGAGAGAGAATGCCAATTGCATATAGGATATAGGCCAAATGTCTAATTATAGCTGATAAGGCCCCTTATGGTCTGTACCTTGCCCTGACTCATCTTTCCCCGTTTCCTGTGGGGCACATTGTGTCCTCGCCAAACTAAATTTTATTTAGTCCTCTAAATAACCCTCAGGTCTTTGATCATGTTGTCCCTTCTGCCTGAAACACTTTCCCCTGCTTTGTATTCACCCATCTTAAACCCTATTTATCTATCAGGCCCTAGCTTTGTCTTGTCTTTCATCTTTCTTCCTTCTCTCCCTCTCTCTTTCCTCCCTCCAACACATGTTTATTGGACACAGTACATGCAGTTACAGTGGTAGGTGTTGCTGACATTGGCCAGCGTTGGTCCCTCCCTCATGGAGTTTCTATGAGAAAACCTTCCCTTCATTCTCAAGTCTGGGTTGGGGGGCTCTCCTGGGTGTTTTCTCAGCAGGCTGAGCTGATCCTATTATAGTCTTTTTATTCTGCATTCTAGAACCTTGGTTCTGTCTCCTCTACTAGACCATGGGCTCCATGGTGGTAGGACTCTGCCTGTGTGGGTATTAGTTTCCTATTGTTGCTGTAACAAATTACCACACACTCAGTGGCTTAAAGCACCCACATTAATGATCACATGAGTTCTAGAGTCAAAAGTCCAACACATCCCTCACTGGGCTAAAATCAAGTGGTGTGGAGTCTGTGTTCCTTTCCAGAGGCTCTAGGGCAGAACCTGTGTCCTTGCCTTTTCCAACTGGAGGCTGCCTGCATCCCTTGGCTGATGGTCCCTTCCTCCATCTTCAAAGCCATCAGTGGCTGGTAGAGTCTTTCTCACATTGTGTCACTCTGACACTGACTCTTTTGCCTCCTCTTCTATCTTTTAAAGACCCTTGTGATTATATTGGGACTACCTGGATAGTCCCGTCTAATGTTCCTATCTTAGAGTCAGCTGATTAGCAACCTTAATTCCATCTGCAATCTCAGTTTCCTTTGCCATGTAACATAACATACTCACAGGTTCTAGGGAAGAGGTCCTGGGCATCTTTGAGAAGCCATTATTCTGCCAGCCACACTGTGTATCCCCAAATGCTAGTCCAAGGGCAAAAGTAGAATATCTCGGTATGCAGGTAGGTTTGTTTGTGTGTAGAACATACAGACTCTCGCTATGTGTCTAAGGCTTGTGTCTGTGTGTGTGACATGTGTATGTATGCCTGGTGTTCACGTGGGTGGATGTGTTTGTGTGTGGTTCAGGGGGCATACATACACTGCCTGACCTCATTAGCTGTGGTCAGTATGTATGTGTTGGAAGGTAGGAGGACCACCCAAAGGGGGAAATATAAAGATGAACCAGGCAACCAAGTACTATTTTCCTGACAATTCAAGTTATGAAACATTTAGTTTATCCTCTATATGTATACCTGTGTTTAGAGACCTGGATTTCTGTGCTCTATGCTCACATGTGCTGGTTACCACATTCACAGTGAAGGTAGCATCATACCTGAGCCAAGCAGCCCCTCTTAGAAAGGCCTGTATGAGTCAGCATACAGCTCAGAGGCACATTCAGTGCTGCCAGCAATGAGCAGATCAACCAAATTATTGTTTCCCATCTTTCCTGCGAGAGTAACAGCTTCTGATAAGGAATCCTGATCAAATCGCCATCCCATCCCTTACCACAAATCTGAGAACAGCAGATCCTGGCAGAGTCCTAGGGATCTGGCCCATACCCTTCACTTTATAGATCGGACAGGGCCAATGAGTGGGCAGCTTGTGCAGGTTCATACAGCCATCCTGAGACAGGACAAGAATGGGCACTGCTACTTCAATTAAGAGCTTTATGAGGTGACTGTCAGGTCCTTGATGATAGGGACTTGCATTAAGTGCTCCTATAGCATCAGGATTCCTGAGAACTTTCTGCTCCCCAGGTCTTCATGTTTCTAAGAGATAAAACCCAGGGAATGTGTTTATAGACACAGCCTCTTTATTCTCAAGAGATGCTTCTACTCAGAATCTGTCAGATTTTTCACATAGGAATCTGGGCTGGACAATCTAAAACTCTCAAGGGATGTTTTCTGCCCTTTCCCTTAAAGCTTAGACTGAAGCCAGACCCAAGCTATAGCTTCCCTGCTCAGAGTTTCCAGGCCCTATTCTGACCCTGCTCAGCCTTCCCAAGCAAACATATCTTCTCCACGTATTCAATCAACAATATTTGGGTGTCCCTACTGAGTGTAGTCTCTATGCTAGATGTCAGGTACATTGCAGTGAACAGACAGATGTGGATTCCTGACCTCAAGGAGCCTGTGATCAAAGAACTTCCAGGTTAAAAGTAACCACAGTCAGTTCCAAAGTGGTTTCATTTTGAAAAGAAGAGAAGAGAGAAAAAGAGAAACACCTCCAACCAGAGTGGGAGTGGGCAGGAAGAAAAGACATCATGAGAGTAAAAATAAAAGACAGTCAGAGGCACACCAAGACCCAGAGGGAGGAAGAGAGGAAGATGTGGTAAAATATCTAGAAACACAGAAGCAGAGACGGGGCCAAAGAGTCGCCCTACCACAAAGACCTCTTCTCTATCTGCAGAGGATCCCGAGAAAGGGTCTTGCCTCCATGATGCATGATCCCTGTGCATCTCCCTGCCATGCTCAAGAAGAAGGAGGCTGAGATGCAAGGAGACTCTCCCTGGAAACTCTGCTGTACTCCAAGGAGCCTTGGGGGGAGGGTTCAAGAGGGTATGATCCAACCTTACCGTAGGGCTGCTCTGAGCTCCCCTCCTCCATGGAGCCTTTCCCAGCATCCCTGAACAGAAACTGCTGTCCCTCCAGTGGAGAAGGAAAGCAAACCATTTGCTCCACATGGAGCCTCAAATTACGCTATCTTGTCCTGTTATCTGTGGTAGCATATGCTATGTTGTGACATAGGCAAAGTACAGCAAGCACTCTATAAGTGAATGGCCTTTCCCTCTATGGCTGAGAACAGAAACCACTCATTTGTTCTCATTTATTCAACCAATATTTTTTGAGCACCTATAGTAGACACTGTACTGGGTGCATGTTTGCATCCCTAGGCTTGACCACATTGCAGGTGCCTACAATCCTGTAGTGTGAACAAGCAAGGATGCAGGTCGCTCCTTTATAGACAAGGGAACTGAGTCACATTGAAAGTAAGCGCCCTAGATAATTGCAAGACTCAGACGTTCCTGGAACTAACCTTCAGCTCTCTCACTTCCCTCCCCCCAGCCAAGCTCTACCCATCCTGTATGTGCAGCCTGACTTTGAGCTCAAGAGACTTCCTCAGGCTGAGGCTGGGATTAGGCAGGTCCCAGAAGGGAACCTCCCACACAGAGTCAAGAGATGCTGTCTTCTAAGACAAGGATGCTGTTTATCCCATCTTTGTATCCTCATCACCTAACTCCAATCCCTGGCACATAGTAGGTTCTCTGAAAAGTGAATTGAATTAAACTCTGTAGTTTTGACCTCTCAGATCCTAGAATCTTTCCTGCCTCATTCAAGTCTTAGCAGAGGAGACACTGCCCTCAGCCTCATAGCCTCTTTGCTGCCCTATTCCTGGATAAAACATGTACCATCAGTCAAAAGCAGTATCATCCTTGAGGCATGCTGGGATTTCCTCATGTGTGAAAGAAGCCAAGTCAGGGCAATATCAGAGCTGTGGGAGAAGGACCTTGAGCCAGGGTGGCCCCAGTTCAATTCCTCCTCTTGTTAGGGAAGTGGCAAATTCAGGCTTGGAAGGTGGGGCGGGAGGGACCAAGATGGTAATGGCTTATAGCAGCAAGAGGTTCTAGATAGAGCATGGCACCTGAAGTTAGATGGGATCCAAGATGATTTCCCCTTTATTCTGAAGGGAGAACACTGAAGGGGATACAGTTTGAAACCTATGGCAGCAGCCTCTGCCCTATTCCATTCAGAGTCTTGGTCTCCCCCAGACCTGGATCAAAGCTTTGCCCAGGGTCTTCCAAGCAATGCTGGAAGCCCTGTTTTCACCCTCATCACCACAAGTACATCCCGGGGCAGGGGGTCTGTGCTGAAACGGACTTAATAACAACTCCACGGTCATCTCAGGCTGCCATGCAGAATACCATAGACTTAAACAACAGGAATTTATTTCTCACAGTTCTGATGGCTCGAAGTCTAAGATCAAGGTTCCCCAGTGAGGGCTTTCTTCCTGGTTTGCAGATAGCCAGGCAACCTCTCACTGGGCCCTCACATGGTGGAGAAAAAAAAAAGCAAGCAAGCTCTCTGGTGTCTCTACCCATAAGCACACTAATCCCATCAGGAGGGTCCCATCCTCATGACCTCATCTAACTTAATTACCTCCCAATGGCTCTGTCTCCAAATACTATCACATTGGAGGTTAAGGCTTCAGCATATAAATTTGGGTCATGGGGACGGGGGTGGGGGGGGAACAATTCAGTCCATAAAATCTTTCCACACCCATCCCTGGTCCCTCCCATAGGCCAGACTCTGTCCTAAATAGAAGGGATATAAAGGTAGGAAGGACTTACGTGCTGCCCTCCAGGGACTCATAGTCCTTGTAAGGGCAGGGGATGGGGGATGGGGAGTACAGTACAGTGAGAATAGGCTAAGGCAAAAATACAGTTTAAAGATGTGTACAGACTGTTTTGGAAACGCTTGAGAAGGAGCAACAGACATTCTTAGGGGTATCTAGAAAGATTTCACAGAGGAGCTAATGTATGAATCGGGCCTTCAAGGTTTAATGGACTTTTGCCAGTTAGACAAGGGGCAGAAGAGTACTCCAAGTCAGGGAGCAGCATGAAGTACGGAAGAGTGTGGTGTGTACTGGGGGGACAAGCCAGCCATGTGGATGGGTGGGTGGATATGGGCATTGAACAGCAGAACAAGCCTGGAGAGAAGGCTGGAACCAGCCATGCTTCAGGGCCTGGACTAGCCTGTGTGGACAGTGGGGTGAGGGGGACATAGGTGATGTCTATGATCTGATCCTGCGGTCAGAACACTCTCATAGCTTGGGAGGCAATTCTTTTAATGAGGGCAAGGAAGTGAGATTTGTGGGTTAGACTGTCTTAGTCCATTCAGGTTGCTGAAACAAAATATCACAGATTGGGTAGCTTAAAAATAAGAGAAATTTATTTTTTATGCTTCTAGAGTCTGGAAGTCCAAGATCAAGATGCCAACATGGTCAGGTTCTGGTGAAGGCCCTCTTCTGGGTTGCAGACTATAGACTTTTCATTGTGTCCTTACATGGAGGAAGGGACAAGGAAGCTCTCTGGAGCCTCTTTTATGAAGGCACTAATCCCATTCATGAGGGTTCCATCTTCATGACCTAATCACCCCCCACAAAGGCCCTACCTCCTAACACCATCATACTGGGCATTAGGATTTCAATATATGATTTGGGGAATGGTGGTGGGGGGGGGACACAAACATTCAGATCATGGCAGAGACCAACAAGGAGACTATAGTAGTGGTCTAGGTGAGAGGCAATGAAAGTCTGAATAAGGCAATGGCTGTGAGAAAAGACGAAGGCAAGCCAATTCAAGAGCCACTGGGCAGCTAGAGTGGACAGGACTAAGGCCAGATCAGATAGGAGAGAGAGAGTTCAGATGCCTCCAGGCTTCCCATAAGGGGCCTTAGCTTATGATGGTGCCCCTCACTGAGGTGGGAAGTGTGAGGAAAGTGTAGACTGAAGGTAAGGATACAAAATCCATTTTAGACAGCCATAGCCACAGCAATCAGAGAAGAAAAAGAAATAAAAGGAATCCAAATTAGAAAAGAAGAAGTAAAACTATCACTGTTTGCAGATAACATGATACTATACATAGAAAATCCTGAAGATGCTACCAGAAAACTACTAGAACTCATCAATGAATTTGGTAAAGTTGCAGGATACAAAATCTTGTTTTTTATAAATTTATTTTATTTTATTTATTTATTTTTGGCTGAGTTGGGTCTTCATTGCTGCATGCGGGCTTTCTCTAGTTGCAGCAAGTGGGGGATACTCTTTGTTATGGCGCACAGGCTTCTCATTGCGGTGGCTTCTCTTGTTGTGGATCACGGGCTCTAGGTGTGTGGGCTTCAGTAGTAGTGGCACGCAGGCTCAGTAGTTGTGGCTCATGGGCTCTAGAGTGCAGTCTCAGTAGCTGTGGCACATGGGCTTCGTTGCTCCACAGCCTGTGGGATCTTCCCGGACCAGGGATTGAACCTGTGTCCCCTGCATTGGCAGGTGGATTCTTAACCACTGCGCCACCAAGGAAGCCCCAGGATACAAAATTAGTACACAGAAATCTCATGCATTCCTATACACTAACAATGAAAGATTAGAAAGAGAAATTAAGGAAACAATCCCATTTACCACTATACCTAGGAATAAACCTATCTAAGGAGGCAAAAGACCTATACCCAGAAAACTATAAGATATTGATGAAAGAAATAAAAGATGACACAAACAGATGGAGAGATATACCATGTTCTTGGATTGGAAGAATCAATACTGTGAAAATGACTATACTACCCAAAGCAATCTACAGATTCAGTGCAATCCCTATCAAATTACCAATGGCATTTTTCACAAAATTAGGACAAAAAATTTTACAATTTGTATGGAGACACAAAAGACCCCTAATAGCCAAAGCAATCTTGAGAAAGAAAAACGGAGCAGGAGGAATCAGGCTCCCTGACTTCAGGCTATACTACAAAACTATAGTCATCAAAACAGTATGGTACTGGCACAAAAACAGAAATATAGAATAATGGAACAGGATAGAAAGTCCAGAGATAAACCCAAGCACCTATGGTCACCTAATCTATGACAAAGGAGGCAAGAATATAAATGGAAAAAAGACAGTCTCTTCAATAAGTGGTGCTGGGAAAACTGGACAGCTGCATGTAAAAGAGGTTCCTATCAGATACTAGGAGAGATACTAGGGCCAGGCCTGGAACCTCAAACAATGGCCGACTGGATGTGTGGAACTGAAATTCTAGAGATATAGGTGGTAATGCTATTGGGGGATAGATGTAGGGAGAGTTTGTACTGAAATAAGCAAGACGCTTAGGACCATATAAGGATGAGAGGAACAAACAACCCACCATCCTTTTGAGCCTCAATTTCACCCAGAACCAACGATTGCTATTGTTAGACAGATTTTTCAGTTTTCAAACCGGACATGCAAACATCGAGATTAGATTTACACTTCTTGGTGAGAACAAGCCATTACCTGTTCCACAATCCAAAATTTTGCTAGGAATATCAGCCTTTGATTTCCTAAATTCTTATCCTTAAAATGCACCAACTTTCCATCTGTGCTTGGAGGCAGAAAGATCTCAACTTAAATGAAAACTCAACTTTCGAGGAAGCCTTTTTCTCAGCTGAGTCTTTTTTTTTTTTAACTTTTATAGTTGATTTACAATGTTGTGTTAGTTTCAGGTGTACAGCAAAGTGAATCAGTTATACATATACATATATCCACTCCTTTTTAGAGTCTTTTCCCATATAGGTCATTACAGAGTATTGAGTGTAGTTCCCTGTGCTATGCAGTAGGTCCTTATTAGTTATCTATTTTATATATAGTAGTGTGTATATGAAAATCCCAATCTCCCAATTTATCCCGCCCCCGCCTTTCCACCTTGGTAACCATAAGTTTGTTTTCTACATCTGTGACTCTTAGCTGAGTCTTGCACACAGAGCTGTCAAAGAAGTCCCCTTGTACAAGATCAGCAGAATTTCCCCATTTTACCAATGTACCTATTTTTCCTCCAGCCATCCAAAGAAGCACTTCAAGATTTTCACATTTCCTTCTGGCACTTTACACTATAAGAAAAGGCAACATCGCCTCCAGTCACTGAGGTTCCCAATTGCCTAGGAGAAAATGTTTACAGCACAATTTCGCCTGAAGCAAATCCACCATCAGCATTTTTATAAACCTCAGAGAAAGAAGAAGAAGCAGAAACTGTTGCAATGTGAAAATAATTAGAGAAGAGACTTTCCCAGGGAAAAAACATGGCCCACACTGTACGGAGGAAAGAACAAACAAACTTCGGGGAGGTTACGGAGCGGTAAGATTCTTGTTTACTTCTGAAGAAAGAAATAAAGTTGGAGGAGAGCCACTGGATCTGCACAACAATAAATCAAGTTCCAGGGGGTGAGGAAGGAGGGGTTGGACTATAAATCCGGAGTCCAAAACTGAGCAACATTCCAGTGGTCCCTGGTGGTCTGTGAACCTGTAACGTCTGATTTCTGGAGAGATCTGGCCCTGCCCACTGTCACTGTCTTCGCGAAGTCAAAATGCCCGGGTGTTCCACAGAGTGGTCCCTCCCTGCATTAGAAGAGCATTTGGTTTGGGTTAAGCTTTCTGAAATCAAGTTGTGGGTTTGTTCGACTTTCAAACAGAAGGGGAAAAAAAAAGTCAAAACAGCCCAGTTCCCTCTTCTTCTCAAGCTGAACTTTCCACAACAGTTTCAGGGGTGACAGAAGCCACAAGGAGCCCAGTCAGGCACAGCAGGGTAGGCCCAGGAAGGCCAGGAGGAAAATCCCACAGCTGTGCACTTGGGAAGGGGTGGGCCCAGGCCTCTCCCCTCCGGGCTTTGGGTAAATTTGCCTGTGAAAGGTCACCAGTGAACAGCCTCTGGGCTCAGAGATTTTTCTCCAGGCCAATACCTCAGGTTTCTGGAAGAGAGAGGTCCTATCTCCTGTTAAGTCAGTCTCCTAGAAATAACTCTACCTTTTTAAGCGGCACAAACGCCAGGCATGAAGCTGCAGTTTTCACCTTTGGTTAATGGCCCAATAACTTTCGTTGCCTTGGACCTTCAGACTTCTTTTCCCCCTCTATTTTTTTTTTTTTTTTTTTTTTTTTTTTTTTTTTTTGCGGTACACGGGCCTCTCACTGTTGTGGCCCCTCCCGTGGCGGAGCACAGGCTCCGGA
>NC_041217.1:134017680-134067679 GCF_002837175.3 Physeter macrocephalus | reverse complement strand
GCGGTACACGGGCCTCTCACTGTTGTGGCCTCTCCCGTTGCGGAGCACAGGCTCCGGACGCGCAGGCTCAGAGGCCATGGCTCACGGGCCCAGCTGCTCCGCGGCATGTGGGATCTTCCCGGACCGGGGCACGAACGCGTGTCCCCTGCATCGGCAGGCGGATTCTCAACCACTGCGCCACCAGGGAAGCCCCCCCCGCCCTCTATTTTTAAATGAAAATGAAAGCAAGGAAATTTACTTCGCTGAATATTGACTAAGGACCTACTATGTGCCAGCTAGGCTAAGCCCTTTAAACGTATCATTTTGAATAATTCTCTTCACGATTCTGAGAGATAAATACCAAGATGGTGCATATTACAGATGAGAAAATGGAGGCTCGGAAAGTTCCCATGATTGGCCTGATACCACACAGCCAGTGGTGTGAATAGGGTGCAAACTTAGGTTAGTCTCTAACTTCATGTCTCTTATCCACTAAGCTCTACTGCTCTAATATCACAAGGTTCTTGTGGGAGCTGTAGCTAACTGGTTAAAGAATATAGGGGATGAAATTTTGCTATAGTTAATTAGCTTCAGTGAGAGCTGGGCAACAATAATAACAAATAATAACCTTGCTAAGAAGCTGCCAATTTTTGAGCACTTTCTATACCCACTTTACATATATTATTTCAACCACCCCACAAAAGTACCCTTTGAGGAAGGGGGCATCCCCATTTTACAGATGAGGTAACTGAGTCAGAGAGAAGGCGAGGAGCTTCCCTAAGGTCACCTAACCAGCAAGCGGCAGAACGACCTCTGGGGGTCAGCTAGTTTCTAGCAGCGGTTCAAAGACTGATTCTGATGCAGAGCCTCAGGGTCTTGGTTGTTTCTGCAGAATATCACCTATAGGCAAAATGTTGTTTTACTTTTTTAAACTTAAAAATGACTAAATGTATACTTTTGCACTAAGATGCCATCCTAACTGATTTCTGGTTATGGGCAAGGCCAAAGGCCTAAAGGAAAGTATGAGAGCAAAACATAAAATTAATAAAACTATCCCTCTTGTCTCCTTTCCCTGCCTGTGAAATGAGTAAAAAGGGGCTCCTATTCAATTTTGTGAGCAGGTTGCTTCAGCCCGGCTCTCATGTTCCATGGAAGCATGATGGGAACCCACCTCTGCCAGCTGGCCATGATATTTTGTCATTCTTTAACATTAAGATAATAGCAGCTGGCCTTTATGAGCTTCTCCACATGACAGGTAGGTTATTATCCTATTTTCCAGATAAGGAAATCCTGGCTCGAAGAGGTTGAGTGATTTGCCCAAGCTGAAATAGCCAGATGATGAAATGGCCGGGGGGAGCACTCTGGTCCTCTGATATTTTTTGAAGGGCTATTTCAAGCACCTCGCATGAGTCCCACACCCCATCCTTGTTTCTTTTCTGCTACTTCTTTCCCTTGCTTGCTCTAATTCGTTTCCTAGGGCTGCTATAACAAATGACTACAAACTCAGTGGCTTAAAACAATAGACAATGATTCACTTACAGTTCTGGAGACCAGAAGTTGGAAATCAGTATCACTGGGCTGAAATCAAGGTGCTGGCAGGGCCACGCTCCCACCAGAGGCTCCAGGGGAGAATCCACTTCCTTGCCTTTTCCAGCATCTACAGCTGCATTCCTTGTATTCCTTGGCTCGTGGCCTCTTCCTTCATCTTCACAGCCAGCAGCACACCATCTTCTCTCTCTCTGATTCTGGTTCCCTCTTCTTCCAACACGCTCCTTCTTCTCTTCGGTCGCAGTCAGGCCTTGTTCTCTGTTTCCATCCACACATGACCTTCTTTCTCTCCTTTTCTGCCTATGTTGAATCTCCCTGTGTGCCTCTCTCTTATTGGGACGCTTGTGATTGCATTGAGAGCCCGTCTGGGCCAAGATAATTTTCCAACTCAAGATGCTGAACTTAATCACATCTTTTTCCATGTAAGGTAACAGTCACAGCTTCCAGAGATTAGGACCTGATATCTTTGGAGGATATTTTTCAGCCTACCACACCTGCTTTCACCCTGAAAATTGCCCTTTGCATGATTTCTCTAGGAGTGGAAGTGAGGTTAACTTTGATCATACACTCTCTCTTGCCTAGTCTCCTTGGTGACCATGAACACTGTACATTTACCTAGGTCTTTCCGGTTATCCAACTTTGTGTGCCAGTTGCCCCATTGGGATATCCAGTCCATGGTGCTCCCTCTTATATGCAGTTGTTGTGAGAAAGCTTGACACAAGTCAGTGTCTGGTGGAAAATAAAATGCAAGGAATTAAGCTCATGAAAAGGGAAAAAGAAGGTCCTTTGGGGAGTTGATGACCTAATTGAGGCAAAGCATCATGTACATATGAAAAGTTACCTGGGAATGCCAAGGACTGTCCACTAAATGTCAATTATAAAGGGCAACTGGAAATTATAAGTGGAAGGCATCCTGTGGTCAAGAGAGGTCATGAAAACCTTTCTGGAAGGGCTGAAGCCCGCACTGAACTTTGAACATAAGCTAAGGTTCATAAAAAGAGAATGGAGCTGCCATATTTGAGCATCTTTTATGGGCTAAGCCTTTCATACCTGCCATCTCATTTACTCCTTTCCACAACCCAGGGTCGTGGGTATTGTATGTTTACAAATGAGGAAACTGAGGCTTGATTGGAGTGATGATGTCCCTTGTTCAGCTGGTAAATGGCAGAGCTGAGACCCAATCTTGGGCCACCTGCCTAGAGCCTATGCACTTTCCATACCCTGACACCCTCGGCCTAAAACCCTAGCCTCAGGGGTAAGTAATGGTAACATGGTCCTGGTGTCTAGTGGTCTTAAAGAAGAAGATGCCCATATTGTGCTAAGCAGGGGAACAGAAGCCACCAAAGTTAACACCTGGACTAACGACTAACAGAGTATGTTCACTGGTGTCCCACAGCCTGTATCAGGCTCACAGGTGTGTTTTGGAAGGGCTCAACCAAGGTTTAAAGAAAATCTGGAGCCCATCCTTGCACCTAAATATAAAAAGTAGCCATCAGCATGATGAAGGGGGCAAATTTCCATTCCTGTCTGGCAAAAATCAGCTGGTATTAGAGCAGATAGGAGTTCACCACCCGCAGTGAGGCATTCATCTGCAGATTTCTGGACGGATGTGAGTTTGAGAGTCCTGATAAACAGTCTCTCTCAACATTCAGGCACCCATTTTGAGAACCAAAATCAGATATCCCCTACCTTCAATGTTGATTACAATTTCTAAGCAATGTCAATACACTGACTGAAAACAAATGGAAGCACAATTATGTTTTCAAGCAAGACCTCCCCATGCGCCCATCACACGTTGCCTCCTTGGAATCACTGGTATGACTCTGTCTATGACGAATGATAACTCTTGTCAGATGCATGCTGTTTTAGTGTACAAAACATTTGCATAGGCTTTAATTCTTATTATCCTCAGAAAAATGATACGCATTAGTTACTATTCCTGTATGAAGATGAGGGAATACTTTAAAAGGCAAGACCTACTGGAAAGAGTGCTGGTGTTTTGGTTCAAGCCCTCATGAGGTCTCAGTCCAGGGTTTACCTTTCCTGGACTTTAATCTTTATACCATGAGGGGCTTGTCAGACAAGATGGCTTGTATGGACCTATTTACTCTGAAATTCTGTGAAAGAAGAGCAGAATTTTCCAGCTCCAAACATATACACTATTCTTTGTAATGGCTTAAAACTGCCCACATTTAAAGTAAACTGTGAATCATGATGGGAGAGTTTAAGTTTTAGCAGCCACCTTGCTCTTCAGCACTTGTCCTGGGTCCCTGTAGGCCCAGAAGGCCCAGCTGGGTCCCCTCGCAGCTAGTCAGGCTTTTAGAAGGAATAAACTCCTAACTGTGAAAACCTAAATTAGTTTTCTGAGGAAAGCGAGCCTCAGAGAAGTTCTATCACTTGCCTAAGGACACACAGCTCGTGAGTGACGGTGAATCAGAGTTCAGGGCACCAAGCATGCAGGACAGCAAGAGTCTATGGAGAGGTGTTCCAGGCAAGAGCATTTTCTCCAGCTCTGATTCCTCTTGGGGTTGAACGTGAGGTAAATTCAGATCTGTCCTTCAGGCTGGGTTCTTTTATGTCAGATTCAATCACCACCTACCCCTTGACATTTTTTTTGGCGGGGGGGAGAGATGTCGAAGGCCTCTTCTTTAAAAATATGCGTAAGAACTGATGGTATCACCAGGCAAAGCTGTGGATGTATCAGAGCCGAGGTGGGTGCCTGTTTGGGTCTGAAACAAAAGCTCTGTGATTGGTTGATGTGGCCTGACAGGTGGTGGTCTGTCCACCTGACCAGCTGGTACCATTTGTGAGATGCAGCCACGGGCCTGTGGACGGGCCCTGCCTGGGGGGCATCCTGAGTTCTGCATTTGGTCCAAGTTCATCCCCAATTTAGCCAGTGATCTGGAGCATTTCCTCCATCTCTCTCTACTTTCCTCATCTGGAAAATGGGAACATAACACCAATCCCCGGAATGATTCTGAAGCACAAGACACCAGCTTTGCCATGAGCCTGGGTTCAAATCTCAGCTTCTTCCTCACTAGCCGCATGATTTGGGGCATGGTATTTAATCTTCTGAGCCTCAGTTTCTTCATTTGTCAAGTGAGGATAAGGACTGGCTCCAAAATGGAATAAAATCATGAGGATAAAAAACCAAGTACTTAGGATAAAGGCAGCCATTTTTGTTACAATACCAAAGAGTTTGGGAAACAGAGAGAGCTCCTAAAATCTAAGGTGGAGGCGTTATCATATCTGCATTATTATCACTAACCCTCGCAGATGGGCCTGGATGAGGGCAGGGAGGCAGTAGGAGGTCAGAGAAGGCATGGCTGCAAGGGCAGCTCCAGGAATGCTCAGGACAAGGGGCACTACATTTCTTTCTTTTTTTTTTGAGTCATGACATTTTAATAAAAAACCGTTATTTAAAGGACATTTATATATACTAAGAAATTCATTAATCATTCTCTTTGAATTGTTGGACTGTATATATTGCTATCACTCACTGTGTTTTGGGGTTTTTTTAACATCTTTATTGGAGTATAATTGCTTTACAATGGTGTGTTAGTTTCTGCTTTATAGCAAAGTGAATCAGCTATACATATACATATGTTCCCATATCTCCTCCCTCTTGCGTCTCCCTCCCTCCCACCCTCCCTATCCCACCCCTCTAGGTGGTCACAAAGCACCGAGCTGATCTCCCTGTGCTATGCACCTGCTTCCCACTAGCTATCTATTTTACATTTGGTAGTGTATATATGTCCATGCCACTCTCTCACTCTGTCCCAGCTTACCCTTCCCCCGCCCTGTGTCCTCAAGTCCATTCTCTACGTCTGCGTCTTTATTCCTGTCCTGCCCCTAGGTTCTTCAGAACCGTTTTCTCTTTTTTTCTTAGTTTCCATATATATGCGTTAGCATACAGTATTTGTTTTTCTCTTTCTGACTTACTTCACTCTGTAGGACAGACTCTAGGTCCATCCACCTCACTACAAATAACTCAGTTTTGTTTCTTTTTATGGCTAATAGTCCATTGTATATATGAAGAGGCACTACATTTCTGACCAGTTGTAGAATCCACCCCACTCCTTGCTCCAGTCCCCAGGACACACACACACACACACACACACACACACACACACCCCAAAAAAAATTTGAAAAGCAAACCACAGCATTTTAAAACCTCCTGTTGGTTTTGCCTTTCCTTCCCCCACGTATTGTTTTTGGGAAGGGCCATTTCAGCCACAGCACTGCCAAGAAACAGGGTGGTTTCCCTTGACCGCTGGCCACGAGTATGGGCCTTTTCCTAAGCTTTGTGCAGGAACCCACAGTGACTTTAAAAAATAATAAAATTCTTCTCTATAAATAAACCCTTATGCTTTCTGCTGTGGGTCTTGGAGAGATGAGTTTCCTCTTCTTTTTGAACTCATTAAGGCCTCCACTCCCCTCCACAGAGGAACTACATTGTGTAGTATAAGTTATTCTGGGTAATCATCCTCCGTTGTGTTTGCCATCGATGCAGGAATGGCAACATTCAGGAATTTTTACTTAAAGATCTGCCTCTCCTCCAGAGACACACATCTTTCCACAGACTACCCCATTCCCACATCCCCTAGAGATTTTACTATTACAGCCCTTACTGATTTTCCAGAGTCTGCCAAACTAAGCACTTACAAGGATTTACTCTGTGACGTGGAGCAGTAGAAAGATGATACGTTTCGGAGCCCAGAGACCAGGGACTGAATTCCGACTTTGTTCCTGACCAGCTGTGTGATTCTGGACAAGAAGCTTACACTGTCTTGGGCGGGGTACTTAACATCTGTGTATGTGCCTGCCTCAGATTATTCACCTTGAAAATGGATACAAATGATCTATAATTCATGGGCTGTGGTGAGAATTAAATGGGAAAAAATGTATGTGAAGCCCCAAGCACACAGTAGGTATTCAGTAAATGGCCATTTTTATGAAGTTCTTGGCAGAGCTAATTATGGCAAGAAGAAGAAGGCTGATTCTGCTGGGATTCTGAAGAGGATGAAATGAAGGGATAATTTATAGGGATGGGCGGGGCTAAGGGAACCAATAAGGGACGTTGAGTGACCCCAAGACCTGCAACAGTGGGACCTATCACCAGCCCTAGACCTAATGGGACAAGAGGAGGGCCAGGCATTGCTGGAGCCCAGTCAGAGGTGGAGCCATGGAGGGGGCCATGGGCAGGAGCTGCAGTTTTAGAGGAACGTAGCCACTGACAGAAAGAGGCACAGAAGCAGGGAGGCAGCTGAGGGGAAGTGTCCCAGCCTCTCCTGCTCCCACCCTCTAATCCCTTGCCTTTGCCTGTCACTGGCCAAGCCCAGCTGAAGACAGAAGCAAGGGAGTCCCCGGATGCAATCCTAGGGGTCAGCCTCCCAGAACACAGTACAAACCAGAGAATAAAGCTCAGTGGGAAGAGGGTGCAAATGGTGAATCACTAGGCCGTTTGGAGAGAGGAATTCCTTGTGACTTACATATTGGCTAGTATTAGTCAACCCAAACCATGAACAAAACTCCTGCAAAAATCCTAAAGGGGGCTTCCCTGGTGGCGCAGTGGTTGAGAATCCGCCTGCCGATGCAGGGGACATGGGTTCGTGCCCTGGTCCGGGAAGATCCCGCATGCCCGTGGAGCGGCTGGGCCCGTAAGCCACGGCCACTGAGCCTGCGCGTCCGGAGCCTGTGCTCCGCAACGGGAGAGGCCACAACAGTGAGAGGTCCGCGTACCGCAAAAAAAAAAAAAAAAAAAAAAAAATCCTAAAGGGGTCATTGTAATCACATCACTTCAGACCTAAAAAGCCTATAGTGGTTTCCCAGTACCTGAAGACGTGAGCCCCCCACCCCTTCTCAACTTTGCACTTGAAACTTTTGATGGGTGAAAATTTGATTGGTGAGAGTCCTTACAAATCCTCCGCCCCTGCCCTCTGCTTGGCCAACTTCTTGTCATCTGTCAGCATGCAGGTGGCACCTCCCCTAGGTGACGCACCTTACCCACGCTCCCCAAAGTTCTCACGCAGAGGCAGCAGAATGTTACAAGGCTCTGGAGCTGGACTGCCCAGCTTGCTGTTCCTGGACACAACATTTCTTCACTGCTTTGTGTTCTTGCCACTTAACCTCTCTGTGCCTCAGTATCAGCATCTGTAAAATGGGGTGTTGCCAATACCCACCTCACAGGGTTTTCCTAAGGATTAAATGAGTCAATGTTTACACATCACTTAGAAGAGTGCCTGGCACAGAGTAAGCACTTAATAAATATTAGCCAGCTTATTTTTATCTCTTTATTATCAGTATATCACAGTCCTTAACACACCTAGTATAATTCCAGGTTTATCTGTCTGCTTCTCACATTGATTCTTTGAGCAACTCAACGACAGGGCCTAGAATAGTGCTTGGCACATAGTAGGTGCTCAAAAAAATGATCAATGAGTAAATGAAGAAATGAGGGAATACATGAATGACATAGGGCTCAAAGTGAGTTGGGGGAATCTGGTTCGGGCTTTCACATGAAGCATGGCACAGGCCTTTTCTCAAGGTATAGGAAGAACTAAAGAAGTCAGAGCCAGAAAACTCAAGCTCCTCCAGGGCAAAGCTGGGCCACGCACAGGGGCAACTCCCATGTAGGCCTGGCGTGGGTGCGTCCCTACCCGGAGCAGCCACCAGCTTTCTAATATAATTGTGTGATAAAAGAAACCACTCCCCCACCCTTCACACTTCCTCCTCCTACGTTAGAAACCAAGAGCAGTGATGTGCATTCAGTGGTCTCTGGGGAAAACAATACTTCCCCTGTCCAGCCAAACTTACCTTCAGGACATTCAAGGGTGGAGGGGTCTGATCAGAGGATGCTATGAGTCCCCAGGGAATGCCTGTGCGTCGTCTGGTCACTCTGTCCAAGGGGCAGGTGTGTGCTTGGAGAAGAGGGACGCCGAAGCTCTGATACAACAGCCCTGCCCCTCTTCCTGGCTTCCAGGATGCCCTCCTTCCTCTATCTGCTCATACGTGTTCTCTCCCATCATATTGAGTTAAAACAAAGTGCAAGGGCCTGCAAAAGCTTGCGTGATCTGCCTGGCTGCCCCTCAGCCCTCATTTCCTCTACTCCTCGCCTCACTCACCCCACCGCAGGCCAGCAAGCCTCTTTGCTGGTTCTCCATGGACTGAGCACGCTTGCTGGCTATTTCCTTGCTTAAAAGGCTCTTGCTTCAGTCATTCTTGTGGCTCTCTCCTCTCCATATTTATTTATCAGTTCCTTCATTTAACAGACAATTTTTAAACTTTAAAGTTTTCATTTTTAATTATGGTAAAAAAAAAACCATGCAAAATTTACAATATTAACCATTTTGAAGTGTACAATTCAGTGGCATTAACTGTGTTTACCTTGTTGTGTGACTATCACCACCATCCAGCTCTATCTTGCGAAACCCTTTCCATCTTGCAAAACTGAACCTCTATACCCATTCAATACGAACTCACTCCCATTTCTCCCAGCCACTGGAGCCGCCATTCTACTTTCTGTTTCTATGTATTTGGCTACACTAGGCACCTCATATTGACTCATACAATATTTGTCCTTTGTGACTGGCTTATTTTGCTTAGCGTAATGTCCTCAAGGTTCATTCCTGTTGTAGCGTGTGTCAGATTTCTTTGCTTTTTCAGACTAAATAATATGCCAACCGTGTATATACCACATTTTGTTTATCCATTCATCTGTTAACAGACACCTGAGTTAATTCCACCTTTCAGCTCTTGTGAATAATGCTGCTCCAAATATGGGTGTACACATATCTGTTCAAATCCCTGCTTTCATTTCTTTTGGGTATATACCCAGAAGTGGAATTGCTGGATCCTATGATAATTGTGTGTTTAATTTTTTGAGGAACCACCATACTGTTTTCCATAGCAGCTGCACCATTTTACGTTCCCACCAGCAATGCACAAAGGTTCCAGTTCATCCACATTCTCCACTTCCTCACCATCACTGCTTATTTTCTCTTTTGGAATTTTTTTTTAATAGTAGACATCTTAATGGGCCTGAGGTGGTATCTCATTGTGGTTTTTAACAGAGTTTTTGAGCACCGACTATGATACGAGTCTCAACTAGATAATTCTCAGGATATACAAATAAAGTCCAGTCTCTGCCCTCCAGGAAGACAGAGGGCAACAAAATAAACCTGAATTGATCCATTCATGGGTATGTACTAGGCCTACAGTTATCTCATTTAATCCTCATACTGTTTCTAAGGTGAGTATAATTATCCTATTTTAGTGAAGGAACCAAGATTCACCAAAGTTCAGTGACTTCCCTCCCGTTTATATAGCTGATACATGTGACAGAACTGAAAACACATGTTTTTGAGACTCAAAAGCCCATGCACTCTCTGATAATTGTTCTCAGATATTTTTTTAATTTAACTGAGCAGAAAAATATAAAAATAACTTTGAGGCACCAACAGACTTATTGCCAACTTTTTATCTGGCAAAACAAGAACATTGGAAAGCAATTAATTCACCATCTAGTGTCACTATTCTTTTTTTTTTTTTTTTTTTTTTAAACATCAAAGTTCACCATTTTCATTTTCTCTGCTCTGGTTCTGTTGTCTCTCTCTTTTTTAAAAAATTAATTAATTAATTAATTCATTTTTGGCTGTGTTGGGTCTTCGTTGCTGCTGTGGGCTTTCTCTAGTTGCAGCGAGCGGGGGCTACTCTTCGTTGTGGTGCACGCGCTTCTCATTTCAGCGGCTTCTCCTGCTGTGGAGCACGGGCTCTAGGCGCAGGGGCTTCAGTAGTTGTGGCTCGCGGGCTCTAGAGCACGGGCTCTAGAACACAGGCTCAGTAGTTGTGGTGCACGGGCTTAGTTGCTCCGTGGCATGTGGGATCTTCCCAGACCAGGGCTCGAACCCGTGTCCCCTGCATTGGCAGGCAGATTCTTAACCACTGCGCCACCAGGGAAGTCCCAAATGTCACTATTCTTACATAGGAAGAAATTTAACCACATACCCTTTGGAAAAGAACCACACACACAATAAAGTTTAGCTGAATAAACTTAGCTTTATGAAAACCTTACTGCACTGCTGGTGCTTTTCTCATTTCCCTACCCCAGGAGTGAAGAACATGTCTCAAACCGTGACCAGGCCTTGGCTTCTAGATGTCAAGTGCTCCAGCCCTGTAGACCCTCAGCTAGGTGCTGTGGGAGATGCCAAGCCCAGCATAAGTCGGACTTAGGAGGAGGTTAGACTTGAACAGAACAGAGAGAATTAAGCACCCCTGCAGGTTGGCCAGCCTCATCTCCAAGTAATGGGAGGCAGGAAGCTTTACCAAACACTGCCACTTCCGCTGCCTTCACGACCTCTCCCTTCTATTTTTAATTTGTTTTTTATTGAAGTAGGGTTGAATTACAATGTTGTGTTAATTATTGCTATACAGCAAAGTGACTCAGTTATACATATATATACACTCGTTTTCATATTCTTTTCCATTATGGTTTGTCACAGGATATTGAATATAGTTCTCTGTGCTATACCTTAGGACCTTGTTGTTTATCCATTCTATATATATCAGTTTGCATCAGCTAATCCCAAACTCCCACTCCTACCCTCTCCTTCCCCCACCTTGGCAACCACCAGTCTATTCTCTATGCTTCTGATTCTGTTTCTGTTTCATAGATAGGTTCATTTGTGTCATATTTTGGATTCCACATATAAGTGATATAATATGGTATTTGTCTTTCTCTTTCTGACTTACTTCACTTAGTATGACAATCTCTAGTTGCATCCATGTTGCTGCAAATGGCACTCCTGGGCATATATACAGACAAAACTATAATTCAAAAAGATACATGCACCCCTATGTTCATAGTAGCACTAGTCACAGTAGCCAAGACATGGAAACAACCTAAAAGTCCATCAACAGATGAATTGATAAAGAATATGTGGTACATATATACAATAGACTACTATTCAACCATAAAAAAAAAAAAAATTTGCAACCTCTCTTGAATTTCTCTCCTCCTAGTTTTCACCACCAATTCAGGTCCCATTTTCCAGAGGAAATGAAAAACCTCCATACCAGAGCCACCACAAATAAAGGGAAAAGATGAACAATGAATGGTGAAAGCTGTTGGTAAATAAAAAACACGAAGGTTTGTGTTAAGAATATATAAAAATTCAGGAAGAAAATCAATAAGTAAAAAGAGAAAGGCTTAGACAAAAATAACCTTCTGTCTCCCAGCCTCCAGCCTCACCTAAGTCTAAATGTCTCTCCAGACACAAGCAGAGAAATTACTCTCAAGTAGAGATCAGGTCAATTCACCACCCTGCTCAGAAAGGCAGAGGGTTGTTCTCAGGTTGACCAGCTCAGGATTTGGGACCAGACTGCCTAGTTTCCATCCCAACTCCCTATTTACTAGTTTTCTGACCAAGGGTAAGTTACCTAAACTGAATTTCAATTTCTTACTCAATAAATGAGGATGGTTGTATGAATCTCATAAGGTTGTTGTGTGAAATCAGTTATTACTTCTAGGATTACTACTTGAGGATATTGCCTGACACATGGTAAGTGTTCAAGAATTATTAGCCTCCTCTGCAGGAAGTGCTCCAAGACCCAGCCTTCTTCCCTTCTATCTAAGGCTTCTGTACTTCTATAAGATCCTGAGTACCCTTTTATCACAGTATTTTACCAGATTTTTAAAAATTGTAAGGTTTTTCACCAGGCAGACAAGTATAGAGAATATATATAATGAACAGTCATGTTTCTTCCATTCTGCTCTTCAAATCATATCATTTTATCATGTTTGATTCAGATTTTTTTTTTAAAGCAAAATTCAAGCATTATAGTAAAGCTGTGTTCCCTTGTGAGCCAATCTCCAACCCTATGCCCTTCTATCGCTTCCCAGATGTGGCCACTTTTCTGCTTTTACTGTTTTCGATTTCTCTGCAAACATTTATACTTTATCCATGGACAATATATAACAGTTTCACATGTAATAAAACTTTATATAAATGATGTCATACTAAAAATATCACCCTGATTATTTCGTTTCTCATTCAACATTATATCTTTGAGATTTATTCCTGTATCAATATGTAACTCCAGATTTTTGTAAATGTCCTTTATCAGATTCAGGAACTTTCCTTTTATACCTGGTTTGTTGATAGTCTGTCAAGAATGGACATTGATTTTTCTGCATCTATTATTATGTAGTTTTTATTTAGTCTAATATCGTGGTTACATTCTTTTATTTTTAAATGATGAATCACCCTTGCATTTCTTTAATTTTACTTAGTTGTGAACTATCTTTTTTATATTTGCTGGATTTGATTTGCTAATATTTTGTTTAACTTTCTTTTATTTTCTTTTACTGTTTTTTTTTTTTTTTTCTGCTTTTAGTATCAGGATAATGCTGGCCACAGAAGAAGAGTTGGGAATTTCTCTCTTATTTTCTGAAAGCGATTGTATATAATTAATATTATATTATATCTTCCTTTAATGTTTGGCAAAATTCACCAGTGGAACCACCTGGGCCCAAACTTCTCTTTATTAGAAAGTTTTTTAACTATAAACTTAATTCCTTTAATAGATATAAGACTACATAGGTCACGTTTTTCTTCATGAGTGGGCTTTGGTAACTTGTGTCTTTTAAGGAATTGGTCCATTTCATCTAAGTGATCGGATTTATGGGTATAGAGCTGTTCATACTATTTCCTATTATTATTTTAATATCTGTGGGTTCTCTAGTGATATTCTTTCTTTTATTCCTGATATTGGCAATTTGTGCCTTCTTTCTTTTTATCTTGTTTTTTCTTCATTTATGAAGTTCCAAGTTTCCTTTTGTTATTATTGTTCTTTCCACCCAAAGAACTTCCTTTAGCAACTATTTTAGAACAGATCTACTAATAACAAATTTTGTTAGCATTGCTTCATCTGAGAATATCTTAATTTTGCCTTTTTTTTCTGAAGGATATTTTCACTGGATACAGAATTCTGAGTTGACAGCTCTTTTAAAATGTTCACAGCCCTTTAAAGATGCTGTTCCACTATCTTCTAGAATCCCATGTTTTCTACTGAGAAATATGCAATCATTGTTCCCCAATTTTCTCTGGTTACTTTCAAGATATTTTTCATTATATTTGATTTGATTATGATGTATCTGGGTGTGTTTTACACTGAGTTTATCTGGTTTGGGTTTCACTAAGCCTTGTGAATCTGCAAATTCATAACTTTCACAAAAATTGAGAAGTTTTCAGCCATTATTTCTTCAAATATTTTTCTGTTACTCACTTTTTTTTTTTTTTGTGGTATGCGGGCCTCCCCCTGCTTATGGCCTCTCCCGTTGCGGAGCACAGGCTCCGGACGCGCAGGCTCAGCGGCCATGGCTCACGGGCCCAGCCGCTCCGCGGCATGTGGGATCCTCCCAGATCGGGGCACGAACCCGGTTCCCCCGCATCGGCAGGCGGACGCGCAACCACTTCGCCACCAGGGAAGCCCTGTTACTCACTTCTTTTTCCTCTGCTCTGGGACACCAATGACATGTGTGTTAAATCTTTTGATGATTTTGCACTGGGCCCTGAGACTGTTCTTTTTTTTTTTTCCAATCATTTTTCTTTGTGTTTTTCAGATTAGATAACTTCTATTGATTTACCTCAGTAGTCAGTAAACTATAGTCCACAGGACAAATCCAGCTGCTTGCTTTGGTAAATAAAGATTTATTGGAATGCAGACATGCCTGTTCATGTACATATTGTCTGTGGCTAATTTCATGCTCTAACTGCAGAGCTGAAGAAATGCAGTAGGGACTGAATAGCCAGAGAATTCTAGAATATATACTATCTCTCGCTTTACAGAAAAAGATGGCCAATCCAACCCCTGATATAAGTTCAAGTTTACTGACTCCATTACATTACTGATTCCCCACACGCACCAACCCCAGTGAATTTTTTTTTTTTTTTTTTTTTTTTTGTGGTATGCGGGCCTCCCTCTGCTGTGGCCTCTCCCGTTGCGGGGCACAGGCTCCGGACGCGCAGGCTCAGCGGCCATGGCTCACGGGCCCAGCCGCTCCGCGGCATGTGGGATCCTCCCAGACCGGGGCGCGAACCCGGTTCCCCCGCATCGGCAGGCGGACGCGCAACCACTTCGCCACCAGGGAAGCCCTGTTACTCACTTCTTTTTCCTCTGCTCTGGGACACCAATGACATGTGTGTTAAATCTTTTGATGATTTTGCACTGGGCCCTGAGACTGTTCTTTTTTTTTTTTCCAATCATTTTTCTTTGTGTTTTTCAGATTAGATAACTTCTATTGATTTACCTCAGTAGTCAGTAAACTATAGTCCACAGGACAAATCCAGCTGCTTGCTTTGGTAAATAAAGATTTATTGGAATGCAGACATGCCTGTTCATGTACATATTGTCTGTGGCTAATTTCATGCTCTAACTGCAGAGCTGAAGAAATGCAGTAGGGACTGAATAGCCAGAGAATTCTAGAATATATACTATCTCTCGCTTTACAGAAAAAGATGGCCAATCCAACCCCTGATATAAGTTCAAGTTTACTGACTCCATTACATTACTGATTCCCCACACGCACCAACCCCAGTGAATTTTTTTTTTTTTTTTTTTTTTTTGTGGTATGCGGGCCTCCCTCTGCTATGGCCTCTCCCGTTGCGGGGCACAGGCTCCGGACGCGCAGGCCCAGCGGCCATGGCTCACGGGCCCAGCCGCTCCGCGGCATGTGGGATCCTCCCAGACCGGGGCGCGAACCCGGTTCCCCTGCATCGGGAGGCGGACACACAACCACTGCGCCACCAGGGAAGCCCCCCCCTAGTGAATTTTTTATCTCTGTTATTGTAGTTTTCAGTTATAAAATTTCTGTTTTATTCAATAGCTTCTATTAATTTGTTGAAAAATCCTATCTTTCCATTTGTTTCAATAATGTTTGCTCTTGCTTCATAAAGCATGGTATAATAATTGCTTTTAAGGCTTTGTCATAGTAATCCAACATCTGGGTCAGCTTGGTATTGATTGTCTTTCCGTTGAGAGTTATTGAAATTTTCCTGGTTCTTTGTTCATTGATTAATTTTGAAGTGTATCTTGGATACATTTTGAATATTATGTTAAGAGACTCTGGGTCCTCTTAAGAGTGTCTGAAAAATTTTGTTTGTTTGTTTGTTTTAAGCAAGCTATTAACATGGCTAGGTTTAGACCACAAGTCCCAACCTACCTTTTTTGGGCTAAGGTTGTAATGCCAGTTTAGTTTTTAAGGCCTTTGCAGTGCTACTAGGGTCAAGCCCATGTATGAACCACCCAGTGGCAAGCCTGGGACTTGGAAAGTGTTCTGTACAATGGTTAAGTCATAAGCTTTTTTTGTGCTGCTTTGGGTCAGTTCCTTATATGTGCGGCCAGGGAATGAGCCCAGAATTTCATCCGCAAATTTAAGGAACCCCTTTCTTGAGCCCCTTCTTCTCGGATATCCTTCCCTCTCCCATACTCAGAGTCCCATTTTCCTGGTGTGCTGGATAGAAAGCCAGGATGTTAGCTTCCTTATGCAAGCACACATTTTTCACAATTGAGTCCCCCTGAGAATGAATCAGTGGGAGAAAAAAGGAGAAATAAAAAGATACCCACCCCGAAATAGTCTTTAGACCACAGGGATCCCTTTACCCAGTTCTTCTGATCAGAGGAAGAGTTCTTTCTGAGTTTTATGTGCTTAATAAGCTGCCACTGTCACTGCGGGAATGTAGCTCATGACTAGGACTTGCCTTGGGGTCAAGCCAAGAGAGTAAAATGAGTAAAATAAAATGAGATTTTGCTTCCTCCTAAAGCGCAAACACCTTTGGTCCTGCAGGACCCACTCTTCCTAGTCCTCTAGCCAGAAGGAGAGAGTTTATCTGGGATTTTTTTTACTGTCCATGCATACTGCACAGCTCCAGGATTCAGGCTGCCCTTCCTAGCATTAAGCTAAAAGATACCAGGGGGAAAAAATACCCAGGAAACTTAATACCTATGATGGTTAATTTTGTGTGTCAATTTGACTGGGCCACAGGGTGCCCAGACATTTGGTTAAACATTATTTGGGTGTGTCTGTGAGGACACATTAAATTAGTCTCCAGGCCCTGCTGCTTTTTCTCTCCCCTCTCTGCCATCTACCCCGCGTTAGCCACTCCTGCCCTGGCTCAGGCCCTCCATGTCTCCCGTGGAAAACTGCATTAGTCTCCTAGGGGTTCGCTGGTTCCACTCTCATCAGACACACCGTCCCCGTAGGGAACTTAAAGAACTCACATCAGACCATGCTATTCTCTTGGGTTAAAAACGTTGAGTGGTTTCCCTTCACCTGTAAGATTAAGTATAAGCTACTTGCATGACAAACAAACAACAACCAAACACCCCCCAGGCCCTGGCCACTGCTGGCTCCCCCAGCCTCATGTGTTGTCCTGCTACACCTGTGCTCCAGACTCATAGCACACCCCACATCTTCACAACCTGACTTCCCGACACCTTTATGTGTAATATCGTCGTAACAACTCTCTCTCTTCCCTGCCTCAACATAATATTACCAAGGCTTCGATGCTCTGCTAGTATTAAAGTGGGATGCTCTGGCCTGGAAATGAGCTACTGTGGGCCAGACACTTGCACCTATGCTAGGGTCACATTTAATTCTCACAACAACACTCTGAGTATAGAGCAGTGACCTCATTTTACAGGCAAGGAGGTTGATGTTCAGAGATACTAAGCAACTTTCTCAAGACACACAGCTACACTTTCTACAGCTGAAAGAGGCAGAATCAGAGGCTGAACCCAAATGTCTGGTGCTCTGATTACTGACCCACAGACCTTCCTGTTTCATAAGGGCTAGGTTGAAAGCTGGCTCTGTTATTCACTCACTTTATGACCTTGGGCAATCACTTCCCCTGTCTGAGCCTCAGTTTCCTGATTTGTAAAATAAAAAGATTGTAGTCAGTAATCGGTAAGCTCCCTTCCCTCCTGGAGACATCTAATTCTCTGCAGTGTCCACGTAGTCCTATACATTCCTTTAGTCCTGGGATTCCCACCGAGAATAGTCACCTGTCTGATGATGATCCCGAGTCAGCAGAAACCTGACGATCCTCTCCCACACTCTTTCAAGTATTCACACCAGTCTCTGAACCAGCACAGAAACTCCTGCCACTGGTCTGCATGTCTAGGATCGTGCCTGGCTGACTGTCTCTCTTCCTAAAGCCAAAAATCCATTAGGAAAAGAGAAATGGTAAATCCAAACACAGCATTCTCATGAAATTACATTAAATTCTGCTCACTCCCTGAGCGACCACGTGCAACCCACTGTCCCAATCAGAGCTTCGGTGACCCCACTTGTAAAACAATGGGAGGTGGTTTCCAGTAAACTGAGGTCCCTTTTAGCTCTAACCTTCCATGATCTGGACCCTTACAAACCACCTGTGGCAAGAACTTACTAATAGAAGAATGAACCATGAAACAAAGGTCCATTCTCCTTGGGAGAACCTGACCTCAGCCAATTCTGGAGTCTCTTTTGGAATAATTGGCTACGATCCCAACTTCAAGGTCATCCTGGAGGGAAAGTTCCCAAAAGAGCAGGGCTTTGAAAAGGAGGAGAGAAAGGAAGGAAGGGAGTAAAACAAAGTTCTATCCAACCAAATCAAGACATTTAAGATGGTGGTAGAAGCATGGACTTCAGAGACAGGTGGGCTTAGATTCAACTCCCCACCTCATCACTAATTGTGTAAATGCAGGCATGCCACTGAACCTGTTTCTTCATCTGTTAAAAAAAATTTTTAGGCTCATCCTTTTAACTCACAACTACTTGTGAGGCTTCAAGGAGATGGCGTGTGAAAGTGGCTGTTTAGCACAGTGAAGGTGTTCCAAGTTGCCGTTTTTATTCTTGTGTGTTTTCTATTTAAAGAGAATTAGGGTCTGCCAGGAAAACAGAAAGAAACTTAAGGCCAGATGTTTTCAGGCAAACACATCTGTGAGAAATACTCTCCAGGAGCGTCCTGAATCACAGTATCCTAAAACCGGAAGTGACTGTAGCAGTCATCAATTACAGAACAATTACACTAGATTGAGTACTCTCTATACCCCGCCGTTCACCACTGCTTGAATCTGGCGCTGATGGGCACTCACTGCTTTCCAGAATGGCCTATTCTGAGAGCTGAGAAGAGGTAAGTCACTGAAACTTTGACTGTCAGACCCAATGGTCCTTCCAATAATGAGGCCCCTCTGTCTCTTCCTTTACAATCCAATTGTCGCCAAACTATATTATTATTCCATTGAGCCTTTGTTCTTGCTATTCTCTTTCCTGCGGACCCTCCCCATTCCTTGTCCTCTTCTCAGCTAAGGAGACTCTTACTCATCCCTTAAGATGCAGCTCAAGCATCACCACCTCTGAGAAGTCCTCTGTGAGCTCCCACCCCAAATTGGGACAGGTGTTGCTCTGTACCCCCAGCTCATTTTACTGATCGTTCAACTAACGAAAGTGAAATGATCTATTTACATATTGGTCTCCCCACCAGACTGTGGTTTCTCAAAAGCAGGGACCTTACCTTACACACCTCTATATCCCGGCTTCTCCCGCAGAGCTTGACTCAATGAAAAGAAGCTGTCTGAAGAGCTGAGCACCCAAAGGGGCAGAGGGTCCTATGGAGAGCAGGCAGTGGCTGCATTAAATGGGGAGGAGCTGCCCAGGGGGCATGTGTGGCAATACTAGAGGCTGGATCTGGCCTCCTGAGTAAGAAAAATGGAGAAGAAAGGTTTTCATTTCAAAAGTGCTCTGGGGGTTGTTTGGGATTTACGTCTGTCTGCCACCAGCTGAACTCACAGAGAAGCCTGTTGAAATCCTCGTGTCAGACTTTTCTTTTCTCCTCCCATAAAATGATCCCCAGGGACTTCCCTGGTGGCACAATGGTTAAGAATCCACCTGCCAATGCAGAGGACACGGGTTTGATCCCTGGTCCGGGAAGATCCCACATGCCGCGGAGCAACAAGCCCGTGCGCCACAACTACTGAACCTGCGCTCTAGAACCTGGGAGCCACAATGACTGAGCCCGCATGCTGCAACTACTGAAGCCCATGCGCCTAGAGCCCGTGCTCTGCAACAAGAGAAGCCACCGCAATGAGAAGCACCCTGAGGAAGAGTAGCCCCCGCTCACTGCAACTAGAGAAAGCCCACATGCAGCAACAAAGACTCAACACAGCCAAAAAAACCAAAAAAACAAAAACAAAACAATCCCCAACAAATCAGTGGAATGCTGGACACGTCTCAACCAAACTGAGCTCCAAGAGCAAGATGGGAATAGTTCTTTTGGATTTTTTAGAACAAGACAATGGGATGTAATGACATTAAGTTGTAACCAAGTTATTTGGTACTTGGGAGAAGGAGGGGTAGCCATTCTGCCAATTCATGTACTTGACCTTGGGTTAGGTGCTTCCCACAGGGAAGTTCACAATATAACTGTGAGGTTAAGGATCATTGTCTAGTTTACATGTGCAGAAACTAAAGGTCTAGAGGTTAAATAACTTTCAACTCATCCGACATCTAAGAGGGGACCAATCCAGGTATAATCTCTAAGTGTAAGCTTTTTTACAGTCCCATAACCAGTGAGGTAAATTCTGTAACTTACCTACCAAATATCCATTTTCCCCTTTGCACTTAGATGTAGAACTTCTACTCTCTGCTGGGCAAATTGCCATCTAGAATAAAGACAGAATTCCAGCCTCATTATAGTTGGAGTGGCCATGGGATGAAGTTCTAGCCAATGATATATAGTCAGAGGGGGCAAGTGGGGCTTCAGAGAAGACTCCTGAAAAGGGATAGAGGGCTTCCCTTGTGGCGCAGTGGTTGGGAGTCCGCCTGCCGATGCAGGGGACACGGGTTTGTGCCCCGGTCCGGGAGGATCCCACGTGCCGCGGAGCGGCTGGGCCCGTGAGCCATGGCCGCTGAGCCTGCACGTCCGGAGCCTGTGCTCTGCAACGGAGAGGCCACGACAGTGAGAGGCCCGCGTACCGCAAAAAAAAAAAAAAAAAAAAAAAGGGATAGAGTACGTGTCCTGTTGCTTCCCCCAATTTCTCCTGCTGGTAATCTAGAACCAGAGGTGATTGAAGGAACTCCAGGAGCCACGTTGGACCTTGAGGTGACCTTGAGGATGGAAGCCATGTGCTAGAATGGGGGATCCCTGATAACTAGAGAGCCTGCAAACAACTCTGGGCCTTCAGGCTTCTTTTACACATCAGAGGAAATCCTTGTGTGTTTAGACCTCTGTTTCTGAAGCTGAAAGAACACTTGTGATGTCTCGGCTCAATCACAAATGCACTGTAGGACTTCTGGCAAGTTGTTTACACATTTTGGATCTTAGTTTTCTCATCCGGGAAATAAGTAGATTGAACTAGAAGGGCATTTTCAAAGGTTCTTTCTAACGTGAAGGTACCGAATATACAGCATAATCCTGGGCAACCAGCACTGCTGGGTCTGAAAAGACCACAGAATAGAAGAGCTTTTTTTTTTTTTTCCAAGGAATTTCAAGGTAGCTTGAAAGAGAAGCAGAACATTCATTCATTCATTCAATCATTCATTCAGTGTAGTGGATTCTGTGGAGTACTGCCCGATGTCCCCTTAAGACCATTTCCCCACTTGCCAGGAATGTTGGCTGGCTTCCTCTCCAAGAATGACCATTAGATGAAGGGTGCTGTCTCGAGAAAAGCTGTGCCTGTTTTCTAGGGGCAACACATGTCCATCAATGGATGGATGTGGAAGGTACATGAGCCTGCCCCCTTGCCTCTATTTGTGACAACTTAGAAGGGCCATTCCAGCCGCAGAGTCCGTGGCAACTGCACCCCAGCTCAACTTCTCCCTCCACCCAATCCTGCTTCGCTTACTCCCTCATGGGGGGTGTTCCCAGAAGCACCCACTGATAAACTTTCTGCGTACAAATATCCGACTCAGAGTCTGTTTCCCAAGACACACATCCTAAGGCTGTTGGTAGCAGGAATGGCTCTATCTAGGATTTTGGAGCTGGGTCACCTGTCAGCTGGCTGGCAATTAGGATGCCGCCACTGGGGCAGGGACAGTACTGACAGCACCTGGCGTCCTGAAGCCCTGAAACCGGGAGGATTTTCACTCTTGGTGAGCTGGGGTGGGATGATAGTACAAGGAAAAGCACTGGCTGGTGCCATACGTCAGACATTTGAGAGATTTGGGGGAAGGTAGTCATTATTAAGACTATGGAATGTGATGACTCCACGGAGTTCTATCAATGTATTGGAGAAAGTCAGTGCAAGGCTGGAAGTGATTAATCACTAATTTAAGACAATGTGTGAAATTCAGAGGGCCTCCTTGGCAGCCTGTCAAGAGATTCTCTTCTCCTGCAGCTGGAGAGCAGAAAAAGCTGAGGACTGGGCCCAGGACGTACTTAGAAGGGTGGCAGAGTTTCAGTAAAGTCATAACTTTCCACCTTGGACTGACTAAGGTCAGGGCCCTGATTGGGAAGAAGTGGGACCCTCAGATATAGGCTTAAGATATCTGGAATGAAGCACTTGAGAACCTTGACATTCCAGCCCTGCCTGGACGTTCTGGGCTACAGAAGTGGCCCAGTCTTCTCAATTATGGACTCGTCCCCCTTGCTTGCAGATGACACAGAGGACTTTGTCTGGCAAAGTAGCACACATCTGCTTCAGGAATTTCCCTCCAGACCACCAGACCAAAAATGAGGATCAAGTCACACCATTATCCCACCAGGGATGTTCTGGGCCTCCAGGAGATGAGCTACACCCTGAAGGAGCTGCAGGGCCCACCCAACCTGCCTTGGCAGGTGCCAGGAGCATGTGTGTGGGGCTGGATCCAGAGGCAATAGACAGTGGCATGACAGAGAGTTTATTGACATGGGAGCACCCCTTCTCCGACACAGGATTGAACACTTGGCAGGGACCCTGAGAGACAGTCCCAATGTGCTACAACGTTGGCCGTGGGGATCTTGCAGAAGCTCACAGGAAGTGCCCACACTAAGTAGAAACGCCAGGACAAAGAGGAGAGGAAGAGATCAAAAGCCTCAGAGAAGTGGGCCTGCTGGGGTGGATTGGCCACAGAAAGCCAGAGAACCTGATCTCAGACATTCCGTAGATGTGTATGGAGTAACCCCTGCGGAGACAAACGAGACATGGCCTTGTCCTTCTCATATCTATCAGCTGTGATTATGAAATAAGGGGGTTGCTTTTTAAAAGCAAAATCACTCAGAAGAGACTCATGCAAATGGGTGTGACTCTTCTGAAAATCCTGCTGGGAGACTCTAGACTTCTCCTTAAGGTGGAGACAAATCAGGAGAGGTAGAGTTACACTGACCTTCAAGCCACAGTTTAAGCCTGTGTGACCTTGCGAAAATCTTTTACCTTCTCTGGGCCCAAATTTTCTCATCTGTAAAACCCAGATGATGATCTCTGCCCTAGTGGGGTGTTGTCACATTTAAATTAAAGTGAGATCACATAAATTCCAAATGCTAGTCCATTAAATGCAATATACACTCAGTAAAAGCTAGCTCCTTTTCCTTCTCTTATGCTTCTGCCTATTACTCTGTCAGCTCCCTTTTGTAAAGTCCTATTCAGGTTTAGTTGAAAAGCAAAATAAGAACATTAGTCTCTTTTTTTTTTTCCTTCTGTCCCTTCCTTCCTTTCTTTTTCACTCATTTATTTAGTCAGCGTGGACTGGGATACCTGTTGTTTCCTTCACTCACTTCCTCACTTGGCTCTGAAAGATTTTTGGCAATTTTTACTCAATGTGTGCTGCTGTATGGGGTGCAGATTTTCCCACCAGGAGACACAGAGAGCCATGCCTCAGGTTCTGAAGCTGCTGGAAAATCTGGAGTAATAAAATAAACCTCCATCTTCATGATGTGATATTTGAGCAGTCAGCCCTCACCGGGATGTCTAACCTACACATCAAAAGTTAAATAGGAAAAGAATGAAGTGAAAACACAGAGCAACACATGCAAAGGTGAACTATTTCATCCGTAAAATAATAATAATAAACACTGAGCATTTCCTGGGGGTCAGACACAGATATTGGACCAGTGGATGGGGAGACAAGGGTACCCGAGAACTCAGAGTTGAGTGGAGAGGCCAGTGGCTCACTGGTGGGGACGACCTTGTGCTAGGAGACAGAACACACGTGCTGGAAGTAATTCCCTCTGTGCGGAGCAAATCAGAAGACTTCATATAGGCAGCTACCCTTGGCCTGAGATTTAGAGATGAAATAGACAAGGTGAAGAGGATGGCATTTCAGGCAAAGGGAACAGCATGTACGAGGCATACGGGCCAGAACAAGTGAAAAATGTTTGGTTAACTGCAAGTTGTTCATTAGAGGCTGGGACACTGCAGGTTGGCTGGAGTCCAGGAGAGGTAGACAGGTCACACAGGGACTGTCTGCCCTAGCTGGCTTGGTGTCTAAGCCTGTTGTCCAAACATTAAGATAATAGCACTCCCTTTTGCCCTCCAAAGTATCCCTGTTTGGTCAATAAATAGTCACCTGGTCTTAAGCAGGAGGGGAGCACACTCCAGCCTATGTTTTGGGTGATCATTCTGACTGCCAGGTGGACGAGCTGGGACACTGGAGGCTCCACGGTGGCTTTTTAAAGTGCCGTCCAGTCCTGGCATTCTCCGATCCAGACAGCTGTGGACCAGACACTGCTCCTAGAAGAGCACGCAACTGTCTTTTACTAATGGATAAATGCCCAGTGAGCCCATAGATGGGACAGAGTAGAGAGGAAGGTAATACTTCTGTGGCCTGTCTTCTGGGCAGGATTTTTGGACACAGTGGATCTAGACCTTGACCTTGAAGGATGGTTAGGAATCCAATAGTCAGAGGCCTGAGGTGGATGTGGTGTGAGCCAAGGTGCGAAGGTAAAAGTGATCAGGACGTACAATGAGGATTGTACGTAAGAACATTGAACCCTTACATAACATGAACCCTCACGTAACATGAACCCTTATGTAACATGCCAGCAGCCACAACTGCCACCCAATCAGAATAACAGTTTATAAGCATTTGCTCTTTTGTTTTTTTCTCCAGACTCCCTCCACGTCCCCAGGAAGTGTGCAGGGCAGTGTGTTAACCTGCGTATCCCCAGAGCACTTGAGGCAGAGCACTGAGAACCTTCCCGTCTGCACAAAGGTGTTCAGTATAGGGTCTGCCCCTCCCTCTAATCTGGGCTCCCAGGGCCAGCACATGCGCTCATACAGCTCCAGGGCTTTGAACAGAGAAGGCGCCCAATAGGGTTGGCAGAACGATTGACCAGAGAGAAAACAGAAGATTGAAAGTGTTGAGTGATTTGCCCAAGGTCACCCGGGGAGAAGGTGCTGGCACTGGAGCTTGAACACAAGACTCTAGAACCCTGTTCTTGCCACGGCACCATGTGGCCGCAAGTACTCAGAACACAGACCTTAGTGTTGTGAGGCATCACAGTTAGGAAGTGATTCTAACTACACAAGGTTTACATCTATCTCTAAGCCTCTCCTTCCAAAGGGGTCTCCCATTTTTGCATCTCTGGACCTTTGCATGTCCCTCAGCCTAGCATGACCTTCCCCTCTATCTCTCTGTAAAATCCCATGCATCCTTCAAGGGCCAGCCAGAATGTCCCTCCTCTGTGGTACTGTTCCCACCTCCCTGGCTGAGTGAGTGAGCCCTCCTCTGCGCTGCCAAAGCTCCATGCTCAAGCAGCAGGTATCGGCTAGTAGATAGACTGCATTGTATAGTGGGCTATTTACAGAGTAGAACACATCGTAGGGTCTGCCTTCTCTACCACACTGTTAGCCCCTGGAGGGCAGGGGATGGTATCTTATTTATCTCTGTATCTATGGTACCCAGACTAGCTCCTGGTCCACTGTAGATATCTGATTAATATTTGTTGAAGAAATGTATGTATGAAAGAATGAATGAATGTGCTTAGCCCTTATCCAAAGCTCTCACTGTGATCACATGCTAATTATACCCTTATCTTACCCGGTTTTCAGTTGGGTTCAGCTCACTGGAGGACCCAGCAGGAGATCAGAGGCAGGGAGGGAAAGAGGTGAGCTGTTTATTCCCTTCTCTCACTTTCAAGCTTAGAGAGTAGTGTGTTAGTTTGCTAGGACTGCCATGACAAAGTACCACAGCCTGGGGTCTTAATGGAAATTTATTTTCTCACAGTACTGGAGGCTAGAAATCCAAGATCAACATGTCGGCAAAGCGGTTCCTTCTGAGGACTCTCTCAGAAGAGAGAGTAATTATCCTTCTCTCTGTGTCATCACATGGTCTTCCCTCTGTATTTGTCTGTGTCCAAATTTCCTCTTCTTATAAGAACATCAGTTAGGGCCTACACTAATGACCACATTTTAACTTAATTATCTCTTTAAAGACCCTATCTCCAAATATAGTCACATTCTGAAGTACAGGGGTTAGGACTTCAGCATACGAGTTTTGGGGGGAAAGATTCAGCCCAAACAGATGGCAAAGTCTCCCGACTGTTGCAAGTTCCTAGGTTCTAGTCCCTAACCCTGTCCACACCTCTACAATAGTATCTTCATAAGTGCTGTTTAATCTGAATGCTTTATAAGCGTGCTGGCTGTTTTCTGGCAGCCCTCTCATGGGTACAGACATTGATGGCTGCAGTGGTAATAATCTACAACCACTGTAAATTTCCTTGAGAAAGGCAAAGATGCTAAACTCTGGGAGAAATGTAAAGCCAAATAATGAGCCCTTCCCTCTCTGTGCCTCATTCTTCTCATCTGCAGAATGGGGCTATTAAAAGCAGTCCCCTCATGTGACCCTTAGGAAAGACCACTGTGCTAAAGGGCGAGACAGCTTTGCAGACTGAGCAATGAGAGCGGAGGTGTATGGAGTCCACAGGGCGGATCCGCTTCTCCAGGAGCAGAGAACAAGCTCTACAACTCCAGACTCCCAGGTCAGGAGCCTGCTGATCAAAGCTGCAGAAAGGGGAGGGACATCCAAAAGGACAAGACTCAGCAGTTAACAACAGAGAAGGGCGAGTGGGGGCGGGGCATTTTTTCACAGGCCCCAGTCAAGTGGGCCTCTTGTCAGGATAAGTTCTAGACATAGGAAGGGCCTCTGTCTTCCTCCTTGGTAATCACAACCCACCTCATGGGCTTGCTGAGTATCTATGGAAAACAGTCCAGGCAGAGATCCTGGATACGTCTATTTATGAGGATGTTGACATAGAAAGGACCAGTATGTTCATGCAGAGGCCATGTTTTCTGTTTCTATAAACATCTCCAATGTGAGAAAAGGCTTCCATGGGTCCATGGGCACAATTTATAGCTTGCTCTGTGCCAACATAAGTCAAGCATGCATACCATCCCAATGAAATAATGCAGATCGTTGATATGGGGGTGGTGGAGGCCTGCAAACAGTGTGGATTCCAAGGCAACTCATTCTTGCACCTTGTGATTGGTTAGCTTTCGTCTTTTGGAACCGAGAGGGTCAACCTGGCCATGTGCTACGGTGGAAAGGGTGCGGGCTTTGACATTAGACAGTATGGGCTTACGGCAGGGGTAGGGTCATGTTTTGATTTAAGCTTTAGTTTCCTCTTCTGTAAAACCAGGCTAACAGAATTGCCTCAAAATATTGTTGGGGGTATTAAATGAGGTAACAGGACCTTGGTAGGTACTGATTTGGTGATAGTCATCTTTGTTTCTCTAAGCTCCTGTGTTTTGTTTCATTTTTGGAACGTCTTATAATTTTCAATTGGTCTCCAAATCGGCAGAAGTGAAGCCAGTCACAAGCCATGAGCTCCAAAAGCGCTTTGAAGCACTTGCCATGTTCTTGGAAACGATGAACAAGGCCCAAGACCCAGCCAGCAGTTCTGTCCAGCAGGGTACTGAAGACCACAAAGCCCTTTCATCTGCATTATCTCCCTTGGATGTTAATTCTCATAACTATCTTTGCATGGGAATAGGTGGTTTTACCTACATCTGTAATAATTATTATAGGATAAAAAATTGAATAATAATTTAGCATCAAGAGAAGTCAAGTTGCAGCCCATGGCATTGTACCTCTTGGGGATTAGATTGGTTCGGGGGCCACTGGAGATCCTTGGCAGTTTCTAAGAAAAAGCGTTGCGTCAACCACTCCCAGACAACCTAATTAAGTTTGAACTATGTGCTTCCTCCATATACTTTTTTTTTTTTTTTTGCCAGCTTGTTCAATGTCTATAGGGTCTTAGGAGCTGCAGAAAATACATGCAGAGTGCCTCTTATGACTCAGCTTTAGGAGTGTTGTGCTGAGTACATCTGGAAGATCTGACTTTGGCCCCTAACTCGACTACACACTCACCACAAGACATTATGCAATCATTTTCACACTCTTGGCCTCAATTTCTTCATTGGCAGAAAAGAAATATCGTTCCAATCCTAACTAACTCACAGACATACAGGGGAAGACTCAATGAGGAGATGAATGTACAGCAGTTTGGAAACCGTGACTATGAGGCATCTCAATTAACAGGGCCCCAAAGGATGCTGATTTCTGCTCCTCCAACCTCAGCCTCACCCCACTTCAGTCAATGGCACCAGCATCCACCTACCCCTTGATTTCCTCACCTACCATATGCCGTTCAACAGCAAGCTCTCTTGACTACTTCCTTGGATGCAGAACAATCATTTTTCTTATATATTTGTTTTCATATATTTTCAACCTTTTATTTTAAAACAGTTTTGACTTTCAGAAATGTTGCAACAGATATATAAAATATTTTAAAGTACCCTTCGCCCAGCTTCTTAAAATGTTAACATTTTACTGAGTGAGCTTTATCTCTCTCTCTAAGATTAGGTAGATAGTTAGAGATGGTAGATGAGAGATAGAGGTAGATGAGAGATAAAGGTAGATGAGAGACAGAGGTAGATGAGAGACAGAGGTAGATAAGACATAGAGGTAGATGAGAGACAGAGGTAGATGAGAGACAGGTAGATGAGAGATAGAGGTAGATGAGAGATAGAGGTAGATGAGAGACAGAGGTAGATGAGAGATAGAGGTAGATGAGAGACAGAGGTAGATGAGAGACAGGTAGATGAGAGATAGAGGTAGATGAGAGACAGACGTAGATGAGAGACAGAGGTAGATGAGAGATAGAGGTAGATGAGAGATAGAGGTAGATGAGAGACAGAGGTAGGTGAGAGATAGAGGTAGATGAGAGATAGAGAAGATAGATAAAGAAATATAGATATGGATCTTGCTCCTTCTGGTCGTTCAAGTCTCAGCTGAAATGCCACCTCTGAAAGGTCACCTTCCCTGACCATTTAATGGTCCCTATCCCACCATTGGAATTGCAGTTCTCAACAGTGCTGAACTCCGTGTGGTATTTTTCTTAGCTATTTATTTACTGGTTACCTCCCTGCCTCCCCAGCTAGGATGTAAGTTTTATGAGGGAATTGGCCTTGTGTGCCTTGCCTTGTTCACTGCTGAATCCTCAGAACCTAGGACAGGCCTGCGCAGAAATGGCACTCCATCTCTGCTAAATCAGTGAACTGGGGAGTTGCTGTGTCTGGCCGGTGGAAGATCCAAATAGGCACGTGTTGTTGTCTCTGTGTTCAAGGTCAAGATGTTCTCCACGGCCTACACCAGCTGTAATATAGTAATAACTGAAAAATAGCTAGAATCTTCACTAGCACCAGAGAAATATCCCATTATTTTGTTGTAGGAGAAGATTACTTAACACACAGCTGACATTTAGGTGTAAATCCTTTGAGAAAGAGAGAGAAAACTATACAAACACACATATACACAGGAAGAGAAATCATACCAGCCAGGTGGTTTCCATATGGGCTCTGGAGCCAGGCTGCCTTGTTCACATTCAGGTTCTGCCACTCACTACTGTGTGACCTTGGACAAATTACCTAAACACTCTGTGTCTCAGTGGTCTTATGTGCAATGTATAGATAATAAAAATATCTTCTTCATAAGCTCGTTGCATGATTAAATGTATTAATGTATTTTAAATGCTTAGGTCCATGCCTGGCACACAGTAAGTGTTCAGTGACTGTCAGCATAATATAGATTACATAATTGAGAGCAGATAGTACATACTGCTTTAGAACCAGTTTTTCATTTGGCAAAATATCCTGAATATGCCATATCAATAAATATGGACTAACATTTTTCCATCACATAGATGCACTCTAAGTTGCCTAACTTACCCCCCATTGCTAGATATTTACTTCCAGTTTTTCTCTATTATAAACAGCACTGCGTTGAGCATCCTTGTACACATAGCTTTACACACATCAGCAACGATTCCTTCTTGCTGCATCTCTACAAGCGGAATTATTGGGTCAAAGGCTATGCATATTTTCTGACCTGAGATATAGATTCCAAGTGTCTGAGACAGGTTGTCCCAACAAAGGCGTTTCCTCAGGAACCAAGTCCAGAGGGCAGGGCAGTGTCTAATCTCTGCCATTTCCACACTGCCCCCTCTCCCGGGGCCAGACGGGCAGCAGTGTCCTGCTGAGGCCACCACAGGTTCCAATAATCCTGTTTACTTTGCTCTGGGCAGGAAAACAACCTGGATGTTCTCTCTTCAGGGGATATCAGAGACCTTTGCTTTGAACTTCATCTAAGATAATAAAAACAACCACATCCACCATGCCTACTGTTATACTGCTGGCCTTTCCTCTGTTCTTTGACTCTGACACTGTGTTTGCAAAGCATCTGTACTTCCGGACCCTTTCCAGTCATGGCTTCCCCACCCTGTCACCCCACAGAAACCCTTCTGTTCTTTACAGCCTAGTTCAAATGCCACTTCTTCCAGGAAGCCCCATCCCCTTTAGTCAATACATCCTGGAAGGAGGTCAAAAAAAAAAAATAGGCCTATTGTTTGGTCTGCTGCCTCGCATACTGTGGAATACCTTTTCTCACAAGACAGGAGGCCACTCTTGTCTTTCAGAAGGTCTGAGCAGTCCTGCACGTCCTCTCCCCTACTTCCCTGGTAAAATAGGGATCGATCATTCTGTGCGGGAGGGATGGGCAAGGCTGCTCTTCTAGTTCAAAGGGGGAATGGACTGACCCTGGCAGGGGTTCTCCAAGATGGCAAAATAAACTGTAGTAGCTTCTATTTCCAAAATAGGGGACCCGCATCCCACTCCCGTATAGCACGCTTCCCCCTCCAGAAGGGGCAGCACCTCTGAAAGTGAAAAGCCAGAAGACTGAACAGGAAAAACCATGGCTCCAGGGGCACAAGGCGAGCTGCCCATGGCACGTGTGGAGGGGCACTGCCCCCTCTGAGTGGAGCACAGCAGGAACAAAGCTAGGTTTCGTGGGGCCCGAACCATATACAATGTGGGGAGCTTTCTTTAAGGAAAAAAATTACAAATAGAAAGTGCCCATGGTCACTCCAACTCACCCAGCAGGAGAAGTGTGATGGAGGAGATGGGAAGTGTGATGGAGGAGATGGGAAGTGATGGAGGAGACGGGAAGTGTGATGGAGGAGATGGGAAGTGATGGAGGAGATGGGAAGTGATGGAGGAGATGGGAAGTGATGGAGGAGAGGAGGGTGAGTGGAAGGAGGCAGCAATCTCCACCCACTAAAGTTAAAATATCACACTTTTGCAAATTTTCTAATATCCAACCTGTGGACACATTCCAGGGTCCCTCTCAGAGGGGGTCTGTGCAAGTGAGGGGCTCTGAGACTGAAGCTTCGTTAACATCACCCTTGTAGTTGGAACATCTTGGAGCTGAAGACCAGAGACAGACTCTTCCCTAAACTCCATTCCTTTTAAACCCCCAGGGTTTGGGGCTACCTCCACCTCATATAACTGAGATGAAATTCACTGCCAAATGCACGGGGGTGGCAAGCCAGACTGATCTGATTTAAAAGTACAGTCAGCAGTCTGCACCCATGGGTTCCACATCTACAGGTTCAACTAACTGCGGCAGACAAAAATTTTTGGAAGAAACATTCCAGAAAGTTCCAAAAAGCAAAACTTGAATTTGCTGCACCCTAGCAACTATTTGCATAGCATTTACATTGTATTAGCTATTATAAGTAATCTAGAGATGATTACTACACAGGAGAAGTGTACAGGAGGATGTATGTAGGTTATATGCAAACACCATACCATTTTGTATAAGGAACTTGGGCATCCACAAATTTTGGTATCCACGGGAATCCTGGAACCAGTCCCCCATGGATACCGAAGGACAACTGTACAAATAAATAGGATACTTCTTACCTACACCATACTCAGAAACACCTTTATTTTAAACAGACCATCAACTGAGAAAATTACTTTCAGCTTTCCCATCTCAAACATGGGCATGATAAAACTACCTCATTGGTTTGGTGTGAGAGTGAAATGAGCTAATATGCAGAAAGATCCTGACGCAGGAAGCCCATGTAGAGCATCTACTCGGTTCCTGGTTTTTGGGTGGGTACCAGCTGAATTCAACCAGAGCCTGTCCTCAGACACTCAGAGTCTAATCTTCTCGGAGTCTCCTGAAGGGGGTGAGCTGGGCAAAACTGAGATTTGCAAAGCAGGGAAGGGGACTGGCCTGGTGACAGTCAGCTCACAGACAAGAGACGCTCACTTAGACTGAGGTCCAAAGGATTCGGGGATCATCAGTCGGCTTTGGGAGCAAACTTTGATACAGCAGCAGTCTGGGGAGTGGATCTGAGTGCAGGCTCTGCTTTGTTGCGTCTTTTCCAGCAAACCACTTCCCCTCTGAAAACCTGAGTTTCTACCAGGACTTGGGGGAGAATGTCAGGAGGACTAGCTGAGGTAAGTACCTAGCACAGAACAGGTGTTCAGTAGATGGAAATGTATTCTGTGACACCCATTCCTACCCTGGTTGAGAGCCTTTGCTCAAAACCTCCCTCTGGTTCCCTGGAAGGCCATTTCTGAATCCTTCTCTACAAGAAGCAGAATTCCAGTTCCAAGCGGAAGGCTGAGGATACTTCCCCCTTCCCTGTAATTCTACTGAATTCTATTTAAATGAAGCATCCTCCTTCAAGAAGAAATGCAAACCACTTCCTTCTACTAGAGAGTTTTTGCAATGTCCCCTTTCCTTCATGTCTGGCTAGATGCCTGGCTGCAAGGAGCCAGAAGCCTTTGGTTTGGGGACGGCTCTGTGGCACGTTTTCCTGCTTCCCGTGCTGACTCAGGCCAGTGGGTCTTGCCTGAAAAGCCCAAGTCTCCACTGCAGAGGTCTTCCCCATCGCCCTCCCCCTTGCTTTCTTCTTATCAGCATCCTCCAAGTCACCAGGCAGCCTGCTGCCGAGATGGCAGGCCGTGCTCCCACAATTGTTGCTCTCTCCCAGTATCTTGTCCCAGGATGCCTTTCTCCACTCCTCCAGCCGTGTCCTCCGGCAGCTCCTTCTCATGAGGGCAAGAGGTATCCTGATGTCACAGGCGGGCACTGGACTTAGGGGCAGGAGACCTCGGCCCTGCCAGTTACACATGCAGCCACGGGGATGTCGCTAAGCTCACACTTTCTCATGTGCAAAATCACAGGGGCTGGACCAGATTGGCCCAAGGGGGCCCCTAGGGAGCAGTCCACACACCCCTCATCCTCCTGCTTTTGCCACCAAGGACCCAACTCCCTGTTCGCTTGCACATAAAGTTTAAACATCAGCACTGTTCTTTAAATATATCATTCATTGAGCACTTGCTCAAGACCAGGCCCCATGCTAGGGCCTGAAGATACTTAAATGAATAACATCGCCCTTACCCTGAAGGAGCTCCAAGATAAAAATAAAACAAGAACATTTAAAGATGATGAAAGGGCGAGTTGCTAGGAAAGGACACAGAGCTGGCAACCACAGGCCCCAGGGTTTTGAGGATTAAGTAGGAGATTTCCGAGTTCAGAGGATATGAGGGAAGGGTATTCCAAGAAGAAGAAACAGCATGTGCAAAACCAGGGCAGAGACTGAGTTAATTCAGTGTGGCTGCCATGCGAGATTCACACGGTGAGAAAAAGGAGGATCCAGGAAAGAGAACAGAGCACATGCCAGAGGATCTTGGACCCTGGACCTCCCCATAGAGAACAGAGTACATGCCAGAGGATCTTGGACCCTGGACCTCCCCATATAGGAGAGACCTCTGTCTGATGGCAGTTTGTGGAAGTTTCCAATGCCATCTGATGTCAAGGCGCTCATCGAATCCAGAAAGCAGAAGCAACTTCCAAGCACCACAACCCAACTTAGCCTGAGTCCAGGACTCTTGGTTGGTTTCACAGCAGAATCCCTAAGACTTGAAGAAAACAGTCTTAGAAGTAAGACAAATATTTAGAGTTTTAAAAGCTCTGCCTACAAATTAGGAAGAATGGGAAACTTCAACATCAGATGTACAACTTTGTTCTCTCTAATTTAAAGCAGACTTTGTTTTCTGGTGGAAGATAGATTGAAATCGTCCCGCCTGCTCAATAATATGGTGGAAACCACTTCTGAAGAGCCAGTGTTTTATGTTATAGGCAACCAAATTTAATAAGGTAACAGAAGAAAAAAAAAGTGACGTCAATACGGCTTTATCTGAGAATCAAAAGAAATATACTGCTGATTTGACTGAAGTTGTTCCAGTCTTAATTGCAATAGAAGGGAAAAGTGAAATTTTTCCATCTCCTGGTCTTCTTTGCTTTCGCCATACCCTGACCCTAATATATTCATTCTGGAAAAGTAAGAGCTTGCTCAGCAAAAGGAAGATGGAGTTTCACTATGCTTTCCTCCATCTTTCCCAAGGAAGGAGAGAACTGATATTTACTGAGTACCTGCTTTGGGCCTGGCGCTTTATCTACATTGAACTTTCGCTGTAATGTATAACCCTATAAGGAACAAACCGTTCTCTCCATTTTAAAGATGAGGCAACCAAGGCTCAGAGAAGTTAGATGAATTTGTTAAGGTCACGTGCTCAGGTAATATTGTATGTGTGACTGACAGAGTGAGGACAGTGGTCCCCTTTTTTTCTGACACTAAAGCCCATGATCTTTCTACCTGCCCCACTGCCTTCCTATGATCCACAGATTTGGTTCATGGAGAATAGCTTTGAAAGCAATGGAATAGTAGAAGCACCGTTTCACCAACCATTCACGCAACAGATAACCACTGGGTACCATGGTGTGCGAGGTGTTACTCTAGGTACCGGGAATAAAAAGGCAATGCCCTGCCCCTGTGTAATTCACATCCTATGGGTGGAACAGCGTGGTGGGTGTGAGCAGGGATTCGGGAGCTAGACTCCTGAGATCACATCTTAACCCTGCCACTTGCAAGCTGTGTGACTTTTGACATGTTACCTAACCTCTCTGTACCTCAGTTACTTCATCTGAATAGAGAGGCAAGTATAGTATCTCCTTTTACATTGTTTTGAGGACTGAATGAGCTGATATTTGTAAAGCACTTAGAGCATATGAGTATTGTTAAATAGATAGCGGGGGAACACAGGCAATAACAAAGTAAATAAGATATGTAGCATGTTGCATGATAGTAAGTGTGAAGATGAAGAGTCAATCAAGGAGTGAAGATAGAGTATGTTGGTGGCAACTTTGCAATTTTCGTTTGGGTGGGCTGCACTGAGAAGGGGTCATTTGAACAGAGACCTGAAGGTCAGTAAGATGACCAGAGCCGTGCCTGAGCCTTTTATTGACGTTCAGAAGGCACCAAAGGATGCTGGGGCTCTATCTGTGATTCTTTTTTTTTTTTTTTTTTTGCGGTACGCGGGCCTCTCACTGCTGTGGCCTCTCCCACTGCGGAGCACAGGCTCCGGACGCGCAGGCTCAGCGGCCATGGCTTACGGGCCCAGCCGCTCCACGGCATGTGGGATCTTCCTGGACCAGGGCACGGACCCGCGTCCCCTGCATCGGCAGGCGGACTCTCAACCACTGCGCCACCAGGGAAGCCCTCTCTCTCTGATTCTTAATTATGAATGTCACGTCCCTCAAATTATCAATTTAGGGATATGCTTAGCAAATTCCATCCTTATATTGTGCTGTGATGTAAGAGTCATCCTCTAACGTGGTCTCAGAGACCAGTGAAAAGGCCCTGGGCCTTGAGGGATAAGGTTATTTCTGGAATAGTCCTTTATAATAGCAACAAAATTACGAAAGTTAACTTAGGGTTTATAAGGTTCATTCACAGTCCTTATCTTATAGATAAAGGTGCCCCAGCTGGCTCCAGGGCCCGTACCCAATGTGCCTGTATTCTGCCCTTGACTTTCTCTTGGACCACACCTGGCTGAAATCCTTTGGTCTTGGGAGTGGAATGGACACAAGGACAGTGCTGAGTTTAACTGTCCCTTGGGTGAAAAGGATCAAGTCTGGCCATATGCCTACTGCCCTGACCATACAAGAATTCTACCTCGAAGGGCTTTTCAGATGCTGCAATGCCTGAAGAAAAATTTCATTTTAGTGTATCCACCCTATGCTATCTGAGATTTATCTTTCTTTATGCTTCCGTGGCCTCTAGGCCATGGAATCCCAATTCTAACTTAGGGATATGTTTAAAAAATGTCATCCTTATGGTTGTGATGCTAAAGTGAAGAACACTGGCCTGGGAGGCCAGAGACAAGCGTTTCCACTCGGCTCTGTCGCTATCTCCCAAGAGTCTGTGTGCATCACAACTTCTGTCTCTGGCTCTTCTTTCTCTGTCTCTAAAATGAGGATGTAAGAGGGGAAAGCACACACATGCACACACACACACACACACACGCACACACGCACACACACACACACACACACACAGAGCTCTTTATTTATTGCTTGTCTTCTTTAGACCAGGCGTATGACACATATCTCATTTTAAAATCACCACCATGCTGAGTTAGTACGGGAAGTACTGGGAAGAGGCAGAGCAGGGCTGGATCACAGACCTGACTCCAGCCTTTAAGCTGCAATTACTTAGACTTTCTAAGAATCTTTCCAGGACTGTGACTCCCTGATAGAGACCAGAAGGACTTTTCAGCCTGGCTTTCTGGGGAAGTCATCCAGTCCCCTTGACTATTCCTTTTCTACAGCTTGAGTTGCAGATAAGCTCTCTTTCCCTCCAGTGTTGAGCTCATGGGTTTTAGCCCAGCTCTGGAGACCCTCTGGCAAAAGGAAAACACGAGGACAGATAGGCATGCAAGTGACAGAAGCTGTCCAAGGCCATCCTCCGTTTCATCATCTTGCCCCTGGAGGCAGATCAGACTAAACACAGAAACAGTGCTTCAGAGGAGGGGCCACAAGCCTCCCCAAAGTGACTCATTCGGCTTCATAAGAAGCCTGGGTCAACCGGGGATCAGAAGTCATCCTTGAGACCATTCTCGGGAAGCCCTTTCCCAGGGCAATGTCGAGGGAGGACGGGTGGCGTGGTCTCAAGCAGAGACAATGTGTGTGTGGCACAGCCTCTAATTCTTCATGTGACCTCGGGCAAATTGCTCCCTCAATTATGACAAAGAGGGAATTGGAGCTGGTGTGGGTTAGCAGGCAACTTAGAGTTTGGGAGTGAGGCAGACCCGGTTTGGATCCCAGGTCTGCCACTTAATAGGGGTGTAGGAGATGTGACCTTTCAGTCAAGGCACTTGGTATCTAACCTGGACTTCCTTGGCTCTAACCTTGAATCTGGACTGGAAGACAAAGCAACAGGCTCTCCGCCATACCGGATGTGGGTCAGTGGGGACTCGTTTAACTCCTCTGGGCCTCAGCTTCCTCATCTGTAGAGCATAATAAAGGTCATTGTGAGAATTAAGGATCATGTATACAAAATGTCTCCTACACGGTAGGCCCTCAACTCACTGCCCCTCTCCACTCAACCTGGATCAAACTGTCCAAGAAATGCTTCAGCACCATGCCTCACCCCACACCATTTAGGGAACAGGTCTGTTATATACCAGACCACGGGCAGAGATTGGTTTGCAAATCCCATCTCTGTAGGCTAACTTAGCCAAGACTAGAAACAGAAGAGCACAGGCTGGGGTTCTGTGCCCACTAGGTGGGTGTGTGTAGGGGTTCTGCGTCACCATAGGCACGCCACAGAGGGATGATGTGGCTATAACAGGGCAATTCAATTCAGTAATGCCACAGCCCAAGTGGACAACGGGCCTTGCTCTCATCAAAAGCAGAAATCAGACTCACTCTGAATCCAGGAATTAGATGGCTTCCCCAAGTTGACATCCCAAGTCTGGGGCTTTTACATGTTCAGACAAGAGGATGAGGGTCCCCTCCATCCCTTTCTGCTTCACTTTGTTTTCCTTTTATATCTGACTCAGGCAGAGCAAAGCAAAAAGAGTTCAAAAAGTCATGCCTACCATTGTTAACATTTCAATTGACACCCAGACAAGTCAGAGAAGAAACACATGCTTATCAGATGCCTCCTTCCAAAGGGCTGAGCAAGTGACATGTACTGGCAGTAAGAAAAGCAGACACTGCCCTGCCTCATGGAGTTTAGATTCAAAGACAGGGTCAAAATCAACTGTAGTCCATGGGTAATTCGAATACACCTCTATCGCAATGACTACCTCTCCAGTGAATTTATGTCAGGACCTGCACTGGCTTCCCACCTGCCAGGAGGAGAGGAGATGCCCACCCCCCAATCCAGGTGTGAAATCATGCCACAGTGTCACAGGGCCTCTGACTATATGTTTGGATGAGGTCCTATCATGATGCAGAGAATGGAGATTCCTGGGGAGCAGGAGCCTTTACTGAGAGTTCTGAAAGATGAGTAAGTACCTGCAGACAGTCAAAGATGAAGGAAGGGCAGTACAGACAAAGTACCTCATGAACAAAGACCTGGAGGTGAGAATCAGGCTGATATGCTCAGAGGAAAAATAAAAAGTTGTCAGGGTTAAGGCTCAGGCTGTGAGGGGTAGAGGGGGTTTGAGGAGTTTCCTAACATTTACTGAGGATCTGAATTATGCCCAATTCTATCTCTTAAATGGTTTTATGTGATCCTCACCACCTCTCTGAGTTGGGTTGTTATCCCCATTTCACAGATATGGAAACTGAGGCTCACATAGCTAAGTGAGAATTGCCAAAGGTCATGAAATTGAATTAGGATCTCAAAATTAGGTCTATCAGATGGCAAAATCCATGCTTCATCTACTCTGTGTTGTAACTTTCAATATGATCCCGCGTTCATACCTTCAACAAATATCATTGAACCCTGCTATGTGTTACTCACTGTTCTAGTCTGGGGATACAGCAGCTAACCAGACAAGGCCCCCGTCCTCACTGAGCTTCCACTCTAACGGAGGGAGAAGGAGGGGTGGGGAGAGCATGTGAACAAATTATTATGGTAATATTGGATAAAATAAGTGCTATGAAAAAAATAAAATAATGGGAAGGAGAGTGATGGTTGGTTGGGGTGGAGAGGCAAGTGGGGAGGATGGCTTTCCCTGGGGTGGTTGGTGAAAGACTCTCTGAAGAAGTGACATTTGAGCAAGACCTGAATGATGAGAAGAAGGCAAACAGGCAAACAGAGAGATCTGGAGATCTGCAGGCAGGAGGAAGTGCAAAGGTCCTGGCATGGGCACCAGCATTTGTGTATTCAAGGGACAGAAAGCAGGCCAGTGTGGCTAGAACAGAGGGAGCCGTGGACATACGTATTAAGAGATGAGGTCAGGAGCAGGGAGAAGAGCCAGTTCACATGGTTTAGAGAATGTAGTTAGTCCTGCATGAAGAGGAGTTAAGAACAGAATGTGGAATAAGGCAGAGGTTTTACTGTCAGAGTTAGAAGGGCAGTTTCCTTGGAGAGTCAGCTTGGAGCAAAGAGAACATCCCCACTGAACCTCTTCCCCGACTATGTGGCCATGGGCAAGTGACTTTCCCTCGCTGGACCTCAGCCTCCTCCCACATAAAGTGGAGATTATACTGCCTGCCTCACAGATCTACAGTGAGACTAGACACCAAGCATTGGCCCATCCCTGTGTCCCTGTTAGAGAGTTAATGGAAAATCCCCCAGGGGACCATGGGGCATCCAGCATGCTAGTGAAACTAGTCACCAGAAGGACTCAGGCAATTGCTTGCTTAACAAACAGGTCACCTATGCACCCCAACAGTGGCAGTCCTGTCCAAGCAGTCCCCCCTCAGGGTCTGCACACTTAAAACTACCAGGCTGCTTCTGCTAATGGAGCTGGCTTTAGAGGCTGGGGCAGTCTTTGAATATCTCAAAGCAAGATTCCACACTTAGATGTGATTTCGAGAAGTAGCCTAAAGCTGTTCAGGACAGCGCTTCTCAAACTTTAATGTGTACGCAAATTGCTTGAGGTCTGGTTAAAATGCAACTCCTGATTCAGTAGTTCTAGGGTGGGGCCTGAGACGCTGCTTTTCTTACAAGTTCCCAGGCGATGCGGATCCAAGTACCACACTTGGAGAGGCAAGGATTTAGAGCCAAGTGACTTCCACAGCCCGGACAATATTGAATCCACCACAGAAAGGTTATGAAGCAATGGCCTGCTCTCAATAATTTATTATTGAATTCGTTCGATAAATAAATGTTCCTAGAGTGGCTACTCTGCCCTGGGCACTAGGAAGGAAGGAGAATTTCTGTGGGAAACAAGAGTCAGGGCTTGCCATCTCAGAGCCGGTATTCTAGTAGCAGAGAGCGAATGAAGCAAGCAAGAGGATAACCTGAGTGAAGGGCCGGGGGGTGTCTGGGGTGTTAAGGGAGCAGAGGGCTGGAGAGGGTCAGGGAAGCCCTCCTGGATGGCAGGACATTTAGGCAGAGAGCTGGCCCTGAGAAGGAGGGGTCGTTCAGGCCGAGGGAACAGTGCTGCCGAGGGCAAGGCCACCCAACCAGTCAGAGGCACAGCCTTGATTCAAATCAGGTCTGTCTGATCCAAGATTTGCTCTTGCTAGTATCTTCCATGCCGCGTGAATCAAGTCTTGCCAAAGAGAAGCTGCCATCTGTCCTTCCCCAGTGATGTCAAAGCAGCTGGCCCCAGAGTGGAAAGATATCTGGGGAGCAGAGACCTCGACATCACCTGACAGGCATGGCGATTACAAAACTCCCCTCTGCACCAAACACGTTGCACCACCAATGCCATCCAGGCTTTGCTTCAAGCGTCCTTCCTCCTGAAGACTCGTGACTGGGAAGTGTGATTGCCCTCTGATTGCTGTTAATAATAGCCCTCACTTTTTTCTCACCACAATGAACTTTGAAACTTGGGTGGTGGTAGCCAGTAACATCAGCTGGTTATCCCTTGGGAAAAGTTCATCAGACAGTAAAAGTTCAGTGACCTGGGAGGTTCCAAGATACTATAAGGGAGAAAAAAGACAGAAATTCACCTGAAACAAGCACCCTCTCCTCTATATGGAGGACAGTATACACACCTTCTTTCAGTTAAGAAGAAGTGGCATGTATAAGCCTGGCATGAAACTCTGAACGCATGTGACTTTGGGCATGTCTGTTACCTCCCTCAATCTCAGTTTTCTAATCCATTAAACGGGGGCTGAAAACCTGCCTTACCTACCTTACGTACAGCAATGTTCGTAAAATTCTTAGCTTGGTGACCAAAATATTGTGAGCACTCAGTATGTGGGAAAGAAAGAGATTCAGAAGAGTTAAGTGATTTCTCTAGTCTTCAAAGCAGGTAAGAAATAACTCAAATTTGGAATCAAGTCTACTTCCGAAGCCCAGTACCTTTCTCCAAATTTTCATGCTGTCCTTGTATTAGAATTATACCCTTTGCATTTGACTTTGTAGGGCCTCTCATTAAAGTGGGCAAATGTATTTCCCTGCCCAGTGATATTGGGCTTTATCATGGGCAAAGGAATGTTGAGCAAAGGGGGAAATGACAGCATGGTATTTCTGGGCTGAGGTTTCAAGAGACATAACCTGTTTCATCATGTTCTTGTCTGCTTATTCGCTCATTTACCATGAGCAGACCAACCAGAGGCTACCTTTCAGCCTGGCCTGCAGAATGAGACAAATGAAACAGACCCACACCTGACCCACAACCCCACTGAACCTGTAGCCAGAACTCAAGCCACCCAGCCACCCCTCAAACCCATGAGTGAGAAAAAATACTTCTAGTTGTAAGCGACTGAGTCTTGGGCAATTTGTTACCTAGCGTTATTGTGGCAATACCTGACTAATACACCTCCATGAATGAATACAGCCAAGCCTGGCTAGCTCTGCAAGTATTTCTTGAGTACCTACTAGGTGTGATGGGAAGTAAAAAGGAACTTAAAATCATCTCTGCTCTCAAAGACAGTCTTAATGCTCCTTGTATCTCCTTTGTCAAACACAGTCATGACACAGAAATCACAAATCTCTGTTCGACAAAAATTAAGTAAATGAAAGATTGCCTGTGTTTATACTGTTGAAAAACCTAGCTCCATTAAATGATACCTAGCAATATCAAGGCATATAGGAACACAGCAGTGGGTATTAAAGTAGCCACTTTAAGCCACATCCCTTAAAGTAGCCATGATGGACAATGAGATGCTTCAGGACAGGGTAGTGCCTTCTGCCTCCCTAGACCCCAGAGCCGACCACAGTACCTGGCACGAAATAGGCTGTCAGTAAATACTGGCTGACTTTTAACTAAAGTAAATGGAATTGCCCCAAATATCATCCAGGGCTAAAGTATTTTAAAGTAGAGTTTCTACACTGTTTTTAAAAAGGGTCTTAGGGCTAAATACATATACAAATAAAAGACGCACTTTGAAAAACACATCTACATAAACACATATGTATGCAAACAAACTTATGCCAAACACAACTGGAAGTTTTGTGCAGACTTGTCTCCCATTTAAGGCCTGTAATTTCCCTCTTGGCCGACACTGGCTTTAGCTTGGACCGTGTTTCACAGACTCTGGCATGCAGCCTGCTGGGTTTGGGTTTAGATTTTTTTTTTTCTTTCATCAGACCTGAAACTGAAGCCACAGACCATTCTGAAACCTCTCAGCTATAGCTGCCATGTTTCATGTCACCTGCTTACCCCTCCCAGGCAGGCCATGTGGATCCATAAATAGGTACAGAGGTCCAGTAACAAGCTGATAAATGATGGATTCCTTCTAGAAGGAGACAAAGGGAGGCTGGGGAGGGAGCAAGCAATCTGGAAACAATGACCCAGGCCAGGCCTCCACTCTTCCAGAGCCTACTGTATCTGATGGCCTGCCTGCTAGGCTAGCATCAGAGAGGTAGGAACCCTGGAGGAGAAACCGAGGCTTATGAAAACAAAACAAAATAAAGTTGTGCTGGTGACGCAGGTGTAGCCTGTATGAACCTAAATCCTGGGGGAGGTGGTGGCAGCGGGCTTATTCGGGGAGCTCCAGGGTCAGACTCAGCTCATATTTAGATCCTGGTTCTGCCAAAATCTCCCGGGCATGTGACTTAACTCGCCGAACACTGTTTCCACATCCATGAACTGGATTACACCTACCTCACAGGCTAAGGTAAAGATGAAATGAATGCATGCCCGGGATGGGCCAACCACTTTGTAGGAAATTAATCAGTGGAGGTTTGTGTTTTCATAACAGATCTTCCAATCTGTCAGGACGCGTCCAGTCTTACCCCCTTCCCGGTCCATCTGAAGTGCAGTGTCCTCCGTGGCTCCTCTCCAGCCTGTGCTTACAGGGTTTCAGGGCAGCCTGCTGCCTCCTGAAGAAATGCTCACCACTAGAAAGTTCTTCCTTAGACCGACTCTAAAGGGAGTCTAACAGTGGTCTCTCTGGAGCTTCCACCCATCAACCCTTCCCACTCAGGGCCATTCAAAAAGAGCTTACACCCTCACCATCACTGCAACCTTCTTCATAGGAGAAGACACCTCTCAGGCCCTCCTTGAGGTGCCTCCAGAATTCTCAAGGCTCTATATAAATATATGTATGTATGTGTATATATATATATATATATACACACACACATACATACACATATGCTTATGTGTGTGCATGTGTGTGTGTGGTATTTGCATGTCGTGTGTGTATATAAGTAGTTACGAGGACTACATAGACACATATAAGGGGTGCCTAGCCAAGCCTTGGAAGGTCCAGGAGGCTTCTTAGAAGAGGCGGTTGCAAGTGAGTAGTTGCTGTGAAGTGGTTGTATAAAGTCCCATAGCTCACAGTGAGGGAACAGACTCAGGGCACATCTTCTCTGCCCTGGAGTGGGTGATGGTTGATGCCTCTAAAGTGTGTGAAGCTAGACATCATTAATGTTGAATCTGTATTGATTTATTATTATTCACATGTGTCTTTCCAGGCCCAGTTTTCTCAGCAGGCTTGGCCTAATTCTTCCAACAGATGTTTTCGCATTCCCCTCTTTGGTGGACAGAGAGAGCCGGGTTTGCATTCCGGCCCTGCCGCTCACAAGCTGGGCGACCTGAGCCCATTTAGACCACCTCTCTGAGCCTCTGCTTCCACACTGTGAAATGGGGACTGTCCTGCCTATGCCCAAGGCTGGTGTGTGGACTGATAAGACATCACACATGGAAAATCACCCAGCATGGAGCCCATGTTTGTCAGATGTTTACTTTCTTTCCGTGCTTGATAAGGTGATGCAGGCTGATCTGATATAGGACCTCCGTTATTCACTGATAATGTTATGACAGGATATACCTTCAAAGGCACTTGTACTTGGAACTGGCAAGTACCAACCAGTTCCGCGGTGTGCAGGCCCTGCTTTACCCACCCTGTGCTGGGCTCAGGACCCTAGGAATGAGTGGGCACCGAGCCCAGGAACTCACCCTGGAGAGGAGGAGAAGGTCACAGAAGCCAACTGTGAGCATTGCCATAACAAAGTTTTGTGCACACAATGGAAGGGAGACTTTGATTCATCATGGGGTGATCAGCTGAGGCTTCATGGTGGAGGTGGCAGATGACTCTGAGGGTGGCAGTGCAAAATATTACATGGGATCTACTGCGCCAGCCTCCCAGATAGCTTCTCAGGGTCTACAGTCCATCCCCTAGAATCTCACAGAGGATAAATCCTCTACAATTAAAACTCAGATTATGGCACTCCCCAGCCCAAACATCTGTCATGACTTACTGTTCTTGTAGTAAAATCCCAAATCCTCCATTATGTCCCCTGAGGCCCTCCTCGATGGGGCCCTGGCTTCCTCTGCAGCCCCATGTACAGACCAGTGGGGCCTCGGGAAGCCAGGCAGCTCCAGTCCCTTCAGGATGGGTGCCCACATGGGACCTCATCCTGCCTTCTTGGAAGACAGCAAGGTTATGAGTGGCTGAGGAGAGGAGCAGGCTAGCGCCTGGCTCTTGGCTATGGCAGGTCTCTTTGAGGAATCGTGGGGAGCCTCCACGGTATTACTGACCAGAATCATGGCAGGAAACAAATTGCACACAGAAGGGCTGAGCAGCAAATACTCTAATGGCAGGACTCTGCTTAGTGGGGAGGGCAGGGTTAAGGAAACCAGCAAGAGAGGTCAAAGCACCCTGGGGGTAGGGCAACGGGAAGCCCGTGCCACTCTAGGGGTCAAGGGAAGAGAAGGAACACGTGCTCTGGGAGGCTGGAGAGCTGGCACCAAGCAGCCTCGGTGCTATGGCTCTCTGGGTCACAGCCAATGCCAGACTTTGGAAGAAAGGAGCGCACAGACTTTGGAAGAAAGGATGGACACCTGGCCTCTTTCTCCTCCCACACTCCTTTCAGGGCAACGGGAAGCCCGTGCCACTCTAGGGGTCAAGGGAAGAGAAGGAACACGTGCTCTGGGAGGCTGGAGAGCTGGCACCAAGCAGCCTCGGTGCTATGGCTCTCTGGGTCACAGCCAATGCCAGACTTTGGAAGAAAGGAGCGCACAGAGAGAGGGATGGACACCTGGCCTCTTTCTCCTCCCACACTCCTTTCCCCTGCTGCAGATTCCCTGTGGCCTGATTCAGCTAGAATTTAGGGTCTCAGGGAGTCTGGGTGATGCCATTCTTAGGGGTTAGCCCTCTGGGACTCAGAGCAAACAGAGAGAGCAGAAACATTGATTGGATGGGAATGACCACAAAAAAAAGAATTAACCACCACAGCAAGTGTCCTGGCCTCCTACAGGGACCGTGAGAACAGCCAACCCTAAGAGGGCCGGCTCTTCCCCCAAGAAAGAGAATTCCGTGGTAAGGGAAAGAGGGAACCTGGCTGACGGGCAGCTTTCCCGGCCAGGCCGAGGTGTTCACACAGCATCCAGATCCTGTGCCCAGCGCATCTGCCAGAATAGTCCACACACAGCCACAGACATCTCATACCTTGGCCTGTGCACAGCTGTAGAGGGCAAAGTGTTGTTTTGTCACCATGGCCCTCGCCTATCTTCCCTGCCCCTTCCCCAGGACCAAGAGCTGGGCAGGCAACAGGGGACTTTTGTGCCCCCCATGAGAAAGGCAGAAATGATTCAGATCCAGTCATAGAAATAAGGATGAGAAAAATAGTGATAACAATAATATCAGATGTTATTGTTACCGTTACGATGACAATCACATGATTAAGCTCTTCTCATGTGCCAGAGACTGTGCTTATTCTATCAAGTTATATAGTCTTCTCTCAAACCCTAGGAGGTGGTGGCCATTAATGTTCCCATTTAAAAGATGTAGTAAGACCCGGAACAGTTAAGCAGATTGTTGAGGTCACTCAAATCAAACTCGGGTTTGCCGGCTGCAAGGCCAGGCTGTTAACTACCGTGGGGGACTGTCCTCAAAGCCACCTGGAGCCACAGACCGGTGGGAGAGGGAGGAAGGATTCATGCAACGCTTCATGGTCAAGGGGTCCATCGGGGCTCACCTTCCGGAGTGGTCTTGCAGGCCTGGCCCTGCCAACGCCGGTGCCATCCTGAGCACACCCAGGTTCTTCTCACCCTGGACCTTTGCACAGGCTGCTTCCTTTGCCTGGGACACTGCCTTCCCCTTTAGTCAATTCCCCTCTAGTCCCCCCTAAATACACCCTGGTTTACTATTGCTTGCTCCACAAAGCCCTGCTGCACTTCCCAAGTCACAGCCCTGGTCCTCCCCTCTGCCGCCAACAGCCGTCCATATGGTCCTGAGCATTGGCCTGTTTCCCCCACCAGGCTACCAGACCTGCAAAGGCTGACACACACCTGTTTGGCTTACCCCTGTGTTCCAAGAGCCCAGTCCAGTGCCTGGCACGTAACGGGTGCATGGTGATATGTGGCAAAGGCAGTTGGATGCTGGCACAGACTCGGCCACCTAGAGCCTGGAGCTGCAGCCCCCTTATGAGAGCTGCACCCAGTGCTGCAGAACAAGGAGGAGGGTCGTCCCTCCCAAGATCTGAGGTGACAGCAGCCAGAACCTTGAGGAGGGACTCCCAGAGCAAGGGCCACTGAGCTGAGATCCATGCATGGAAGGCTTTTGATGGCCCCAAAGAAGGGGAAAGGTGTTTCAGACAGAAGGATTGGCATGTGCAAAAGCTCCACGGAATGAGAATGCATGGTGGGTCCCTTGGAGTGAGCGACAGGAGGTGAGACGTGGAAGGTCCCTAGCGCATAAGCGTTTGACACGGTCCAAATGAAGTGCCGAGTAAAATGTTGGAGAAGAGAATGAATCCAAGCCTCCTCCCATGCTATTCACTTCCTCTTTATCCAAGCCTGCTCTCAGCAACTCCTCATCATGGAGGGACCGGTTTCTGAGAACAGCTTGAGGCAGGAGTCCTTGAGGGGATTCTGCTTGACCAGGATGCAGACCTCCAGTGGCAAGGAGGTCAGAGGCGGTGTTCCAAGTGCTTCATGGCTTTAATCTCTACTCATTTGGTCTCTACAAGTACCCTGTGCAGTAGATTCTGTTATTATACCAACTGGTTTCCCCAGATGGGGAAACCAAGGCACTAAGGGGTTAAGACTTGCTCAAAATCTCACAGCTAGTACACTGGGTGATGGAACTGGGGGTTTGAATGCAAGCAAACTGCTTCCAGGGAGCCTGGGAGCTCGACCACCCACCCCACCGCCTTGCCCCTGTATGAAGCTCTTACTGCGACAAAGCAAAATGCAGGTGTTTTCCATGCAGTACTCCCCTCATCCCCTGGACAATCCTGAGATGCGTTATTGATCGTCCCTATTTTAGAGATTGGTACAGCCTCATTTAGACTAAGATTTCATATTTATGAGAAGGAACCTCCTGACTAAAGTGCAAAAGTTGGCTTTAACCTTTATTCAAGGCTCAACTGAGGGAACGGTCTGCGGGGAATAAACCAGTCCTGAGAACAATGCAGGTTTCCTGCCCCAGCTCAGGCCCAGGGAGCCTCGATGGTCATGAAGAGGCAGTTTAGACATTTCAGGATGAAGGATGGCAGCCAGGATGCCTCCTTCTTTGAGCTGGTGGAGGGAGAAAGGAGTGGGTTTGGAGTCAATTGTCCTAGAATCAATAACATCACCGCATCTCCCAGCCCCTGCCTATCTCTATGACCTTGGGCAAATCCTTTAACCTCTGTGCCTTAATTTCCCCATTTGTAAAATAGGGGAGATAATAGCTCCTTTGCAGAACTGTTTTAAGGAGTAAATTAAATGTGAAATGGATACCTAAAGCCCCTAGTACATGGCTGGTATGTAGTCATGATGATGTTAATATTAAAAAGAATAACTGAGGCTCACAAAAAGTCCCCTTCCTGCTGGAACTCTTCCTTTTGTAGCCTCTGTTTTTATCAATGACTCCAGCATTCCGGCAGTTCCCATGGTTTAAAACCAGAGTCCAGAGTCTTCTTTAACTGGTCCTTCTCCCTAGCAGCCCCCCTCCCAACCCACCCCCAGTGCAGGCCGCTGGCAGGTACTCAGTGACATGTGAGTCTGTCTCCTGAGCTGCATCCCCACTGTTTCTGGTCCCCTCTGTCTCCCCTCTGGGTCAGCTCCATAAGCTTCTCAAGAACCAGAGGCCAGCACGGTGCCTAGGACTTCACAGGTGTTCAGTAAATGGTGTTGAGTGAATGCAGTCGTGCTCTCTCCAGACACTTTCCTTCTTCATCCGTCCTTTCCCTGTAAAATCCTCTAATCCTGAGATGACTTCAAATGCCTTGTCATGCACATACAAAGGCCACTACTGTCAGCCCCTGTGTGGTCCCATCTGCCCAGCTAATTAGCCAACCCCATCATTTCCTCCCGTATCTTTCATAATTCTCATCATTTACCTGCCTTTGCTCTTTCTGTTCCCTGTGCTGGGGATGCCTTTCCCTTCCCTTCCCTCCCCTTCCCTCCCAGGCCCATTTGGCAAATTTCTAGATATCTTTTAAAATACTCTTTATTCACCCCACAAGTATGTATTGAGTGTCTACGATGTGCCAGGCACTGTTCTAGACCTTGAGGCTACATCAGGGAGCAAAATAGAAGTCCCTGACCATGCAATACCTGCAGCCTACTGACTATCTGGTAGCAGAAGCATCTAACCTGGTTAGAGGTTAACTAGGGGTGGGGGGAGGGTATCTGCAGCTCCGGCAACCCCCTCCGAGAACCCTTTTCCCAAACCCCCCTCCATTCTCCGATAGCAGTGGCCGCCTCCTTCCTGGGATCCCCTCTGTACCAGGACACCGACTATAAAGGTCTATTTATATGTCTGTTTGCCAGAGACGCCCAGGACTGTGTTGTATCTGTGTCATGGTGTCTGAAGTTTGTTCATGACAAGGAAGGAAGAAAAGAAAAGACGGAGAGATTCCCAGGAGGTGGAACAGGAAAGTTTCAGGGGGGAGGTTGGAGCTGGAGGAGATAGCAGTGCTATAGGTAGATGGGAACTTACCTCTTCCACACACACAGAGCTCACGCCCTGGCCTGGACTCTGCCTCAGGTCTTGAAATGACTGAAACCTGGTGTTGGAAGTTTTCAACCCTAGTGGACTGGATGTTCAGCATTTAGAGTGCTTCTGTGGCTCCCAAAACCCCCAGTGGCTCTCAGCCTACCCTCCCCAGTCACCCTGGGAAATCAGTCAGCTTCACTGAGGAGCTGGGCAGTGGAACAAGATGAGAATGAACGCTTGGCCTTTCACACAGAAGGGATGTCATTTAAAGCCATCACCTCCACACAGTGGTATTATTAACCCCGTTTTCAGTTGAAAAAAATAGAGGTCAGAGTTTAAGTGATGTGCCCACAGTCAGCTAGTGGCAGAGCCCAGATTCATACTCAGAGACCGTACACGTACCTAATTTCAGTCCAAGTTTTAGGGTCCAAGCCAGGGTTTCTCAACCTGGGCACCACTGACATTTGGGCCGCTGTCCTGTGCCTTGTCAGGTGTTTTACAGCACTCCTGGCCTCTACTCACTAGGTGCCAGTAACCCCCTACACACACACCAATTACGACAACCAAAAACGTCTCTTGATATTGCCCCATGTCGCCCTTGGGCAAAATCTTCCCTCCCCTATAAGACACTCTGGGCAAGTGGTCTCCAAGTGCTCAGTAAGTTTGGTGGGGGGGCAGGTAGCAACTTTATACTTATTTTAATACTTAATGCTATTTACGTTTAATTTTATCCAAGATAAGAAGTTCACCTTTTCTAGTATTTGCTATTTAGACTGATGGTAGAACACACCTATTTTTTTTTTTTTTTTTTTTTTTTTTTTTGGCGGTCGGGGGGCCTCTCACTGTTGTGGCCTCTCCCGTTGCGGGGCA
>NC_041217.1:133982434-134017599 GCF_002837175.3 Physeter macrocephalus | reverse complement strand
GGCCTCTCCCGTTGCGGAGCACAGGCTCCGGACGCGCAGGCTCAGCGGCCATGGCTCACGGGCCCAGCCGCTCCGCGGCATGTGGGATCCTCCCAGACCGGGGCGCGAACCCGGTTCCCCCGCATCGGCAGGCGGACGCGCAACCAGGGAAGCCCCACACCTATGTTTTTAAACAAACATGATGTATAAAGACATGTCTAATATTATCTACTGAGAGAGATGAAGGATCAGAAATGTTTGGAGACCCCTCTGTCTGATGGTTCCAAGGTTCCTGTTAGGTGCCTGTCCTGTTTATGGGAATACGGGAGGGAGAACCCTCTGCAGTATTGTGATGCCACCAACCCTTTTCCTCTCTGAGCATCCATTTCCCCATCAATTAAATGGAGATAGGAAAGTACCTACCTCATAAGGTTGTTTTATGGGCCAATGAAATGATGCATGCATAGCGCTTAGAACAGTGTATAATAATACCCAGAAATGTTCTTATTTTATATACAGACGAGAACACTGAGGCTACAGAATGTCCCAAAGTTCTCCTTAGGTCCACACTCTTGTGTGCTGAAGCACAAACTCAAACCCCAGTGGTCTCACCCTAGTCCACCTTGCTCCCCACACCCCCAATACTTAGGTCTCATGGCACCCCCAGAGAATTCACTGAGGACAGACACCATTGCTTTTTGCCCTATGTACTCATGTCCCTATTACCTGGCATGCAGTAGCACATGTCAAATTCCTCTTGAACAAATAAACTGGTTCCCAGTCCCATTTCGTGTCAGCTACAATTTATACTTTCCTTGGGGGATGCAAAATGCAAAGCTATTACTCCAAAAGATAAGTGTTCATTATAATTTGTAAAAGGAATGAATCAGTGAATGAATAAACAATGAACAAAGTCAGTTTCTGTTTTGGGGTCAAACCTCAGACAGATTTCCCCCAAATTACAAAAATGCTCAGGAAAGGGTACAGTCATAGCACCCTAGAATGTTCCTTCAAAGCTGGCATCATGGTTTATAACTGTGTGATTGTCAGTTTCTCCCCTGCCACACCCCTCTCCCCAGGCGGTCATCTCCAAGAACTCAGAATGTGTCCTTTCTGCTTGCTGGCTGTCATATGCCCTGTCCCTGTCTGCTGTACAGTTGCACTCATGACCTGTGTGCTGATGGAACACGTGAGTCCATAAAGTACGTATCGTCCTAGCCTCTCCGGTGTTTCACAGATGAGGCCTGGAGGATGGAAGTGACTTGGCCTCAGCCCACATCAGGACCAGGTCTACTGCTACCCCAATGCTTTTCTCCCTCCCTTCCCTTTATCAGGAAGATATGAGGACTGTGGCATTCCAGGTGTTCAGAATCCCAGGGGTGTTTCTAAAAAGAAAGGATAATAATTCCCTGTGGAACCAGTGGAAGATGCATGGAAGTAGGGAGAAAGCCAGACTGCACCAAGGCCACACTGGAAACTGGAGCCAGCCTCCCACCTCTGCCTCCTCAACCTTTGACTCAATACATAATGACCAAAAAGTGCTTTGTGGATGAACAGGTGTCTCAGAAGGAGAAACCGAGTAGTGCGCCCCAGCTCTGGGCTCACCAAAACCATTCATACCGAGACAGAGAGTGGTGGTCATCAGCCAGGATGCCACTTGCGACTTGCGTGACTTTGGACAAACTTCTTAATATCGCTATGCCTCAGTACTCTTTCTGTAAAATGGGCACAACAACAATATTCATCTCAGAGGGCTGTTATGAGAATTTGCATTAATATATGTAAATGGCTCAGAGCGGTGCCTGGCACACAGTACAGCTGAGGAAGTGTGGGTTTCTATTACTCTGTGCTAAGCACTGAGAATATACTTCACTGTCTCTTTGGCTCCTCTCCTATGACTTCTCTCTTGTTATGATGGTTGCATGCCAGGGCTTCTAGCAAACACGCACTCCTCCCCTGGGTACCATAGCCCATCCCGTCTCATGTACTCAAGGCCAGTGCTCCAGTGATTCTCTCCTTTTCACCCTCACCATCAATTTTTGCCTTTAGACTTGGTAATTCTCATCAGCATACAAACGTGCTGTGATGTCACACACACACACGCACACACATGTACACACACACACACACACACACACACACACACACACAATCTCCTCTTGAGCCCACACCCTCCTCCATCTACCATCCTGCTCCTTTGCTCCTCTTTATAGCAAAGATACTCAGAAAAGTTGAGTACACGCCCTACCTCCAAATCCTCTCCTCTCTCTTGCTCTTGGAATCACTCTGGTCAAGTTCACATCACCCTCCACCCCCCACCTCTAAAAGTACTCTTGTTAAAGTCACAGCAAACCCTCACCATAAATCCAATGGTTGACGCTCAGTCTGGATCTTCATGATCCAGGCAGCGGCAGGTAACACACCATTCACCCCCTTCTCCTCCTCCATGAGGTTCTTTCTGCCCTCGGCTTTTACGACCAACAGTCTTTTGATTCCCCTTCCATCTGGGTGGCTTCTCCTCAGTCTGCTTTGCCGGTTCCTCCACATCTTCCCAAACAGTTTACAGGAGGGCCCAGGACTCAGTCCTCGGTACTCTTCTCTTCTGTAACTGCCTTCACACATTTGTGATCTCCTGCAGCCTCCTGGCTTCAGACACCATCCCTCCACGGTTGGCTCCCAAAGGTCCCCCTCCAGCCCAGCCTCTCCCCTGCCAGCTCAGCACCTCCACGTGGACGTCTTGAGGCATCTCACATCGCCTAAAACACCTGGGTGTTTACAAAAATCCGCTTCCTACCTCCCCGAACACCCCCGCACCTCCTGCCATCTTTCCCATCCTGGCCATCGACAGCTCAGCCTTTCCCTTTGCTCAAGTCCAAATCCCTGGAGTCATTCTTAGCTCCTCTCTCTTTTTCACACTGCCCTTCCCAGCTGTCGGCAAATGCTGCCGGCTCTTCCCTCCAAAGCGGTTCCGAGTCCGACCATGTCTTACCACCTCTGCTGCCCGAATCTGGGCACCATCGTCTCTCCCCTGAGGGGGTCATCCAGTCTTCACAAGGAGTCTCCCTGCTTCCAGCCTTTTCCCCCTGGGCTGTTTTCAGCACAGTCCCCAGAGAAATCCTATTGACACAAGAGGCAGGTCACGTGACTCCTCTGCTCCAAACCCTCCGATAGCTCCCATTACAAACAGAATATAAGGCAGAGTCAGCAGAGGGGCCCGGAAGGTCCTGCAGGGCCTGTCCCCGCCCCGCGCCCCCTCCGCCTTGGTCCTCGCTCTCCTGAGACCCGCCTGGGCCTGGCGTGCTGTGCCTTTGGAAGCCACGCCCAGGCTGGTGGGCGTCTCTCGCGTCTCTGCTCCAGGCCACCTCGTCAGTGAGGCCCTCCCTGACACCCACTTCGATGTGGGCCTCTCCACCCCTCACCTCTCTCTCCCCTGCTCTGCTCCCCTCTCCCTGGCACACGGGGTCTTTGCTCCTCGGCCTTCGCTCAGCCCTGCCTGGAACGCGAGCTCCTCGCAAGCAGTGGGTGAGGACGGCTTTGCTGACCGCCAGCGCCACGTAGTCAGCGTGCAGTCCACGTTTGACAAGCCAACGAATCTGCTGTTGGCTTTGTCTTCCTCTGTTTGTCGTCAGGGAAGAAGCTGCCTCTTCCTATGTGCGCCCTGCTCAGTCCGAGTGCAGAGCCTTGCCATGGCCTCCCATGAGAATATGTCGGAGGAACGGAGGGAAAATGGAGCGAGTAGCTGCACGGGGGTCGGGCTGGGCTGCACCAGCCATGTTCTTTCAGGAGCCATCCTCCTTCTCAGTGTACTTCCCCGTCAGGCCATGTGTGTGGGCTCCAGCTCAGGAAGATATGCCTCTCCTCTTTACCCCCAAGGAGCCATCCTCCTTCTCAGTGTACTTCCCCATCAGGCCATGTGTGTGGGCTCCAGCTCAGGAAGATATGCCTCTCCTCTTTACCCCTCTTTACCCTCCTCTTTACTGCCCACAAACCCAGGACCTGCCCTCTTTCAGGGTCCACCTAGAGGCCTTCCCCTCCTCCCTGAGGCCCCTCCTGAGACCCTGGCCCAGCAGCCTCCCCCCGACCCTCAGTAATCTCTCCATCTCCAGCCTCGCCCCACCAGGCGCCCAGTGAGTCGACAGGACGGACTCTCTCTCGCCCCTCCAGATGGGATGGACACTGTTCCCTGGGTAGGAATGTCCTTTCTCCAGCTGCCTGCCTGGAGAATGTCTCCAGAAGCTTCCCCTCTGCTTCTACCCTTAGACAGAGTGAAGCCCGCCCTCCCCAGGGCTTCATCGTGGTAGGAGTGATGCGAGCGCACTGGACTTCTCTTCCGAGGACTTCTCTTTCCTTGGTGAGCTGGGAAGCAAGGTCTCCAGCTGGAAGTGATGACGGAGAAGGAGGGGTTGGAGTTTGGAGGACAGAGGAGAAAGTTTGAAATAGTTGAGACTGGGAGAGTGACAGGAGAATAAACTGTAGTATCTCGCCAGCCACAATTAGCGTGTTTGCATGTTTTTCTCAGGCTGTGGTGAACTGCACAGGTAAGGCAGCAGTGTGGGTGGAGGGGCCGCCATTAGCCAGGCTGGGGGCTTTGCCCAGCAGTGTAATAAGTCACATGGGAACAAGGGAAACTGTACGTCAGGGAGTGACTGTAACCAAAATTACGATATGAGAGTTAAAAGGGTGTAATAAGGAAGCCAGTGGCCCAAAGGCTTAGGTTTGCTAGGAAGAGTCTGACAACGGATTTGGGATTTGGACAGTCCCAGAACATTTTTTCCAGAATGTTCAGGAACATCTTTCCCTGACCTACCCCTTTCCAGTGCAGATCTGTCTCTCCTGTCTGTTCCCACAGCACCCTTATCTCTGCTGTGTTTTAGTACTTGATTTACTTGTATGGCTTCCTTCTGGACTGTGAACCCTTGAAGGAATGAACCAGGTCTCATATTTCTTTAGATCCCAAGGCCAGACTCAAGAAAAAGCTCACTCAGCAATCACTGACTGATTGACTGAATAAATTCATTTGATAGAAACCAGACCGTACTCTGTATAATAATACATCCTCACATTTGTATGGCAATTTACAGTCTGTAAAGCAATTTCACATCCATGATCTTATTTCAACCATACAGTGACCCTACAAGATAGCAACTCATTCATTCGTTCACTCACTCACTCATTCATTCAACTAAGTAAGAGCCCTTACTCTGTGTCAGGCACTGTTTTAGGCACCGGAATGCAGGAGCAAACGGAAGAGACAGAAGTCCCTGCTTTCATGGAGCTTATATTTCTATAGAACATATTACCTATTTTACAGATGGGCAGACTGAGTCTTGCTCAGGGAGGCTAAGCAACTTGGCCAAGGTCACGGGGCTTGCAGGTAAAAGAACCCCAATTAGGACACAGGGCTGTATGACTCCAAGTACAGAGAAAGCATTTTTCAAGAACACCAGTCACCTCAAGGGCTCATCCGCTCGTCCATGAGCTGTCTTTTTTTTCCCCCTCACTTAACGACAAATAAAAAGGAGACTTGGCAGAAATCCACACCCTGGGACTACCTTGGAGCTCCTTCCCTGGTCTGGTGTGTGTCTAACCAAGACGTGAGAAATACCTGCCAGGTCTCTTCTTGCCATCGCCCACGACAGAAACCACGCAGCACTGTCAGCACGGCGTCTGCTTGTGTGCAAACCCGCAGGCATTTTTAGTAACTTTGGGGAACATAAAGAAAGCTGTTGGTTTTGTTTGCACATATTTTTCGCCTCTGCAAAAGGCTTCTCACCAAGCAGCAGCCTCAGAGCTGCCTTTTATTTGATCTTAAGACACGCAATGTCTTTATAACTCACGAGCTGAGCTTCGGTTGGCAGGTTCCTTCACCTGCGCTTGGATCCCACACGTGGAAAATGGGTCTGGTAATAAAGGTTCCTGCCTCTCCTGGTGGTTGTGGGGATTAAATGAGGTCCTGCAGAAATGTCAGCCGTCTGTAAAGCTTTGTGCCCGGGAGGAGGACTGTGGTGAAGTCCACTGGAGGCGGTCTGGGGAGGAGAGGAATTTATTAGAATCTGAAGGATCTGGCTTGCAGTCTCAGCTCTATCACTTACATGTGCAGAACCCCTGGCAAGTAGCTAATCACCCTCACTCCTCCGGCCTCAGTCTCCGTCCTCAATGGGAATAGTGATACATACCCCCAAAGGATTGTTATGAATATTAACAATACTCATATATATACAGTGTCTGGCACTGAACCTGCATATAATTGTCGAGTAAATGGCTCAAGGTGTTCATTAATATCATTATTGCTACTAGTACTGGGTTGGCCAAAATGTTCTTTCGAGTTTTCTGTAACATCTTACGGAAAAACCAGACGAACATTTTGGCCAACCCCCTGTATGAGGGAAAAGGTCAACAAAGATTTTAGGAATTTTAGGCTGTGAATTCCTTGGAACAAGCATATCTCTGTACTGCTCTATACCCAGTGCCCCAAGCTCCATCTGGAAGTTAGCAAGTACTAGTGAAGTTTGAGAAGCTGAATTAGATGAAGCCCAAATCCCTCAAGAGTGGTAGCTCAAGCTTGACCAAGAACACGTGTCTACTGCACAGGATCACGGGCCAGCCTTTGTCTTTGTGTGCGTTTACTTCTCAGATAGACTTCTGCAGCATGTCAGCAGTCAAATGACTTGCCCAAGTTCACACAGCTAGTGGGTGACAGAACAAGGGCAGGAACTCAAAGGTGACAACTTTGGAGCCCACGCCCTAAACCCCTGCCCTGCCCTGCCAGGAAGAGTTCTGGTTTGAGGTTTTCCTTTCCTCTGACCAACTTGAGTTCCTGGCCCTCTGGTTGTTTCTGATGCTTCCAGCAGGAAGAGTAGATCTCCTCTCTGTAGAGGCCGAAGTAAAAGATCTACGTGACAGGCCTGTGTTAATGTGTCGGGTGTTGGCTTGCACTGTAGTGTGTCCCCATAACAGTGGGTGCTGGGACTGGAAAGAGAGGTGGACATCACACATCTGTGGTCATCCCTTCCCGGCAATGCCCACCCCCTCTGGAAGCAGATGTCACCCCCTGCCACCAATGGACACAGGCATATCCGTTCATGAGCATCTCCTGGAAAGTATGTGCTGGCACCCAGAGCTGAAGGGGAAGAGAGGTGAGGAGGACCTGTTCCAGGAAATCCCTGCCAGGGGAGCAGGGGCCAGCAGCCGGGTATATGTAGACACCAAATTCCTCCTCTGCTCCCAAACCATCAGCTGCTTCCATTAGGACATCACAGTGGGTATTCCCAACAGCCTCCTGTACAGCCCCACATCTAAATGCAGAATCACGGCCCCTCCGTCCGGAGACGGGAGAAGGCTTATCCAACGTCACACCGCCATTAGCGGTGGAGCCTGGATGGCCATTTCCCTCATTCCCAGGCCCGTGGTCTTTCTACAGGGTGATGTCAGGAGATGGAGATCAAATCCCAAAAGAATTGTTTAAAGGACTATGTGAGTTACGTGTTTGGGTAACACAACAACACAGCAGGTAGGACTTCGGTTTCTAAGGTGAGAGACACTGAGTCTGAGTTCCAGCTGCCCTGTCACTAGTTTGGTGGCCTTGGACAAGTCACGTAACCTCCTGGAAACTTCAAGAGGAAGAATGTCCCTACCTGGGAGGCCACCATGGGTGTGAGATGATATCATGCATATAAAGCTCTTCACCCACTTCCTGGCAAACAGTGAGAGATCACAACATATTAGCTTTATTTCTTCCTTTGTTCTCCAAACATTTATTGGACATGAAAATGGGTCCATTTACATACAATACTTCATTCCATACTGACCATGCTCTAAGGTAGAGCCTAATTAAGAGACCCTTTAAGCAGGAGTGAACACAGCATAAAAAAGGTTAGGTGTCCAGGGTCTCTTAACTGGTAAATGGGGACCCCGATTCTCTGACTCCAGAGCCCTTGTTTTCTATACTAGTTTGTAAGATGCATTTTATTTTGTCTTGTTTTTGTTTTAATGAAAGGGTGGTGTCGAGGAACTAATAGTACCCTGCAAACTGCGACATGTGAGATTCCTATTGTTCTTATTAACTGCCACCTTCCTTCAGAAGAACAAGATTCCTCCAAGCATGGTTCTCTTAGTACCTGCCTCAGAATCAGAAGGAGGTCTCATCAAAGATGCAGGTTCCAAGGCCAAGGCCCCAGAGCCACCGAACCAGAATTGCTGGGTGCAGGGCTGTCTAACAAGCTTTGCTGCTGATTCTAAAACACACTCAGGCTTAAGAACAATTGCCTTTGGAGTCAATAATCCAGTAAACAGTGGTTAAACAGAAGAGGGAAATCAGTTTTCAAAAACAAAACTCAAACTTGTCACAAGCTTGAAAAGCCATCTGTGTGTCAGGATCAGAGTTTGGCCATCAGGGATAAGCAGACCCTGGGCTGGGGAGAAGGGGATTCCAGACATCAAGAAGGCAGAACTGAACTGGTGATCCCCAAATGCCCCAGTTGTAGTGTCAATAGGGGTTCAGGCCTGGAAGAGCAGATATCAATGCAAGTAGTGTGGCAAAGGTGCCAGGGGTACCCCCAGCAGCAGGAAAAGCATCATGTCGGCAAGTCCCACAGCAGGAGATGGGAAAGGGCCAGGGAAGAAGGAAGCAGGGGCCGAGTCTGACCTTCTGGGAAACTGGCTGGAGGAAAAGGCAGGGGCCAGGGCTCCAACAGAGATGTAAGGCAAGATCTCCTTCTAAGGCCAAAGACCAACCTAAAGGTCTAGGGCACAAGGTCAGAGGGGAGCAGGGATAACTTGATGAAAACAGCTGAGCGAAAACCTCAAGCATACGGCCAGGGCAGCGTCCAGAGGAGGAAGTTAAGTGGGTCCAGGAGTGGGAGTTGCAGGGATGCTGACATAGGGTGTCAGGCACACAACTGCAGTCTGCACCCCACATAAGCCGCCCAGCTGAGCCACTCTTTTCAGAGTCTGACCCTGACCTGAAGCACACGGGGATGTATTATATTTTAATACTGGTCCTGCCATGAGCTGCCTGACCTGTCAATCCCCTTCTTGACTCTGGGTCTCTGTTCTCCGTCTGATACAGGAGGGACCATACTTGCTGACTCCCAGGTCCCTATCAGCTCTTACATCTACCTCCCAGCGTATCTGTGAACATTAACTACGGTATCTGTGAGCAAGCCAGACCACACACATGTTCCTTGAGTCTATCCTCTTGCTATTTTCCACCTGACTGGCATCTGCCCATCTTCTTCTAAGCCCAAGCCCAAGCAGGAGACAGGTCCCCAGTGGATTTCAAGCCAGGGTTTCTCCCACTGATCAGTCTGACTTGCCCTGGTTCTGCCACATGACAACAGAGTGGCCTGGGTGACAGCGGAGAGCTCTCCAGAGGGGGTGGGCTGGTGAGCATGCTCAGCTTTGGCTAATGCAACAACAACAGAAAAAACAAAGAAGGGCAGGAAGGAGGCCCCAAGCCCAGAGCACTTCTCGGTGGGCTGTCCAAGTTTGGGAGGAAAATAGAAGCGCTCCACTCAAGTGACAGCCTGGAGGACTGGGTCACATGAGAGCACTTGGCTAATCTGGAAAGTTATGAAATGATGGGAGCACACTGGTCCAGTCACTCGGAAAATGCAAAGGAGGAAAAAACAAAGCAACCCCGAAAAATATTTCCAGCCTGGGTGGCAGCGGAAGGGAGGAGCAGAGCTTTGCCTATTGTAGCAAAATTGACTAAAATCTTAGATTTTGCAAGATGATGGAAAGGGCCTCCTGAATACTCAGGGTGGTAATGGGAGGGTAGGAGGAAAAAAGGAGAGAGGGAAGGGGTCTTTGGAGCCACCCAGTTCTGCCAGGTGTGTGTCGTGAGATCGAGGACAAAGTGTGTAGCCTCCCTGAGACTTAGTTTCTCAAATGTAAATGTGGATATCACCAAAATTTATTAGAGAATTGACGGATAACTGTATCATAGCTCATAGATCCTAAGACACTGATTTTAGCATCTCTGAAATTAGAATGTGTCTTGTAATCTATCGCATTTTAGGGTCTATGAACTAGTGGTATGTAAAATGCATCACCCAAAGTGAACACTCAATAACTATGGACAAACATTATCTAGTAAAAGCCAAAAGGTGAATCCTGTAGCACATCCTGCAATATAATTGAGGCAGTTAACAGAAATGTCAGGGTGGCCAGGTTGCTGGAGAATGGGAGCCACATCTTTTGTTCATTGTACACGGTTCATGAGCTCTCAGGTGAATGGATATAACTAAAGGGCCCTCAGGTTCATTTCAAATCCAAGATTCCAGGTTCCTCAGACAGTGTATCTGCTGCCTTAACACTACCAACCACCAAAGAGTTCCCTATTCTCTGAATCCAAGTTCAGGACACAAGATTTCTCATCACCTACAAAATGAAATCTAAAAGCTGTCCGGTCAAACTCAAGTCATCAGCGGAGGCTAGAACCACCCAGAACAACCCAAAGTTCTTAGAACCGTATTGTTTCCCCCCTCTGGCTCTTTGCATGTGCTCTTCCTCCTGCCTGGAATTCCCTCTTTTTTACCTTCCTTTCTTCTTTCTTTCCCCTGTGCTGGGGGCATTGGATACAGCAGGACAAATGGACAAGGAATCCTTTCTGTCCACAAAGTACTGAGAACTTGGCAGGGAAGAGAGTCAGACAAGTAATACCGGGTAAGGACAGGGTACGGGGAGTGCTGAGATCAGAAAGAGTGAACCTATCCTCACACTGACTACCCGACAAAACCCGACTCTTCTCTGAGGCATAAGTCAGCATCCGCTCTTCGGTGAAGCTGTCCAGGACGCCTCCAATCAAGCAGACTTCCCCAAGCCTGAGGTAGCACCTTTCACGCTGGGCCTCTGGACCTCTGACTTCATTTCTCGACAGTGAGCTCTTGAGGGGAGAGATGTGTTTTATTCGTAGCTTAGTTCCTAGCAGGACAGCATGAACAGAGGAGGGGCTCAAGAAATGTTTGCTAAATGGAGATCAATGAAAAAAGGGTTTATCTGTGATCGGTGGGTTTCTCCATAGGAAAAGTCTTACAACAGATGTAAATAACCAAATGCATTTAACGCCCCTTCTCTGAGCCTTGGAATGAAGCCTCTGTGAAATGAAGAAATTAGTTATCAGTGCTTTTTTTTAAAACACAATTCCCATTCTCCCTCTGTCTCTCTGTCTCTCTGTCATCTCTCTCAATCTCTCTCTCTCTCTCTCTCTCTCTCTCTAGGAATGAAATCTTTTCTTGAAGTGAAATCTTACTCGAAGCCCAATGTGCAATGCAAATAAAGTCCGCGCTTCTCTGAAGTGAGACATGGTCTCTGACCCTTGAAGTCTCACCTCCGCTTTCCCTGTTCCAGGAAGAGTGCTGCTGGACACACTCTGAAGCCCCTCTCACCTCCAGGCCCTAATTACATTGAGTAGCCAGATTCACCTGGACCACATGTTACAACCGGAATATAACGCTCAATATTAATTGAGCGCCTAATGTGTGTCAGAACAGTCAGGCCTTTTTAAAAATTATCTTATTTCCTCTTTCTTTCTTTCCATTCCTTTTTCTTTGCCCCCAGTTCTTCATTTTCCAGTTAAAAATAATCGTGTATCATTGTTAGCTGCCTTAAACACTTCTGGAAAATGAGTTAGAGTTGTAAATAGATATAAATACAAATCAAGGTGTTTGTGTAATCCCCACAACAAACCTGTGGGGTTGGTTTTAGTAATTCTGTTTCATGACTGAGATCAGCGGGGCTCAGAGAGGAAGGGAAGTTGCCCAAGATCATTCCAGGAAGTGGGTACGCACCATCCGAACTCCCACCTCCTGGGATCTTCCCCCACCCAGCAGCATGCTCACTAAAAGGTGCATGCTTACTAATTTATGTAACCCCTAGAAAACCCTATGAGGTGGATACTGTTGCTATAGCCATGTCACAGATGAGAACACAGCGTCAGAGAGTTGAAGTAGCTCGTCCAGAGCCAATCAATAAAAGCCGAGCCAGACTTGAACCAAGTCTGCGTGATGCCCAAACCTGGGGTGGTACCCCGGTGTGGAGCCTCCAAATCCCTGGTCCTAACTTCCCTCCCCCCTTTGAAGGGGCTCTCCATGCCCTCCTGGCCGCGGTTTGGGAAGATGCAGAAATGCCAGGGACAACACCGTGCAGAAGCGCAAACCATGGTCTTTTGCGCAAACCAGGCTGCCTGCGGGCAAGTCTGGGTTTCACTGCGACTTGGCTGGGTGACTTCGATGAGTTATTTAACCTCTCTGTGTCAGTCTCCTCAGCCACAAAATGGGGATTACAATCGTAGCAACCTCAGAGGGATTGCTAGGCATGAAAACTCTTAGAACGGCATCTAGCATAGATTAAGTAGTCGATAATTGCTAGCTCTTATTATGCGTGTCAAATGCCTAGCAACTAATAGCAGCTTTCTAATTATGTTATTACCATTTGAGTCTCTGTCTTGGGGGATTCCACGCATCTGTGGAACTTTTGCCCACAGAGAAGCTAGAACAGGCCACAAAACTGACTCCAGGTAGAGTCCTGATCCTGTTCATCTCTCCCAGGCCGAAGGCTTCTGTTCCCTTCCAACAGAAACTTATTCAAATCGACAAACACTCTTAAACACCTACTGTGTTCCAGGCCTTGCTTGAGACTCTGGGTCCAGAGAAATCAAAGAGAAATCTCCCTGCCTTTTGCGCGTGTGCGTGGTAAAATATGCATAAATAATATTTATCATTTTAACCATTCATAAGTGTCCAATGCAGTGGCAGCAAAATACATTCTACCTTCTGTCTCTAACTACATTTTAAAACATTTTATTGTGATAAAATATACCGCTTAACATTTAACATTTTAACCATGTTTTAAGTGCATAGTTCAGCGAGTGGCGTTAAGTATATCCACATTTTTGTGCAGCCATCCTTATCATCCACCTCCAGATTTCTCACGTTTTCAAACTGAAACTCTGTACCATTAAACACTGACTCCCCATCCTCTCTCCCTAGCTCCTGGCAACATTCTACTCCCTGTGGCTATGAACTTGACTATTCTAGAAACCTTGCGTCAGGGGAATCATGCAATATTTGTCTTTTTGTGCCTAGCTTATTTCACTTAGCATCATGTCCTCAAGGTTTGCCTGTGTTGTAGCGTGTGTCAGAAATTCTTTGCTTTTTAAGGCTGAATAACATTCTGTTGAGTTTACGGACCGCATGTTACCTGTCCGTTCTTCTGTTGATGGATCTTTTGGCTACTGTGATAACGCCACTATGAACAGGGGTAGACAGTTCTCCTCGGCTTGGAGCTGCTGTGGTCTAATGTGGGGGGCGACAGGTAGATTCACCAGCAAGTCACCCTGGATGAGCGCCCATTTTGTCATCTGTGAAATGGGGATACTCTTATCCACTGTAAGGGTTCAATGAGATGATGCACCATTTTGGGCAGTGCCGACACGTTGTAAACACTTGATAAATGTGAGCTCTTACTGCAGCTGCTGCCGCCGTTGGGCAAGATGTGTCTAGAGAAGAGGGGGCCTGAAAGCGGGGGGTCAGCTTGCGCCCTCCCACAAAGGTCATGTCAGCCCACCCTCATGAACATCCTGGCGAGTGGTCCTGAAGATCTCGATTTTCCAGGTGAGGAAACAGACTCAGAGAGATCCTTGGCTGTGATGGTACAGGTGGGTGTGATGGTGCTGGCATGGGGCTCCTCAGGCCTTCTCACTCAGATCCAGAGAGCAGGGATGGTGTCAAGGCCCAGGGGAGGGAGGTGCAGCCCACGACAGCCCCTCAGATGTCTGCAGCGCTGGCCCGGGAAAAGCCAACACGCTTGTCCCCGATGGCCTTAGTGTCGGAAGGAAGAGCTGGGAAGGCAGAAGGGAGGAAAGGTGTTAACGTGGAGGCAGAGGGCACAGCCCGAGCGAAAGCCAAAGGGTGGGAGCGGCAGTGTCTGCAGGAGAAATGGGAGGAGGCCGGTCTGCGGGGAGCAAAGGCCGCTGTGCGTGGCAGGGTGGGGTCGGCTCGTGGAGGGCAGGGGAGGTGGCCCAGCCCAGTCTGGTTCCAGGGCTGGGAGGGCTGGGATGAACTACACAAGTGGTGTTTCAGGAGATTAGTCAGGCTGACTGAACAGAGACGCTTGCCTCACGACAGGTCCCTGCTTTCAAACCACAGGTGATATTTAAAAAATTATATGTGTGTTTCACCAACATCACGTACATAGTTCAGAAAGTCAGACAGTCCTGTAAGGCCCTTTCCCCAGGCCCATTTCCCTCTATCCCCAAATCTCACTGCCCAGAGGCAGCCACCCACTAGTATTTCTTCCATAGTTGACTCCATATTTCTAAATAATGTGTTTAAACATCTCTTTCTTCATTTTTAGTTTGAGATATGTTCTATCGACTTGCTATGATGGAAGAGAAGGCTCTAGCTCTCTTCCCTACAAAGCCACTTCCCCCTACCCCAACTTCCCAGTCCAGTTACGACATAATTTTTGGTTATATTTAGCATTTAGTATTGCAACCACGTAGATCACAGCTGAACCATATAGTATGATGATTAAATTTCTCCTTTTGTACAACTTATTCTTTTTGCTGAAATTAAGGTCTCAGTTTTTAAATGCGATACAGTTCATTTTCTAAGCACATTTGTCCATCTGAGAACGTAAGTCTTTTCTCAGAAGTTTCAAACGCAATAGCTAATCAACTATCTGTCCATCTTGCTTCCTTCCAGAGCCTTCAGTGATCCTACTCTAATTCAGACACCTGTTCTCTGCATGCTGCAGAGGTAGCTACGCCCAGCTGTGTTTCAATGGAGCCCCTGAGGCCAGAGAGGTGACCAGGGTCAGATGCATCTTGGCCCAATGGTCATTCATCTATAGATTTTACTCAGAAAATACCTATTGTGTGCTTTCTAGGTCCCAAAGAGGTGCAGTGCCAGAGGCTGGGGACCCAGAGGTGAATTAGATGTGGTCTCCACCTCCAAAGGGGTCTGAGCCCAAGTAAGTGCTGGGCCAGAGGCGAGCTCTGGGAGTTTTGGGGTGGGGGGAGGGCAGAGAAGAAGCCCTTAACTCAGCCTTGGGAAGGGCCAGTATGGAAGGCTTTCTGGAGGAGGTGAGGCTAAATGAGTCCCAACTTGTCAGGAGGAGTTTTCTAAGAGTTCTGGGAAGGGCATGCCAGGTAAGCAAGTGTCGTGTGCAGTCATGGGGACATGAGAAAGCATGAGTCTTTCTGGGAATTTCAAATAAGTAATTAGTGATGATCACGTGGGAGGGTTCTAGTGGAGGGGCTGGTGGTGTCTTGTGTACCAGGCTCAGGGAGCTGAGGAAATCGGGGAAAACAGAAGGATCTTAAAGAGGGCAGACATGAACGGGTCTGCATTTTTTAGAAGACAGGATGGCTGCAGGGGGTCAGATAGATTGGAGAAAGAAATGGGCTAGTGAGGAGAACGTTGAAGTCTGGCAAAGGATAAAAAGGGACTGAACTACCCCTGGCACTGGAGGTGAAGCATGGGGCTCACAAGACCTTATGAAGCCCAAGTGGACTAAACTTGGGGTCACAGGGAACATGAGAATACTGACCAATAATTCCCAGGTGTCCCAGGGAAAAGATGTTTCAATTCAATGTGTGGCTCCTGGGAAACCAGAAGCTACTCTGGGCTGGAAAGAAGGACATTGACTTCTTGGTATGTTTGAAGGGCCAGAGGTGCTGAGAGGATGGATGCCCAGGGACTGAGGGAACAGGGTGAGGGCCGGAGAGTTTAGAAATTGGATGGCAAACGCAGGATTAAAAGGCTATGGAGGGCTTCCCTGGTGGCGCAGTGGTTGAGAGCCCGCCTGCCGATGCAGGGGACGCGGGTTTGCGCCCCGGTCCGGGAAGATCCCACATGCCGCGGAGCGGCTGGGCCCGTGAGCCATGGCCGCTGAGCCTGCGCATCCGGAGCCTGTGCCCCGCAGTGGGAGAGGCCGCGACAGTGAGAGGCCCGCGAACAGCAAAAAAAAAAAAAAAGCTATGGAGTCAGAAGGGTTGGTACAGTCTAGCTGGTAAGAGTATGAACTCTGGGCCCAGGCAGCCCTTGGTTTAAGTGCCTGCTCTGACACCTGCTTGCTGAGCCTCTGTTTCTTCATCTGCAAAATGGGGACCATAATCCTACCTACCTCATGGGGCATTTGTGAAGATTAAATGAACCCCTGGCTGTAGAGTGCTTGGCACAGTGGCTAGGCCATAAGAAGTGCTTCATTTTGTGGCTTCCTATTATTTGTCTTAGGGATCAAGCACGGCTTCAAAAAGCAGGTGAGATCTGAGCTGACTTCGGAAGAGGAGGAGCCAGACCTAGCTTCATAGGAGTGTGACCTGTGCTGTCACACCAGGCCCTGTGCTCAGAAGATCCCTGTGCTTGGTTTAATGTTCTACTTTGTCATCTTGGAGTTCTGAATTTTTGAACAAAGGACCCCATTTTCATTGTCCGCTGGGCCCGACAAATTATGTAGCAGTGCTGTGAATAGGAGACCATCAGGCAGAGAAGAGGGGGTATCTTTGAGGCAAAAGGGCTCTGAGTGTGCAAAGGCATGCTGAAACTTGAGGCTTAGCTCATCCTGGAAACAGTGCCAGGCATGCTGTTTCTAGTCGGAGAGCTGTGCATCCCGGGGAAGCAGGAGAAGCTCAAAGCGGAAAACAGTGAAAGGCTTCAAATGCAAAGTTAGGAGGTTTGGATGTTGTATGAGGTGTACATGGGGAGCCTTCCAAACTGTGAATCGGGAACGTGATAGTTCACGGATGGCACTGTGGAGGCGAACGGTGCAGACGGTGTTATGACGTGTACTTTACAGCTGGGGAAACTGAGACGCCAAGAGGTGATGTGAGCAGGGCTGCAAGAGAACTTTTGTGGGCTCTAGGCACTTTGCAGACGGTGTTATGACGTGTACTTTACAGCTGGGGAAACTGAGACGCCAAGAGGTGATGTGAGCAGGGTTGCAAGAGAACTTTTGTGGGCTCTAGGCACTTTTAGCTTCATGGACCCCTTTCTTCATAAATGTGCATATATGCATACATATACATGTATGTACACATACGTACTCATGCACATATGCAAGTAGGTATGTGTATGTATAATTATATTTTACAACTGCATTGGTATAAAGGCAAATACATTAATATTATACACTAAAACACTTTCTGTGACTTAAAGTACGGTGGGCCCGAGGTTCTGCACCTGCTGCCCTTATCAGAATATCACCCCGGACGTCGGCTGCTCAGCGCTTCTGGCTCTTCAGGAGCTGCCCTCAGGACTCCTGGATCTTCCTGGAATGGGTGGGCGGTCCTCTTCTCCCCAGGGGTAGCACTTGCCAGTCCCTAAGCCCCTTTCAGATGGAAGCTGCTTTGCCTCCAAGGACTTTCCATCCCAGTTTCCTAAGGAGGGTGCTGATGACTGGATTTGTATCCGGATGGTGGAGCTGAGTGACAGGTGAAGGAGAGAGAGTTGCAAATGTCCCTGGGTTTGGGAGGAAATCAAAGGTCAAAGGTCTCTGTGCCTGCAGATGTCTGTGACTTTACTCCTGGTGCCACCTACAGCATCACCCGCGGGGACCGGGCTGCCCACTTACCCCACCCATATGGAGGGTGGGGAGGCTGAGTCAGCGGTAGCTGCTGAGGAGGCTGTCTGGAGAGGAGAAACATCACTGTCTGTCTGTCTGGGGTTCCAGGAAAACCTGCCTGGAGGTGGGGGAAGCACGAAGGCCTTTGTGGGTCAACTGCTCAGGTAGCCATCACGGAAGGCGGATGGGGGCTCCAGAGGTGTCTTCCCCACTTCATCTTCTTCCTCCAGCTTTCCTCACAGATTCCTCACTGGGCTTCTCGTTCTTTCCTCCATGTGCCCAGGATGCTGGCAGGATGGCCGGATTTATGAGCTTCAGTCCAGTCTTCTACTTTCCACCTTTGGCCACTGGATGTACCTGGGTAGGCGAGGCGGGCAAGAGACGGCCCAGAGAGTGCCAATTTGGGAAAGAAAAATAGGTCTGTCCTGGCTGTCCCTTTAGGTCTCAATCTTCCCTCCTCTTCAAGTCATGTCTCTCCAAGCCCCAGATCCCTTCTCACTAGTTATTCATAATGCATGGATGAATAAATGAATGAGTGAACATCCAACCTTTCCCAGTCTTAGAAGTCACTTCTACTTCTGCCCTCCAATTCCTGCCGTCAGGACATAGAACGCAACTGTCTCGTCAATTTCAATGAAATTGAAACTTGCAGATTTGGAGAAAAGTCATTGAGAAAGTACCCACCTGATCACTTCTATTTTCTCTATGAAGGCTGTGGGTCTGGTGGGAAGATAAAGGATGAAGTTTGGAATTGCTATTGAACAGAAGGGAGACTACTTGATTGGGGGTCTGCAGACACATTGCAAGGTAGTGCCATGGACTCTATGATTTGGGGGGTGGGGGTGGATAAGAGTAATAGCTAATATTCCTGGAGCAATTATTACAGGCCAGAAACTGGGCCTGGTCCCCTACTTACATGCCTTCCTTTCATCTTCACATTCACCCAGGGGGCAGGTGCCTAAGTAAGGATGACCCAGGGTCATGCTGCAGAAATTTAAAAAAACCACAACAACACATAAGAACCATTCTAAGTGGCTGACAGACACAAACAATTTATTTCTTGCTCACACTACATGTCCATCCATCAATGTATCAGAAGAAGAGACACAGCGAGACTAAGATCTGAAAGTCTGGTAAGGGAAGGAGGGAGGCATCCAGAGCCTGGAATTCAGGAGGAGGTCAAAGGGCCAGTGTCGGTGAGAGAGCTCTGGAAAGATAAGAGGGAGGGGTCAGAGAGTGGGACTCTGCTGTTTGAGATTTCAGGGGTGAAGCAAGAGCCAGCCAAGATAAAAGCCAGGTGTGGCTTTGTGTGTGGGTAGCTGGAGTGGCATAAAGGTGAAGGTCCCCAGAGCTGAGGAGGTCAAGTTTCTGACAGATGGAGCAGTGCTTCCATTCCCTGCGGAGAATGGGAGTCCAGGGAAGGTTATAACAAGCCACTGATTAAGTATATTGCAGCTCCCTGGGCTGTACATTTCACCAGGAGATGAGGTTTGGAAATAATGACTTTTTAATAATCAAACATAGATATATAAATATAAGACCTCAGAAAAGGTCTGTGTGGAAGCCCACTCCCCTCTCCAGTAGAAAGCTGGAGAAGCACTAGATGTAGAAGAATCACTGAAAAGTCGTAGATGATGACACCCAGGAGGATTTGAGATGCAAACATCCAACAACCAGGAGTCTATTAAGAGTTCCATTCAATGGTAATGATAATAAAAGTTAACAGTTCATGAGAGCTTATTATACGCCACACACTGTCCTAACCACTTTATATGTATAGCTGCTTCAATTCTCTCATGACACCCTACACAGAGGTATCATTTTTATTCCCAGCACAGGTAGAGCTACATAACTTGGCCAAGTTTGTGTACTAATGTGTCAGAAGTGGGATTTGAACTCAGGCAAACTGGCTTTAGAGCCCCTACACTTAACTGCTACATGAGTGGGTCTCCAGTATGGGTGAGCATCAGAATCACCCAGGGCTCATTAAGCAGAGCATTGGGACCCTCCCCTAGGGGTCTGGGGTGGGGCCTGAGATTTTTCATTTCTAAGAAGATCCCAGGTGATCCTCAGGCTGCGGGTCCCAAGACCACACTTGCTACTGCCTCACAAATAGACACAGAGCAACTATTCAGGGCACAGCATGTACAGCATCTCTTTCCAAACACGGCTACCAAATGCCTGGGAGCAGGTGTAGGTGTGTGCATGTGTGTGTGTGTGTGTGTGTGTGTGTGTGTGTGTGACAGAGGGCAGAGGATTATGACTTAAGTAGCACTGGGAGACAAGAAACTTGATCCTGCCTCTTGGCCCTGAGGTATGTGGGATATGGAAAAACAAAGCACCTCCAGAGAGAGAGCGAGTGGTACAGGTTCCACTTAAACTCCGGAGATGAGGCATACAGAGCGGCCAGGTTTTGAATGGCATGCATTTGGTACATATAGGGGCTCTAGAGGGCAGAGTGCGAAGAGGGGCAGAGAAGGCGGCGGCCATAGGCTAGAATGGGAGAGACTGGGGTGTGGGTGTTGGGTTGGTAAGGAAGATAGCAGTTGTCTGAAGATGGCCATGCAGGAGAGAAGCACAGACAGGACTGGAGCTGGTAAGAGTATGAACTCTGGGCCCAGGCAGCCCTTGGTTTAAGTGCCTGCTCTGACACCTGCTTGCTGAGCCTCTGTTTCTTCATCTGCAAAATGGGGACCATAATCCTACCTACCTCATGGGGCATTTGTGAAGATTAAATGAACCCCTGGCTGTAGAGTGCTTGGCACAGTGGCTAGGCCATAAGAAGTGCTTCATTTTGTGGCTTCCTATTATTTGTCTTAGGGATCAAGCACGGCTTCAAAAAGCAGGTGAGATCTGAGCTGACTTCGGAAGAGGAGGAGCCAGACCTAGCTTCATAGGAGTGTGACCTGTGCTGTCACACCAGGCCCTGTGCTCAGAAGATCCCTGTGCTTGGTTTAATGTTCTACTTTGTCATCTTGGAGTTCTGAATTTTTGAACAAAGGACCCCATTTTCATTGTCCGCTGGGCCCGACAAATTATGTAGCAGTGCTGTGAATAGGAGACCATCAGGCAGAGAAGAGGGGGTATCTTTGAGGCAAAAGGGCTCTGAGTGTGCAAAGGCATGCTGAAACTTGAGGCTTAGCTCATCCTGGAAACAGTGCCAGGCATGCTGTTTCTAGTCGGAGAGCTGTGCATCCTGGGGAAGCAGGAGAAGCTCAAAGCGGAAAACAGTGAAAGGCTTCAAATGCAAAGTTAGGAGGTTTGGATGTTGTATGAGGTGTACATGGGGAGCCTTCCAAACTGTGAATCGGGAACGTGATAGTTCACGGATGGCACTGTGGAGGCGAACGGTGCAGACGGTGTTATGACGTGTACTTTACAGCTGGGGAAACTGAGACGCCAAGAGGTGATGTGAGCAGGGTTGCAAGAGAACTTTTGTGGGCTCTAGGCACTTTTAGCTTCATGGACCCCTTTCTTCATAAATGTGCATATATGCATACATATACATGTATGTACACATACGTACTCATGCACATATGCAAGTAGGTATGTGTATGTATAATTATATTTTACAACTGCATTGGTATAAAGGCAAATACATTAATATTATACACTAAAACACTTTCTGTGACTTAAAGTACGGTGGGCCCGAGGTTCTGCACCTGCTGCCCTTATCAGAATATCACCCCGGACGTCGGCTGCTCAGCGCTTCTGGCTCTTCAGGAGCTGCCCTCAGGACTCCTGGATCTTCCTGGAATGGGTGGGCGGTCCTCTTCTCCCCAGGGGTAGCACTTGCCAGTCCCTAAGCCCCTTTCAGATGGAAGCTGCTTTGCCTCCAAGGACTTTCCATCCCAGTTTCCTAAGGAGGGTGCTGATGACTGGATTTGTATCCGGATGGTGGAGCTGAGTGACAGGTGAAGGAGAGAGAGTTGCAAATGTCCCTGGGTTTGGGAGGAAATCAAAGGTCAAAGGTCTCTGTGCCTGCAGATGTCTGTGACTTTACTCCTGGTGCCACCTACAGCATCACCCGCGGGGACCGGGCTGCCCACTTACCCCACCCATATGGAGGGTGGGGAGGCTGAGTCAGCGGTAGCTGCTGAGGAGGCTGTCTGGAGAGGAGAAACATCACTGTCTGTCTGTCTGGGGTTCCAGGAAAACCTGCCTGGAGGTGGGGGAAGCACGAAGGCCTTTGTGGGTCAACTGCTCAGGTAGCCATCACGGAAGGCGGATGGGGGCTCCAGAGGTGTCTTCCCCACTTCATCTTCTTCCTCCAGCTTTCCTCACAGATTCCTCACTGGGCTTCTCGTTCTTTCCTCCATGTGCCCAGGATGCTGGCAGGATGGCCGGATTTATGAGCTTCAGTCCAGTCTTCTACTTTCCACCTTTGGCCACTGGATGTACCTGGGTAGGCGAGGCGGGCAAGAGACGGCCCAGAGAGTGCCAATTTGGGAAAGAAAAATAGGTCTGTCCTGGCTGTCCCTTTAGGTCTCAATCTTCCCTCCTCTTCAAGTCATGTCTCTCCAAGCCCCAGATCCCTTCTCACTAGTTATTCATAATGCATGGATGAATAAATGAATGAGTGAACATCCAACCTTTCCCAGTCTTAGAAGTCACTTCTACTTCTGCCCTCCAATTCCTGCCGTCAGGACATAGAACGCAACTGTCTCGTCAATTTCAATGAAATTGAAACTTGCAGATTTGGAGAAAAGTCATTGAGAAAGTACCCACCTGATCACTTCTATTTTCTCTATGAAGGCTGTGGGTCTGGTGGGAAGATAAAGGATGAAGTTTGGAATTGCTATTGAACAGAAGGGAGACTACTTGATTGGGGGTCTGCAGACACATTGCAAGGTAGTGCCATGGACTCTATGATTTGGGGGGTGGGGGTGGATAAGAGTAATAGCTAATATTCCTGGAGCAATTATTACAGGCCAGAAACTGGGCCTGGTCTCCTACTTACATGCCTTCCTTTCATCTTCACATTCACCCAGGGGGCAGGTGCCTAAGTAAGGATGACCCAGGGTCATGCTGCAGAAATTTAAAAAAACCACAACAACACATAAGAACCATTCTAAGTGGCTGACAGACACAAACAATTTATTTCTTGCTCACACTACATGTCCATCCATCAATGTATCAGAAGAAGAGACACAGCGAGACTAAGATCTGAAAGTCTGGTAAGGGAAGGAGGGAGGCATCCAGAGCCTGGAATTCAGGAGGAGGTCAAAGGGCCAGTGTCGGTGAGAGAGCTCTGGAAAGATAAGAGGGAGGGGTCAGAGAGTGGGACTCTGCTGTTTGAGATTTCAGGGGTGAAGCAAGAGCCAGCCAAGATAAAAGCCAGGTGTGGCTTTGTGTGTGGGTAGCTGGAGTGGCATAAAGGTGAAGGTCCCCAGAGCTGAGGAGGTCAAGTTTCTGACAGATGGAGCAGTGCTTCCATTCCCTGCGGAGAATGGGAGTCCAGGGAAGGTTATAACAAGCCACTGATTAAGTATATTGCAGCTCCCTGGGCTGTACATTTCACCAGGAGATGAGGTTTGGAAATAATGACTTTTTAATAATCAAACATAGATATATAAATATAAGACCTCAGAAAAGGTCTGTGTGGAAGCCCACTCCCCTCTCCAGTAGAAAGCTGGAGAAGCACTAGATGTAGAAGAATCACTGAAAAGTCATAGATGATGACACCCAGGAGGATTTGAGATGCAAACATCCAACAACCAGGAGTCTATTAAGAGTTCCATTCAATGGTAATGATAATAAAAGTTAACAGTTCATGAGAGCTTATTATACGCCACACACTGTCCTAACCACTTTATATGTATAGCTGCTTCAATTCTCTCATGACACCCTACACAGAGGTATCATTTTTATTCCCAGCACAGGTAGAGCTACATAACTTGGCCAAGTTTGTGTACTAATGTGTCAGAAGTGGGATTTGAACTCAGGCAAACTGGCTTTAGAGCCCCTACACTTAACTGCTACATGAGTGGGTCTCCAGTATGGGTGAGCATCAGAATCACCCAGGGCTCATTAAGCAGAGCATTGGGACCCTCCCCTAGGGGTCTGGGGTGGGGCCTGAGATTTTTCATTTCTAAGAAGATCCCAGGTGATCCTCAGGCTGCGGGTCCCAAGACCACACTTGCTACTGCCTCACAAATAGACACAGAGCAACTATTCAGGGCACAGCATGTACAGCATCTCTTTCCAAACACGGCTACCAAATGCCTGGGAGCAGGTGTAGGTGTGTGCATGTGTGTGTGTGTGTGTGTGTGTGTGTGTGTGTGTGACAGAGGGCAGAGGATTATGACTTAAGTAGCACTGGGAGACAAGAAACTTGATCCTGCCTCTTGGCCCTGAGGTATGTGGGATATGGAAAAACAAAGCACCTCCAGAGAGAGAGCGAGTGGTACAGGTTCCACTTAAACTCCGGAGATGAGGCATACAGAGCGGCCAGGTTTTGAATGGCATGCATTTGGTACATATAGGGGCTCTAGAGGGCAGAGTGCGAAGAGGGGCAGAGAAGGCGGCGGCCATAGGCTAGAATGGGAGAGACTGGAGTGTGGGTGTTGGGAGAGCGAGTGGTACAGGTTCCACTTAAACTCCGGAGATGAGGCATACAGAGCGGCCAGGTTTTGAATGGCATGCATTTGGTACATATAGGGGCTCTAGAGGGCAGAGTGCGAAGAGGGGCAGAGAAGGCGGCGGCCATAGGCTAGAATGGGAGAGACTGGGGTGTGGGTGTTGGGTTGGTAAGGAAGATAGCAGTTGTCTGAAGATGGCCATGCAGGAGAGAAGCACAGACAGGTCATCACTGGAGGCCTTCCTGAAGCTGATTATCTCTCTTCCCCTTCTGGAAATTTCCCAGGGGTCTGTGATGACAAATAAGACAGGAGCTGATGCCTAAATAGAAGTTGAAGACTTTGAGGCTTCTCCTGGAAAGGAGTGAGCCAAAATCAGGTGTCAGCCTCTGCAGAGCCAGCCATAAATCATAAATTCAGGGGTCACTGAAATGACCAACTCTTTGCCTACTGAAGAAAACCGTCTGCCTTCCCCACTCCCTGCCTTTGCGTGAGCATGCGGGGCCACCTCAGTTTCCCAGCTGCCATCCCTCCTGCAGCTTGGGGTCCAGCTTAATTAAGAGTCCGTCGGTCGATTGGTCTTGATCACCTCTCTAACTGGGCACCAGCTGTGTTTTCTCTCGACAAGGACTCCTTTATGGGAATTCTAAAATGCCTTACATGAAAAAACATAACAGTGTAGGGTTATAGGATCATAAAACCAGGAACACTTGTTTTCTACAGAAATGGAGAGTGCATCTCTCTCTATGTTCCAGAAAATATTTTTTTGGAAAGTTGAGGGGGAGTGCCCTGAACATCAAATTCTCCGTTTGTTTATGTTCTGGATATGAACGCTGATTGTGGTTTTAAACGGAGTTTTGCATAATCACAGGTGTTGGTGCATAAAGAATTCGGGAAGTTCCCTGGCAGAAATGTGAGACTTGAGAAATTGAACCATGAATGGCTCCATTTATGAACAGCCACCAGTGATTGACAGAATGACTATTAATAGCTAACATTAGCTGAGCCATTCATATGGCCTCAACCTAATGCCAAGCGCTTGGAATGGACTGTCTCGCTTAAACCCGGCAACATCCTTCTGAGATGGCTCTAAATGTTCTCCCCATTTTCACAGGTCAGGAAAGCGAGACCCAGAGAGGTGAAATAATTCATGTTCAAGGTCACGCGGCTCACCATTCTGTGGCTGAAATGGAACTGAAACCCACATGTCTCATGCCAAAATTCCTTTCCGCCTCTCTCAAACTAAACAATACAATTAACTTGCAGAACTCAAGTGCTCCGTTTGCAACAATTACAATATCAACAACAATGACCCCTAACTTTTGTACAGAGTTTCGTAGTTACTAAATTCACTTATGGTTGCTGTCTCATGTGATATGATAGCCCTGTGAGAGAAGCAAAGCAATTCCTGAAACAGCTTTATCCCAGATTGGGAACCTAGGTATAAGGGGCTAGGTTATTTATTCAGACATGCACCACCAGCAAAGAACCAAGTCAGACAGTTCTAATTTCTACTCCAAATCCAGGGTCCATTCCACTATTTCCCACCCCTCTCCCAATGTGGCACTCCCCCTAGAGGAAGCCAGATATATTTATATTTTTTCCCAGCCATTCATTCATTTATTCATTCATCCGTCCCTTCACTTATTCATTCAGTCGTATTACATTTTCATTTCCCCTAGCCTGATTATTTACATTTACTTTGTTGCTGTCTGCCTCCCCTCCTTGGAATATAAGCACCATGAGAGCAGACCCCTGCCCTTCTTGTGGATTATAATGTTTCCAGCCCCCCAAATAGTGCCTAGAACTTAAGTATTTATTGTTCAATACATTCAAACAAATATTAATTCATTCACTCAGAAAATACTTATTGAGCATCTACTATGTGCCAGGCACAGGTAGGTCCTAGGGATACTGCACGGAATAAGACAGGCATGATTTCCCACATCCATGGAGCTTATATTCTAATTATGGGTGGGTGGGGGGTACTTATACACAAGTAAATAAAAAAGATAATTGCTGACTGGGATTTGTGCAATGTGGGGACTTCACAGAGTGATGCGATAGAAAATGACAGTTACTCAGCTCTTGTCCCAGAGCCGTTCCCATGCTGGGGGTACAGACCATGCAGCCAACAGGCAGCCTCCATCTCGTGGGGTTTTTGCAAACTCAGAGGCAGTGCGCTTAGCTCAGAGGGCTTGGACACTCTAGGGATGGAGGCAGGGTAGACTTCCTGAGAAGGCAGCACCTTGGTGGTTTTAAAGACAAATAAGAGTCATCTAGGAAAGGGGTGGGTAAGATCCCAGGCCTGTGCAGGGACAGGTGGCAGGAGGCCAGCTGGCACAGGGCATGGGGTGACCGAGCCTAGAGTGTGAGGTAGGGACAGAGAGAAGAAAAGAGGTGAGGACAAGGATGGAGCAGGTCCAAGAGTATCATGTAGTGATGCTTCATTTTCTGTGTCGGCCTGGCCAGGCTGTAGTTCCCAGTTATTCAATCAAACACTAATCTGGGTGTCACTGTGAGCGTATTTTGTAGATATGGGTAACATCTACCATCAGTTGACTTTAAGTAAAGATTGTCCTTAATAATCTGGGTGGCCCTCATCTAATCCAGTGACAGGCCTTAAGAACAAAACTGAGGTTTCCCTGAGAAGGAAGCAATTCTACCTGTGGACTGCAGTGTCAGCTCCTACCTGAGAGTTTCCAGCCTTCAGCCTGACCTACACCTCTGGGACTTGCTTAGCCAGGCTCCACAACTGCAGAAGCCAATTCCTTGAAATAAATCTCGAGATGACAGTTAGAGATAGGGAGAGACGTAGATAGACAGACTCCTAATCTCCCCCTGGCTCTTTTTCTCTGTCTACCCCTAACTGACCGGTTAGCTGGTGACTGGTTAGCTAAGTGGACTTCATCCTTAAGGTGGTGGAAAGGGGCCATGGGAGGCTTTGAGCAAAAGAGGACCATAACCCGATTTGTGTTTCTAAAACACACTGGCTGCAATGTCAAGTGGATTAGAAGGGCAAGACTCGAGGCTGGTAGACCATGTCAGAAGCAGTGGCCTGAACTAAGTCACGGCAGTAAGAATGGCTGGAAAGAGGGGGACCAATCCAAGTGATATTACGAAAGCAGAATTGACAAGTCTTGGTGTCCAGTTACATGTGGATGGTGAAGATGGTTGCAACGAGTCCCAGGTCATTGGACATCTTGGTAGATGGAACATAAATGCCATGAGAGCAGGGACTTTGTTCTGTTCCCTGCCGTCCTGTTTGCCCCTGCAGCAGTGCCTGGCACCCCGAAGCTGCTCCTTGCACGTTTAATGAATGGATGGTGGTGCATTTCTCTGAGATTTGGGTCACAGGGTGGATGGTTGGGAGGTGAGGATGAGGAATCTACAAGCGGAGTGTGGGGCAGGTTGAGTTTGAGGTGGCTGTCAGACAGCTGCAAGGCCCAGAAGGAAGCTGGAGAGATGGTCTGGGGGCAGGAGAGGCCTCCAGGATAGAGACTGAGTGTTGTGTCCTAAATACCAGGATTGGACCTGAAACCAGGGGTGAGGGCACACTGAGGGTGTGTGGAGTGCGCAGAAAAGAGGCTGGGGACTGAATCTTGGAGAAATTGCAACATGTAAGGACTGGAGCAGGGGAAGGACCCTTAGAGGAGAATCAGAAGAAGTGGCCAGGGAGGGAAGAGGCAAATCAAGAGAACAGGGCGGCAAGGAGCCGGCAAGGACAGAGTGCGCCCCCTGCAGCTGAGAGGTCAAGAGTCATTTGGACTTCCAATAGTGACCTTGGCCAGCGAGGTAGGGGTGGAGGGGACAGAGGTCAGAGGTCAGATGCAGACATTTGAGAAAGGCATGCGCAGTGAGGTAGGGGAGGCCGTGTCTCCAGAGGTCTCTCCCAGATTCCCTTCCCAATAGTTGACCAGACATTACCAGCCCATATTCAAGGGTGTGAAACTGAGGCCCAGAGAGATGAAGCGGGTGAAAGGTCATCACAGGCCAAAGGGGACCGTACTCTAAGACAACAGCTGCTCAGAGTGTACACTGCCTTTTATGACTCGTCAGGATGCGGACTTGGAAAAGAATGGTGGTTGTGCAGGGTGGGGTCCAGGCCCTGTCCCGGCTGATTGCTGGGACAACGTGCAGGGCAAGAGCCTCCAGGGTATGCAAGAACATTTTCTCAGGGGGAACCACCTTCTCTTGAAACAGCCTGTTCTGCTGAGTTGACAGGAGAGAGGAATGGGGACTTCTCAGTCCTGGGCCGGGTGCCAAAACCTGCTGAAGGCGGAAGGCGCCGGCAGGCCTGTCGGGCTGTAGCCTCCCTGGGCCCTGCGTGGGCCATACCAGCTCCTCTGCCTTCTCCGGGGACTACAGAGAAGCTGCATGTGCTGGGTTTTTTTTTGTTTTGAACGAACATTGAAGAAGCACTTACAAGGAGCCACGCTCTGTATTCATTTTTACGTACCTGAGTTTCTTTAATCCTCACAACTAAGGCCCAGAGAAGTTGTGTCCCCTGCCCAAGGCTTCACAGCTGGTTCTGCAGGTGGGAGGGCAGGGATGCTTAAGTCCTGAATCTGTGGGTTGGAAGACTATTTAGCCCTGGAGTATGGGTTCAAATCCTCAGCGGGGGTGGGGAGGAGGATACAGACTTCTCTCTCCAGCTCTAGGGTCTTAGGTGAATTACATCATGGGGCTGAGACTCTGTTTCCTCATCTGTAAAATGGGGGGAATGTTGCCCACCTCATAAGGCTATAATGAGGATCAACGGGAAGTGTCTTTTGTTTGTAAAGTGTCTCACAGAGAGTGCCCAGCCCAGGGAAGATGCTCCATAGATGTCCTCTTCCCCTTTTCTTTTTCTTTTCTTTTCTTTTTTTGGGGTGGTGGGGGAGGGGGAGAAGCTTTGTCTTGAAGCTGCAAAAAGGTCCAAGAAAAGGTCAGAAAACTAGGGCAAGGGCACTGGACTCTGAATGAGACCGACCAGGAATTGAATGCTGCTTCTGATACCTATTAGCTATTTGATTTTAAACAAGTCATTTTTCCTTGCCGGAGCCTCAGTTTCCCCAGCTGTAAAATATAGGAAGATCAGTTTAGCCCAAGATGGCAATTAAGCCTCCACAACCCCTTGCACCGCTATGCAGCTATCACTAGTCGATCACATCTTGTTTCCACTGAGCCAAGGTAATACAGTTTTATTCTCAAGTGGTATGAACTGCCTATAGTTTGGCTATAATTCTACTAGTAGGCAATTATGCATGGATTACATTACCATGTTTCCAGAAGGCACTTGCTGAAGTGCAAAGCCCTCTGATGAAGAGAACACATTAATCTTGGCATATATTTGCATCACTAAGGACAATGTCTTATGGGGCTCTAGAAAGCACAGGTCCATTTGTTGTTGTAGTTGTATGTTTTGGATTTTGTTCTGTTTTAAGTAGTGTAGAGTACAAACAAGTAAGCCTGGGACAGAGGGTTCATAAAGCTGGAGGAAGGTAGGTAATGGAGCAGTTATTGGGAGGGAATCACCACTGACAGCAATATACAGAGGAGAAAACTGTGGAAACACGATCCAGCTCAGTAACTTGCCTGCGGTCACAGCTAGTAAATGGCAGAGCTGGCAACCCTGCCATGAATGCAAAATCCATTTATTTAGTCTGAAAATGATTACTGGCTGCCTCCTCTGCACAAGGCACCGCTTTCAGTGTGAGAACTCAGTAGTGAATAAAGTTGTCCAAATGCCTTGCCCTCAGGGAGCTTATAGTCCAGGGTCACATTTACTGGCACCCGTTATATGCCTTGTACTTCTCCAGCACTGGAGGCAAAGAAGCCCAGGTTTGATGGCTCATCTGGACAGGAACACACATTTGAATCTTAGCTCCGTGGCTTCTTATTAGGTGAGGGAAGCCATTCCATCACTTTTCTTCTCAGTTTCTGCATCTGAAATATGAAGATAATAAAAGCTATTTCCAAGGGGTTCTATGAGGTTTAAAAGAAAGAATATTTATAAAGCATGCAACACTAAAAATTTTATTTACTCAATGCATTGTAGTTAGTATTATTAATTCTGAATCCTCTTAACAACTCTGTGAAGTTGGTACTGTTTTCACCATTTTACATAGGAGGAAATAAAATCTCGGAGAGTTCAAATCTCAGAGAGATTAGGTTACTTACCCAAGATCACACAGCTAACGAGTGGTAGAACTGAGGTTCAAATCCAGGGCTACTTGACTTCATTACTCAAATATGATGCTGTGGCCACATGTTTCCCAAACTCACAATTGGACTAGCTGCAGTGCAACAGAAAACTGTGCTCCTCTTTGGCATCTTATGCAACAAACCATATGGACCCTCAAGCTCTTACATAACAGGCCCAGTGCTAACGAGAGGAAGTTTAACAACAACACAAAAAACAGATCGCATTCACAACAGACCACCATATGTTCTCCCGTTCCCTGACAGCAGCCGTCCCAACGCCTGCGCGGGCGCCCACAGAAATCTTCTCAAGGAAAACAGTTTTATTCTCAAGTGACTCAAATGATGGATGCCTTTACAAAAAGAAGGGAGGGAAAAAAGAATCTGAGCTTCTTCAAAAGAAAGAAATCTTGTTCACTCTTCGGGAAAGCCCCGAAACCTCAACCTCCTCTCCTTGGCCTTGGAACCTGCCGGCTTCTCCAGAGACAGTCTGACCTCTGTGAACTGGCAGTTGCTTCACTCAGAGTGAGGGCCGCTATGGTGATGTCTGGTTTCTGAGACTCCAAGTTAAATTGCCTGGGTGGTTTGAGTCACCCCCCCCTCACTTGGTCTTGAACTCCTTCCCCATCTTGCTGTGCTCTTGTTCATTCCTCAAGTCTCAAGTTTGCTGCACGTTTCTGGAAGTGGCCCCCTAGAACTGAACCCAATTCTAGAAGGGTGGTTTCACCTGGGGACACTGGGGAGCAGCAAGCAGCTGGCTCCAGGCCACATGCCATCTTCCTACTCTTTACCTTTTGCCCGGTCTCCTGCCTCTTTGCCTCCCTCCCGTCCATTTCCCTATCCTGCAGCCAAAGCGATCCTGACAATATGTAAATTTGATCCTGCCGCTCTAAATTCCTTACAGCCCCAGTGGTGCTACATGCTCCTCACCCCACTTTGCAGTGCTCGGCCCATTCATCCCCCTTTCACGCCTTCCTCACCTTCCGCATCTCAGCCGCATGTGGCTACTGGACCCTTGAAATGTGGTTATTGAAACTGAGGAATTCAACGTTTAATTTTATTAGTTTTAATTAATTTAAAATAATGTTAGATTAATTCTCAGGTTGCAAAGAAATTCTCTTTCCCATATTTTCTTCCTGTATTTATGGATTCACTTCTTATATTAGAATACATTTGGTATTTATCTTAATACGAGCTACAGATACCCAAAAGTTGCCTATCCAAATGTCTACCTGTGACACTTTATATTTTCCAAAGAATGCCATATCGATATAGATCTCCCCCCCACATTCTCTTCTTACAATGTGACGTGGACAGTCCTTCATAGCGAAGTGGAACTGGGTGGATTTTTGTAACTGACCAAGAGAATATGATGCTCATGACAGCATGTGCCTTCTGAGACTGGGTCATAAAAGTTAGCATTGCATCTTGCACCTAGGAATCCTCTAATTCCTCACTCTGAGGGAAACGAGCCACCATGCTATGAGGATCCTTATGTGAAGAGGAACTAAAGGTATCAGAAAATATCCAACACCAATTTGCCAGTCATGGGAGTCAGCCATCTCAGAAGTGGATTCTCCAGCCCTGGTCAAGCCTTCAGATAACGACAGCCCCAGCTAATACCTGATTACAATTTCATAAGACATCCCACGTCAGACCTCCCCAGCTGAGCCTTTTCAGACATCCTGACCCTCAGAATCTGTGAACACTACAAACGTCATAGTTTTAGGTCACTAACTTTTGGGGCAGTTTATTATGCAGTCATAATAACTCTAGTCATTTTTCTCCAACATCATTTATTGAATAGTTTATCTTTTCCCTACAGAGACGAGACGTCACTTTCATCGTGAATTAAATCCTCATAGAGTACGGGCCTACTGTTGGTCTTATTTTGTTCTATTGGACCATATCAATTAAAAAAAGGATACCAAGTTGTTTAAGTCATTGATGTTTTATTATATGTGTCACTATACAGTAAAGGTAGCCACCTTCCAATACTGATATTCTGTTTCCTAATTTGCCCGGATATTATCATTTATTTGTTCACAGGAGTTTTAGAATCGGCTTGTCTAGTTTATTAAAAATAAGGACATGCTGCATTTTTATTGAGCTTGTGATGAACTTACAAAATAACATAAGGAAAATTGATATATTTATGACAGTGCAGCTTCTTGTCTAAAAATACAATGTACTTTCTCATTTAAGTTTTGTTTTGTGATGTTCAGGAATGTTTTAAAGTTGTCTTCATATTTAGTTGCATATTTCTTTTAAAGTCTACACTTCTATATTTTGGTTAATGATATAAATGGATTTTTTTCTGTTATGCTTACTATTCTAATTGTGATTTGCGTATGTGACTATTGATTTCTGTACATTAATTTTGTATGCCACTTCCTTACTGAATGATCTATTTATTTATGGTGGCTTTTAGTTGATTCTCTGTATTACCAGGTATACGACTATATTGTATGCAAACTGAGACAGTTTAATCTTCTCTTCTAATATTTATGCCTCCAATTATGTATTAATATTTTTGCCTCTAGTATAATGTAGTGGTAATAGTGGGCATTCTTAGGAGACCACGTCTAAAGAGTACATCCAGCCATGTGGGGCTCTTGGTCTCTTGACGTGTGGCTATTGAGACTGAGGAATTTTATTAGTCTTAATTAATTTAAATTTAAATAGCTACCTGTGGGTAGTAATTACCATATTGGACAACACAGGATGAGAGTTTCTTCATTTTGTATAATGCTAGCTTTTGGATTGAGACACACATGTGGAATATTCAAAAGTCCTTATTTCATTGGCTTTTTAAAATTTAAAAAAACAGGGCTTCCCTGGTGGCGCTGTGGTTGAGAATCTGCCTGCCAGTGCAGGGGACACGGGTTCATGCCCCGGTCTGGGAAGATCCCACATGCCGCGGAGCGGCTAGGCCCGTGAGCCACAACTACTGAGTCTGCGCGTCTGGAGCCTGTGCTCTGCAGCGGGAGAGGCCGCGACAGTGAGATGCCCGCGTACCGCGATGAGGAGTGGCCCCCGCTCGCTGCAACTGGAGAAAGCCCGCACACAGAAACGAAGACCCAACACAGCCTAAATAAATAAATAAATAAATTTTAAAATAAAAAAAAAACAGCTGTTGAATGTTGTGAAATGCTTCTTCAGTATCTATGGAGATGAATATGTTGTTTTTCTTCTTATATCTACTAATATCATGAATCATATTGAACCGTCCTTGCTTTGGATTAAGCCCAACTTGGTTATGATGTATTATTCTTTTAATTGATTGCTTCATCCTGTTTGTTAATATTTCATTTAGGATTTTTGAATCAATGCTAGCCATCTCTTCTGTAATCTTTGTTAGATTTTGATAGCAGTGAATTCTCACTTCTTAAAAAAAAAGAGAAAACTTGAAAGTTTTTATTTTATGACCTGACATAGTTTAAATAGAACTGTCATTATTTGCTTTAAGGGTTTTGGAGGATTATCTGGTGAAATTCTTTAGGCGTGAAATTTGGGAAAGGGAGTACATCATTGACTAGTTTCTCTATTTCTTCTATACAGATCAATCTGTTTAGATTTTCTATATCTTTTAGGCTCAGTTTTGGTATATTGCATTTTCCTCAAAAATTGTTTCATCCAGATTTTTAGAAACAAATGTTTGCAAAGGAGAATCATATATTTATTTTAATTTGTTTCTTGATTCTACTCTCATGTTTCTATAATTTTTAGTAATTGCCCTTTCTCCACACCCCTCTTCCCCACAGCTTTTTCAGTGATTAGATGATGTAGTATTTCATCTATTGTGTTGTATTAGCTTTTTAAAAAGACTCAATCAATTTATTTATTTATTCATTCATTCGTTCACTCATTCTGATCTGCTTCTAACATTAATTTTTTTTATTTATTAATTTATTTCTTCTGCTTTCCAACAATTTATTTGGCTTTTTTTTTTCTAAATTTTTGACACACGTTTGGTTCATTGGTTCCTGTACTTTTTTTTTTTAAGATTTATTTATTATTTATTTCTTTTATTTATTTTTGGCTGCGTCGTGTCTTAGTTGAGGCATGCAGGATTTTTGTTGAGGCAAGCTAGATCTTTCTTTGAGGTGCACAGGCTTCTCTCTAGTTGTGGTGTGTGGGTTTTCTCTTCTCTAGTTGTGGCGCGCAGGCTCCAGAGCACGTGGGCTCTGTAGTTTGTGGCACATGGGCTCTCTCTTTGAGGCATGCGGGCTCAGTAGTTGCGGCACATGGGCTTAGCTGGCCCGTAGCATATAGGATCTTAGTTCACTGACCAGGGATCGAACCCACTTCCCCTGCATTGTAAGGTGCATTCTTTACCACTGGACCACCAGGGAAGTCCCTCTTGCAATTTCTTTTTCTTTTTTTTTTCTTTTATTATTATTTTTGGCTGTGTTGGGTCTTCGCTGCTGTGCGCCAGCTTTCTCTAGTTGTGGCGAGCAGGGGCTACTCTTGGTTGCAGTGCACGGGCTTCTCATTGCGGTGGCTTCTCTTGTTGCAGAGCACGGGCTCTAGGTGCACAGGCTTCAGTAGTTGTGGCACGCAGGCTCCATAGCTGTGGCTCAACGGCTCTAGAGCACAGGCTCAGTAGTTGTGGCACATGGGCTTAGTTGCTCTGTGGCATGTGGGATCTTCCTGGACCAGGGCTCGAACCCGTGTCCCCTGCATTGGCAGGCAGATTCCTTTTTTTTTTTGAATTTTATTTTATTTATTTTTTTATATAGCAGGTTCTTATTAGTCATCCATTTTATACACATCAGTGTATACATGTCAATCCCAATCTCCCAATTCATCACACCACCACCCCCACCCCCGCCACTTTCCCCCCTTGGTGTCCATACA
>NC_041217.1:133905978-133981898 GCF_002837175.3 Physeter macrocephalus | reverse complement strand
CCCTGCAACGGGAAAGGCCCCAACAGTGGGAGGCCTGCGTACCGCAAAAAAAAAAAAAAAAAAAAAAAAAAAAAAAAAAAAAAAAAAAATTCAGGGGAAAAAAAAAAAGAAACAAGAAAGTTCCTAAAAGCAAAACTTGAATTTGCTGCACTCCAACAACTATTTAACACAGCATTTACCTTGTATTAGGTATTGTAAGTAACCTAGAGATAATTTCAAGTGTAAGGGAAAATGTGCATAGATTATATGCACGCAGTATACCATTTTATATAAGGAACTTGAGCATCTGCAGATTTTGGTGTCCATGGGGGTCCTGGAACCAATTCCCTATAGATACTGAGCGACAACTATATATCAATTAGATTTGCTTTATATTTGTTGTTTAGATATTTATTATATTTATTTATCCATCTATCAGAGTCTAAGAGGATAAATTACCTCTTTTTTTTTTAACATTTTTTTCCCCTACTACCACAGATTATGCGGTCAAATTTCCCACATTTGGGGAAATCATGGGGGTCAGCACATCTGTAATGCAATGGATAAGCCATGCCCTGGGAAAACCACCTTCATGATCATGGTATCTCCCCTGCCAGGTAAGTATATAAATTACCTTTTAATACCATGATTTTATTGTTGTTAATGTCTTCTTGCATCTCTTATAATTTCTGTTGTATGAATATTGCTGCTGTGTAATTTGGTTCACTGATTTTCAAAATTCTTATAGCCTCATTGTGAATTGCACCCTTTACCATTATACAATATCTTCCTTGTTTGGCTTAGCATTTTTTTAAACCTGAATTCAATGTTTTCTCATATGAATGCGCAACCTCAGCTTTCTTTCAATTTGCATTTGCCTGTTACACATTTCCACCTTTTTAACCTTTCTGGCTTAACCTGAATTTTGCTTTGTGATTCAGTCTGATAGTGTTTTTGTGAGTTAATACCCATTTATACTTATTGATGTAAGAGATATGTTTGGCTCTTATTTCTGTCATCTAGTTGTATGCTATATTCTCAACTTTACATACATTTTACTTTTAAAGTAAGTAATGGGTTTTTTGTACCAACTTTATTGAAGTATAATTTTCATATGATAAAGTGAATATCTTCAAAATGTACACTTTGATAACTTTTGACATATGTATGGGTATATATGTATATTTGTATACAACCATCACCACAATCTAGATAGTGTACATGTTCATCATGACCCAAATTTTTCTCAAGCTTTTTGCAATCTCTCCCTCCCATTCTAGTCCACTTCCCACTCACACCCCCAGCAAACACAGATCTGCATTCTACCACTATGGATTTGTTTGTATTTTTTTAGATTTTTCTATCAATGGAATCATACAATATATATTCTTTTTTTGTCTGACTTGTATTCACACAGCATAATTTTAAGATTCATCCTTATTGCTGGATGTATAATACTTCATTCCTTTTTTTTGCTGAGTAGTATTGTATTGTATAAATATACCACAATTTGTTGACCCATTCTCCTGTTGATGAACATTTGTGTTATTCCCAGTTCTTAGCTATTACATATAAACCTGTGATAAACATTCATATACATACTCATATTAATATTGTTTTAAAAATTCTCTGTCTAAATTAAAAGTTATTCTCTTAGATAATACCTAGAAGTGGAATGACAAGATAGGTGCATGTTTAAAATCATAAGAAACTTCCAAACTATTTTTCAAAGTAGTTGTACCATTTTATAGTCCTACTATCAGTGCATGAGCGTTCTGGTTGTTCTACACCCAAGCCTACACTAGAAATGGTCAGTCTTTCTAACTGTACTTATTCTAATACACATGTAGTGGTATTTAATTATGGTCTGAATTTGCACTTCCCTAGTGATGTTGAGCTTTTTTTGTATGCTTATTTGTCATCCATATTTCCTTTGGTGAAATGTCTGTTTAAGTCTTTTGGGTTGTTTTCTCATTACTGAGTTTTGAGAGTTATTTATATACAGTTAACCTTTGATCAACATCAGTTTGAACTGTGTGGGTCCACTTATATGTGGATTTGTTTTTCAATAAACATGTACTAAATGATCTGTGGTTGGTTGAATCCACGAATGTGTAACTGGATATGGAGGGCCGCTGAAAGTTATACATGGATTTTCAACCGTGTGGAGGGTTGAAAATCCACACGGTTGTTCAAGGGTCAACTATAGTCTGTGTACAAGCACTTTACAGATATAAGCTTTACACACATTATCTCCCAGTTGATGGTTTATCTTTTCATTCTCTTAATAGTATCTTTCAAGAAAAATTAAGTTCTTAATTTTTGATGAAGTCCAATTTATCAATTTGTTCTTTAATGGATCATGGTTTTGATGTTGTATCTAAGAAAACTTTCTGACTCAAGGTCAAAAATTTTCTTCTATGCTTTTTTTTAAGATGTTTTATAGTTTGGGGTTTCACATTTATGTCTGTGATCCATTCTGAGTTAATGTTTGTGCATGATGCAAGGTATAAATCAAAGTTCAATATTTTTGCAATTGGATACAGATTATCCAGTTGTCCTAGTACCATTTGTTGAAAAGACTATCCTTTCCCACTAAATTGCCTTTACAACTTTGTCAAAAATCAATTGTTCATATATGTATGGCTCTACTTATTGATTCTCTATTCTGTTCCGTTGAATTATTTGTTTGCCATTTCACCAATACCACACTGTTCTGATACCTGCAGCTTTATAATACATTTTGAAATCAGGTAGCGTTAAGTCTCTAATTTTATTATTTTTCAAAGTTGTTTTGGTTATTCAAGGTGCCTCTCCCGTTGTGGAGCACAGGCTCCGGATGCGCAGGCTCAGCGGCCATGGTTCACGGGCCTAGCCGCTCCGTGGCATGTGGGATCTTCCCAGACCAGGGCACGAACCTGTGTCCCCTGCATCGACAGGCAGACTCTCAACCACTGTGCCACCAGGGAAGCCCTATTCAAGTTTCTTTATATTTCTATATTGATTTTAGAAATAGCTTGTCAATTGATACAAAAATGTCCACTGAGGTTGTGATTGAGATTGTGATGAATCTATAGATTAACTTGGGTAGCACTAACATCTTAACAATATTAGGTCTCCGGTCTCATGAAGAAGATGCATCTCTCCATTTACTTAAGTCTTCTGTTACTTCTCTCAGCAATGTTTTATAGTTTTTAGTGTACAGGTCTTGCACATCTTTTGTCATATTTATCCCTGAGTAGTTCACATTTTTTAATGCTATTGTAAATATTATTTTCAACAACTTAAATTTCCAATTTTTCATTACTACTAAATAGAAATACAGTTGATTTTTAATATTAATCTTGTATCCTGTGACCTTGCTGAACTCATTAGTTCTAGTAGCTTTGTTCTAGATTCCATCAAATTTTCTGTAGACTATAATGTTGTCTAAGAATAAAGAGAATTTTATTTCTTCTTTTCTAATCTGGATTCCCTTTATTTTTTCTTGCCTTATTGCACTGGATAGAAACTCCATTGCAATGTTGATAAAATGTGATGAGAGTTGATATCATTGTTTTTTCCCAGTGTTCGGGGGAAGCATTCATTCTTTTACCATTAAGTAGGATGTTAGCTGTAGGTTTTTCATAGATACCATTAAACAGGTTGAGAAAGTTCCCTTCTATTCCTAGCTTGCTAAGAGTTTTTATCAGGAATGGATATTTCATCTATTGAGATAAACATAATGTGTGTGTTTTTTTTTTACTTTGCTAATATGATAAATGTCATTGGCTGATTTTTTAATATTAAACCAACTTTTCATTCCTTGGATAAACTCCATTTGGTCACAAGTATTACTATTTTTATATATGTTCAATTCAATTTGCTAAAATTTTGTTTAAATTTTTGCCTCTATGTTCATGAGGAATATTTGCTGGTAGGTTTTTGTTTTTGTTTATTTTTTTTCTTTGTCTGGTTTTGGTATCAGTGTAATTCTGGCACCACAGAATTAGTTGGAAAGTATTCCTTCCTTTTAATTTTCTGGGAGAGTTTGTGTAGATTGTGTAAAATCTTCCTTAAATGTTTGGTAAGATTCATCCAATGAAGCCAGTTGGGCCTAGAATTAGTTTTTCCAACTACAAATTCACTTTCTCTAACAGAGGGCAATTCAGGTTTTCTATTTCTTAAGTGAGCTTTAGTAGTTTGTATTCTTCAAGGAATTTGTCCTTTTCATCTAAGTTTTCAAATTTATTGGCATAGCATTGTTCATAATATTCCCTAGTAATCCTATTAATATCTGAAGTGATGTTGTCTTTCTGATTCTTGATATTGAAAATTTGTCTCTTCTTTTTTTTCCCTGATTAGTTCAACTAAAGTTTTATTGATTTATTGACTTCCTTAAAGAACAAACTTTCATTTTCATTGATTTTTCTCCATTGATTTTCTGTTTTCTAGTCCATATTTTCTGCTCTGGCCTTTACTATTTCCTTTCTGCTGCTCATTTTGGGTTTGATTTGCTCTTTTGTTTCTAGTTTCTTAAGGTAGAAGCTGAAGTCATTGATTTGAGAGCTTTCTTTTTTACTAATATAAGCATTTTAGTGCTATAAATTTTCCTATAGGTACTGCTTTAGCAGCATTCTACAAGTTTTAATATGAAGTATTTTTATTTTCATTAAGTTCCAAATACTTTATAATTTCCTTTGCTTTCGTCTTTGACCCATGAGTTACTGACAAATGCAAGAGTGCTAATCCTTTTGGAGGGTTCTTTCCCTGGTCTTGGATAACCTCCTCATGTGTGTGCTGACCAAAACCCTGTGCAGCTCTTCAAAGTCCTCTGTCTATGAGTCTTTCCTCTCAGTACTCTGTCCTGTGAATTCTATCTGCCTTTGTCTCTCTGAACTCTCAGCTTCATCTCCTCAACTCAGGGAGTCTTCTAGGCTCTGCCTGGATTCCTTCCTTATGCCCAAAACTGAAAACTCTCTCAAGATAGTAAACTGGGGCAGTTGTAGGTCTCACCTTATTTGTTTCCTGTCTTTCAGAGATAACTGTTCTTCATTTCCAGATATCTAGAGTCTTGAAAAACATTGTTTAATATATTTTGTCTGGTCTTTTTGGTTGTTTCTGGGTGGGAGAGTAAATTCAGTCCCTCTTATCCATCTTGGCTGGAATCAGAAGGTAGTTAGCCTTTATTTACAATTATTTATGTATTTATGACATTCACTATATAAATGGTTTTGATTTGTTATTTTTACATATAGTTTTTCTGCTATTTAGGATGGTTTGTATTTCTGTTCTAGTGGTTACCATGTTAATTATATCTTTATGTAACACCTTTAGTTCTCTCTACTTTTTGGACAGTATCTATTAATTCATTACTCTAAGCAATGACACAATTAGTGTGCTTGTCTTCCTCTTCTTCTTCTTAACAAACCAATTTCAGTCAACAACATTATCTTTCTTAGTGTGCATGTTTGCATAGATACTTATGTAATTAAGCTTATATTTCAATTACTTGAATCTTCAACTTTTTTCCCCTGTTCTTATTGTGTCTTTAGTATAATTTCTTAGTAGGATAATGGGGAAAATGTTGACTTAAGACATATTTGCATTGGAAGTCCCAAATGCCTCAGTTTAGGATAGAGAGACATGCATCTGAGCCCTGGCTCTCTTAATTACCAGCTCTATTGTGACCTTGGAGTAGATGTTTAACCTATTAAAGCCTCAATTTCCTAGTCTTTAGGATGGGATAATAAGATCTCTCTTTTAAAACTGTGATGAGACTTAAAAAATATAATACATGTGAAATGCTTAGAAAGCACCTAGAAAACATTAGACACTGTTATTATTAATACAAGTAAAAATCAACAAGCAAACATCAATATAGTACATACCACACACCAGGTTCTGGGATCGCTGCCTTACATTCCTTATTTCACTTAATCTTTACAATGAATCTGTGGCAAATTTACTGCCTTCATATTAGAGATGAGGGAGGGAGGCTACAGGAGGTTAAGAATATAACCAAAGTCATCCAGTACAGAAGTGACAATGGTGGGAATTAAAACCCAAATATTCTGATGCCAAGTTCAGAGCTCTCACCACTACCCCACAGTTGCCTTTATTATCCTGAACTCTGCCCTGCTAATGAAAGAGTGCACACACACACACACACCCACCCACACACACACACACACATATACACACACCCACACGTGTGTGTACTCACTTTATTCTGAGAACAAATTTGGCCTTACAGCTCAGTACGTAGACAGGATACACCTGGGCGAATATAATTTGCCTGTTTTTCCAAACACTAGGTTCAGAGTCTGGCTTGCGAACAAGGTACAGATGGAAATCTTCCTGGACTCAGACCAAGAAGAGGAGAAAGGGTGGGAAAGGCTTTCCCATGGCCTGCAGTAGCACTGAGTAAACCCAACTTAGACTGATACTTGGAGATTAGCTGGAGGAATCATGCCTTTGGCTCCCACTGGCTGACCCAGCACTTCACAGAGTTCTTCAGCATCCATGCCCTCTTGCACTTTTCACAGCAGTATTATAGCTGGGGAAATGGAGACTCAGAAATGTTAATGTCTTGCCCAAGGCCACAGAGCTAATTGGCGATGGGGCCCAGATGTCCTAACCACCTGTCCAGTGCTTTTCTCATGATATATTTCTGGCTTCGTGGAGGGCATTTACCCTCTCATAGTTCTGACTGTACCCCACAGATGTGTAAGTCAATATTTAACTGGACATGTCCATGTCCTCAGCACTATACTATGAGCTGCAAGAGATAAAAAGACATAAAAGTTGTCCTTGTTCTCAATACTCATTCATTCATTTATTCACTCATTCATTCATTCTAAGAATTCATTAGACGTCAGGCCCTGTGAGGAGAGCCCAATACTCCTCAAAGGGCTCACTGTGTAATGGAGGAGACAGATTCAGAAGCCGACTGCTCCGATTCAGGGGGAGAAGCTAAAATAAGACTATCTGGGGTGTGATAAGCATGCTGTTGACAGTACTCTACTTTGCCTGTGGGATCCAGGAAGGCATCCTTGAAAGGAGCTGAGCCCGGAAGGGTCCATAGGAGCTGAGGGAGTGGGATCCGACACCTGACGCCCACAGAGGCAGACGTGAGCCTGTGCACTCAGAGGACCACAAGTGCTTCGGCGTGGCTCAGGCCGGGGGAGGTGGGAGCAAAGATGAGAGCGAGGCAGAGGTCGTGCGGAGTAGTTTCGACTCTCCCCTGTAGATGAGGGAAAGACATTCTAAGATGAAAGCAGAAAAGCGGTGAGATGGTCAGAGTTTTTTAAAATTGAGGTATAGTTGATTTACAGTACATGTGTTTCAGGGGTACAACATAGTGATTCACAATTTTTAAAGATTATAATCCATTTATAGTTATTATAAAATATTGGTTATATTCCCTCTGCTGTACAATATAGCCTTGTATCTTATTTATTTTGTACATAACAGTTGGTACCTCTTAATCCCCTCCTCCTAACTTGCCCCTCCCCTCTCCCCACTGATAACCACTAGTTTGTTCTCTATATCTATGAGTCTGATTGGATTTGATTAGAAAGCTCACTGGCGCAGGTCGGAAGAATAGACTGATGGAGTGGGAACAATGAAGAGGCTGGTTAAGGTTAGGGCCCACGCTGGGGGGTGGCAGTAGGAATGGGGAGGATTTCTCTGGCTAACTAACCCCTACTCAGATTTTAAGGCTCAGCACAGACAGCAGCTCAATGGACCTTCAGTCTCATTAGAAGCTCCTCCTCTGGTGCCCTGAAACCCTGCTCCCGGGTCCATAAGCAGAGGCAGAGTTCAGTGGTGGTTAACAGCAATGGCTTTTTAGCTGGCTTTGAAGCTTTTTAAACCATTGCATCCTGCCTCAATGGCTGCCCAGCTGTGTGACCTTGGGCAAGTTGCTTATTTACTCTGTTGTCTAGGTTTTCTTATCTATAAAATAAAGATAATTAGGACAGCGTCTAACAGTGTTGAGGGTGCAATAAAAGTGGGCTTTTATTACCATCACACACATTCACTGTAGGGGAATTGTGTGTCTATGGGTGTATCTGACCAGTCTGGAAGCTCCTTGGGGAAAGGTATCCTCATGTCCAGCAGAGAGCCTGGGACAGAGCAGGCTGTCAGGGAATATCTGTTGAATGGAATGGAGATGATGGTGAAGACACATTCAAGAGCTAGTTAGGAGTTAAATCCTCCTTCCCTGAGGGACTGATTAGACATGAGGAAGAGGGTTAACAAGGAGAATAAAATCATTCCCAGGTTCTGAACTGGGACCGGAGGAGGATGATGGTGCCATGACTGAGACAGGGAGTTTGAGAGAAGGAGTTGGTTCAGAGGGTAAGTGGCTAATCTGTCCAAGATCAAATCTATAGTAACTAGTGAAGCTGAGGTTGGAACCCAGGTCTGTTCATATTCCATAGACAGTTTATGTAACCTGCATGTCTACACCTGGCATAGGACCTAATGCAGTGGGTATTTAGCAATATATGGCAGATGAGCTGGTTAGTGCTTGAATGAATGGATTTGTTTAGTAGATGCCAGGGTATCAAGGTTACTTTTATTTTCATGGTAAACAGATGTCTGTGGAGGTAGGGGGAAAGAAAGAAGAAAAGAGAGAGAGAGAGAGAGAGCGGGAGGGAGGAAGGAAGGAACGAAAGGAAGGAAAGAAAAGAAAAGAAAAAAGAGAAAGAAGAAAAGAAAGTCACCATGAAAGATTAAAGAAGAAAGAACTAGTCAGCAATATTTCAAGTGAATAAACATGAGGCGCCATCTTCCTTCTTTTTCCCTTTTTCTGACATATCAGGACATTTTTTATGATCTCCAGCTTCTTAACCTACTCTTGCAAACTGCTAGAAAGGATGACTAAAACTACCCCCCAGGAAGTTTTGCAAAGCCCAAGCCAAAAAACAAAACAAACAGACAAACAAAAAAAATGTGCTATCAAGGACTCTAGGAACATAGGAAAATGCCTGATGGCAAAGGAACCAGTCATACAGGCTTCTCTACATACAATTCCTATGTCAATCACCACCTCCTCAGAAACAGGTTTCTTAGGTTAAGCTGCTTTTGGGACTGGCATATGGGTATTAGGAAAGAATTGTCGGCTGTGTCCCTATTTGAAATTGATAAGCTCTCCTTCAGTGCAAGCTTGGTGAGTAGGGTAGTAATAATTACAGTAATTCTGATATAAAATTATATAATTTATAATATTAATATATTAATATTATATAATTATATTAATGCCTATAATTTTTGAATGTTTACTACTTTCAGAAACTGGTGAGTGCTTTCCATATGCTATTTCATTGAAACCTTACCAAATCCTACAAGACACTTAACTGTTCTCCCCATTTGAGAGGGGGAAACGAAGCCTCAGAGAGATTAAGTAACCAAAGCCTCAGAGAGGTTAAGTAACTTGACCAAAGTCACACAGCAAGTAAGTGGGGAATCAGGATCTGAACCCCAGCTTGCCTGATTCCAAAGCTCATGATGCAAACCCTAACCCATGCACCATTTTTCTCCTCGACTCTGAATTTGGGGCTGTGCATGGTTTAACTGTATACATGTAATAAGCCTCGTTGAGGCAGGGAGCTCACATCTAACTCCAGGTATGACAAGATAAGCGTGTCCCTGTTCAAAGGCTCTTTGTCAGTCCAAAAGAATTAGAGGGGTGTTGTGCAGGGATCAAGAGACATGGATTCAGAGAACTAGGTCCAGATATTGACTTTGCCACTTACTGGCCGTGAGCTTCTGTTGCATCGTTTAAATACTCTGGGCCTCTGTTAGTGTCTTAGTTTTCATGCGCCTTCTCCCCTCCCCCCAACACACAGACTCTTTGGAATAGGGAATAAAAGGGTTTATCTAAATGATCTTTCAAAGCTTTTAGAAAACTGATTTTGTTTTATTTCAACATTTGTGTCTTTTCTAATAAAAACTTTCCTAGCTAAAAAGTAATACATACTTACTAAAGAAAAAACATACCTGCTCAAGGAAAAGTACATGAAAAAGTGATACACACTTGTTTAAGAAGGATATAGAAAAGTAGAAAGAAGTCTGATTCTTTTTAGTGCAAATGCAGTCACTATTCAAATTATGAATTTAAAGGACTCACAAAGAGGCTTGATACGTTTTAACATTTAACAACAACAATGAAAAATCAAGTGTGGGCACTTCTTGTCATTTTTCTAAATATTTCTTGACTTTCCTTTTGAAGACTTTTGTATTTCATATCTACCTTTCAGTGTTTAGGTATAAAGGCAAGTTCTTATGAAGGCTTTTTTATTCCTTTGATGACTGCAAATAAAGTAAACCCAAACAAAAACTTCCTGGGGAGTATTTATTTTTCCAAAATAATTCACTCCACAACCTCTTGCTAAGAGCCCACCGTGTCTGGGACTTACACAAGGAGACACACAGAATACAGCCTGGTGCTTGGTGAGGAGGCCCCAAGCCTAGTGGGAGAAAGAGTGAGTGAAGGTAAGCGCCCTGAGAGTGTGTAGGCAGAGCTATTAATCTGTCACAGAGGAAGGGACAAAGGCTGCGTCTGGAAGAGTGGACTGACATCCAACAGATGGCAGAGCCTTAGAAAAGCAACCACCTAGACAAGCTCTTGTTTGGTTATCTAGTGCTAGCGGGACATACAATTTATCTTCCACGCTAGGGTACTTGATAATAAAAGGAGAACTACTGATAATTATTTCAGGACCTTGGGTGAAAACCAGAACTTCCTGGGCAAACAAGATCAGATGGCCACCTGACTTCATGCTAACATTTTGTTATTGTGAAGAACAGGGCTCTGAATCTCCTTCTTTACACATTGGAACCTGTGATGAAAATGACACGTTCAAAATGCCCCAGGGAAGCCTTCCCCACCCTGGCTAACTTCCTGAACAAGTTATAGAGGTTCCCCTAACAATGCTTTTCAGTCCTGTTGCTGGACTTTAGCATAACACAGTGAATTGTTCCAATTTAGAAGCACACTCTTGAAACATCCTTAAATTAGCTTCGTAGTGCTGTAATGCAAGATTTTCCAAACCACACTGATATGCAGCCTTATGATTTACCACAATGCTTTTGGTAATGCTTTCGGTTAGGGCACTCAATGCCCTAACTCTAAATGTTTCCACTTGATGTTCCTTGATTTGTTTATTTACGTGTTTAGTTGCAATCCTAAAAAGGCAGCCAAGATTCTCTCTTTGCAGGGACTATTTGGAAAAGTCTTGGGAATTGAAGAGGAAATACAACATGTTTTAAAATGGGACTGGTGTCATCTAGATGTGACATCTGTTGGCATGCCATGGGCGAAAAGAATAGCATACACAAAGGCATGGAGGAGGGAACAAACATGGAGTATTTAGGGAACCGTATGGAATTCTCTGGCTGGAAATAGGACTGGGTATACGATGGGAGAAGAGGTGAAAAGGGTGAGTTGGGACTAGATAGTGGAGGGCCTTGAGTGCCACCCCATGGACTTTGGACTTCATCTTGTTGGCAATGATGAGTCTCTATAGCTATTCAAGCAGGATATTTATTTTCGGTAAAAGGACAAACCGAACAGAGCCAGGCAAAGTCAGTAATCCTGGAGCCAATTTCTCCTTTCAGGGCTTCCCTGGTGGCTCAGTGGATAAGAATCTGCCTGCCAAGGCAGGGGACATGGGTTCGATCCCTGGTCTGGTAAGATCCCACATGCTGCAGAGCAACAAAGCCCGTGCGCCACAACTACTGAGCCTGAGCTCTAGAGCCTGCGAGCCACAACTACTGAGCCCACGCGCCTAGAGCCCGTGCTCAGCAACGAAAGAAGCCACCACAATGAGAAGCCCGCTCACCGCAATGAAGGGTGGCAACCGCTCGCCGCAACTAGAGAAAGTCCGCATGCAGCGCAGCAACGAAGACCCAACGCAGCCAAAAAATTTTTTAAAAAATAAATAAATAAACTAGCCCTGCCTCCCCAGGGAACCATTAAAAAAAAAAAAATTTCTCCTTTCAGTTTTGCAGTCCTGACTTGCTCCAAACTTTCTGTTTACGTGTTCCCTAAAATACCACCTCCAAGGGAATGTATCTCAACTGACTGGTGATCACAGACACAAATTTCTGATTCTTTGCATTCAACCAATCCCAGTCTAGGCTGTACTGAAATACATCCCTCAGCTCTATCCCCAGGTCAGACTCTGTGGATGAGAGACCTGGGCCAGGCCCAGAAAGCTGAGAACAGAGGCTTCTGTCTTCTGACCACTCCGTAGTAAACTGCACCTGAAGACTTCCAGGGGGTTGGTGGGGGGCGAATTATAATCTCCCTTCCCTTAACCCTGTACCTAAGCCATGACTGCCTTGAGTCTAAGTCCAAAGTCATGAAGCAAATGTAAAAATGGCAGCTTTACCCTTCTCAGCTATTCAGCATGCCTAATAATGGACTGGCTTGAAAGATAATAGGTTCCTTGTCCTCACAGGTATTTGAACAGGCTCTAGGGAGGATTCTCACAGGCAGTAGGGAATTGGAATCCGACAAACAAGGACTCTACTCCCTGTCCAACTACTTCCAACCTCTGAGCCTCTGTTTTCTCAGCTGTAACACAGGATCACAGTAATACCTCTTTATAGGGTTATTGAGAAAAATAAACAGGATAATGATGGCACATGGCCCAAGGCCCAGCGCTAATATGTGCTCAGTAAAAGCTGGCCATAATCATGGTTAACACAATCACCTACCAGTGGTTGAGGTTTGTGCTTCCAATGGTGAGCCAGTCATTTATTTCTGGGTATGACCTCTAACTTGGAACATTACCCCAGTAAAAGCCCTACAGGCAAAGAATTAATACCACTGACTATTACTTTGCAAAGACCATCCAGCTGTGGGAGCCAAACTTCTCTTTCAGTTGGAGAGAGTGAGGAAGAGCCAGGCAGGCCCAAGCCCACACATTAAGTTAGAGACAGATTCAGGACAAGGTCCTAGGTCCCTCGACACTTACCCCATGCTCAGTGACATTCTTTTTATGTTTCACTTTCTGTTAACAAGCAGAATTCAGGACCTCAGCAATCCCGTCTTCATTCAATGGACATCTGTCACTCAAGAGATTCGCAGTGATATATTTAGATCTACACAGATCTAGATGTGCGTTCAATCCTACAGCAAGGCCATGAGGCTGATCTCATTGTTAATTTCCATTTTATGACAAGAGAAGTGAGGCAGAGAGAACTGAAGTTACTTATTCAAGCCCTACAGCCAGCAAGTGGTAAAGCCAAGATTTGAGCCAGGGTTTGAGCCTGGGCAGTTGGGCTTCTAAGCCTGTACTTAATTACAACACCACACTGACCCTCCCAAGGTGAAAAAAGTGTACAGTGTCTGCCTCAGAGAAGCACACTCCCTGGAGAAGAGACACAGTCCACAAGGGTGTGCGGTCACATGCTACAGGCACCAGGAGAACAAAAGAGGGAGGGTTTGTTCTACGAGGGGAAGAGGAAGAGAATTAGGAAAGCTGCCTGGAGGAAGTGACCTTTACCCACTTTTCCAGAGCTCACTCCTTTTCCTCCAAATTGGTGAGCCTGGGGGAAGAGAAGGCATTCCCTGTAGATGGAGGCACGTCTGCTGAGGCTGGCAGGTGTGGACTAGCTGGGGTTTAAGGGGCACCCAGAAGGAGGGAGGCCAGGACACCAGGTACTAACTCAGTGTGTGACGTGGGCAAGTTACTTAACCTCCAGGAGCCTCAACTCTCCCACCTGTATAACACTTGCTTTGTGAAGCTGTTTGAATATTACGTGAGGTCATGTGTATATACTTTCCAGCCCAGAGTTATTCCTCTTTCTTTATTGACATCTCATAAAACTATTTCCCTCAGTAAAAACTTTTAATTGAGCCTATTTTTTTTACACCTATGCTCACAGTAGCATTAGTAATAATCCTGAGTGTCATTATTAGTCATTGGTAATAACAATATAATAATAATGTTAATTGACTTGATTGAGGGCACTAAATACTTAATATGTATAATCTCTATCTAATCTACTCCTCAGAACATATCTTAGAGATAGGTATAACTATCCCCATTTTATAGATGAGGACAGCAAGGCTCAGAGAGATGAAGAAATTTACACAAAGTTCACCGGCTAGGAAGTGGCAGAAGTGTACTCAGACCCAGGTCTGTCTGTCCAGAAAAATGTCTGACAGGGAATGCCCTGGGTTTGAGTTCATGTTGGTCTTGGCAATGTCCCTCAGCCTCTTTCTCAGAAAGAAAACAAACATTCTAAGCATTTTGCTAACACTGTGTAACACCAACGCCCTAGAGGGGGAGGGACAAGCCAGGCTGAAGCAGGAAGATCGCTCCATATTTGGAGGGTGGGCCTGGGGCGGCCGCCTAGTCTCCCAGCCTGGCTGTCTTGGCCAGAGCCTGACTGCACCTGGAACCTTGAGCCACCTTCAGGTGACTCTGGGCAGCCGGGGTGCCCAGCCCGCCCGCCCGCAGGGACTGTCACCCACCGGGGAGGCCGCGCGCCGGTAACCCAGCTCGTTCCCACGTGGGTGGCACCCAGGCAGCAGGGAGTTAATCTGCTATCTGTTGGGAAGGCTTCCAGAACCCTCCTCCCAGCCTCCCAGTTTGCTCAGGGCCGGGCTCTTCAGAAACTGAAACCAGCAGGACGCCAGGCCCCGCCAGCCCTCGTGGGATCCTGCCCGGGCTTACCTTCTATGGGGAGGCCCGGGAGGACTGGGCGGAGAGGAGCGTGCAGCCTGCGCAGGGCCGGCGACGTGGCGGCCCGGCTCCCTCCCCTCCTCCCAAGAGTCACCCCCGCCCCTGCTCTGGGGACCTGCTGCGCCCCGGGGAAGCACGTGGGTCCACCGGCCCCCGCCCCCGCCCCCGGGGTGGCTGGAATCCCGGTCCCGGCCTCACCACCTCTGAGCTCAGGGCCGGGCTCTTCAGAAACTGAAACCAGCAGGACGCCAGGCCCCGCCAGCCCTCGTGGGATCCTGCCCGGGCTTACCTTCTATGGGGAGGCCCGGGAGGACTGGGCGGAGAGGAGCGTGCAGCCTGCGCAGGGCCGGCGACGTGGCGGCCCGGCTCCCTCCCCTCCTCCCAAGAGTCACCCCCGCCCCTGCTCTGGGGACCTGCTGCGCCCCGGGGAAGCACGTGGGTCCACCGGCCCCCGCCCCCGCCCCCGGGGTGGCTGGAATCCCGGCCTGTCTCGCACCACCTCTGAGACGCTGAGTATGCCACTAAACCTCTGAGTTTCGGTTTCTTTCGCTGTAAAATGGGGATAAATAATGCTTAGCCTCTGGAATCAGTAACATCTATCCAGTGCCTCGGATCCAAAAGAAAAACTCCATATATGGTGACTGTATTGGCATCTTTGTTATTAGTATTGCTGTTCTCACGATGGGTTGGGCAGCCTGCCTTGGGAGGCTGGTAAGCTCCCATCACTCAAAGTGTCAAGCACGAGCTAAATGAGATGGAAAAGAGAAAAAAATTAGAACAGGAAGGGAGCCATACTTGCCATACCCAGATGCTGACCTGCTCATCTCAGAATCACCTGGGAAGCTCACACCATCTCAGATCTACTGAATCAAAACCCCGGATGGCAAGCTTTTTCTGAGTATAGATTTGCTGCTTCCTTTTGTAAACCACTGATCTAGGCCAATAATCCCTACATTGTTCCTCTTCAAAAGACGCTTAGGTTATTCCCTCCTACCCCATTGATTGTACAGGGTGAAAGATTTTATTGACCAAACTAGATTTGTTAACTCATAAGTAATTTTACTCTCTACATATAAATTATTAACCAAAGACCCAGAGTTCATTCAACAAATAGTTGTTCATTCAAATATTTATTGAGTAACTACTGTGTGTCAGACACTGTGCAGGGTACTGGGGGATGGTACAGGAGCTCCGTCCTCAGAGGCTCTCCAGTCTGGTGAGGGATGCAGAAAGGAAACAAGGATTTGAATACTGACCCTGAAGCCAAGGGAATATGGCTGGGCCTAAGATGCCCAGTATTCCTACAGCGAGCAGATAGAGTTCCAGTCAAAAGCAAATAAAGTTGATGTACGATATCTCTCTACAGCCTCATTATATAGAAAGGTGGATGCCCCTCTCCAACACACACACACACACACACACACACACACACACACACACACACACACAAGACACCATGGCATTATTACTTTTATGGATTACATGAGGTCCAAGAACATCTAAGGCCTTGTGAAGAAAGGGAGACCCTTTGGATCTAATTCCTGCGTGTGTGGCCAGTCTCCTCGCCTGCCATGCAACCCCCAAACACTCAGAGCAGAGTGGCTGAGAGTGTGGGCTCTGAAGCCAGGCTGCCTGGGGTAGGGTTAATTCCAACTCAATTCCTTACTAGCTGTGAGATCATGGGCAAGTTACTGTGTGATCCTAGGCACATAGGCAAGACCACTGTGTGTCTGGGTTTCCTCTTCTATAAAGTGGTCTGAATAGAACCTGCTTCACAGAGTTGCTGTGGGTTAGGGTTAGGGTTAGGGTTACGGCACTGAAAGCTGGTGGTAGGCACTCACCCTCTGAGCTGTTCTGACACTGCATCATGTGTGGCCTTTGATGCTCTCTCTGCCTGGATTACCCCTCCTTTTCTCCACCTGGGGAGCATATAGTTATTGGTGCAATGTCCTCTCCTTTCTAGAGCCTTCCTTGCTTTTACTTCACCAAGCAATTTGCTGCTTTTTCCTCTAAGTTCCTGTAGCTCTTTTTAGATACCTCTTACAGCACCTCTCATCCCACAATCTTTTTCTTATTGTGGTTTAGGTGTTTTCTTTCCTCACTGGATTTTGAGTTCTTAAAGAGCAGGGGCCATATTTTATACATCTTTTCATCTCCAGGGACCAGGCAGTCCCTGGGACAGAATAAGCACTTGCCATTAATTCTGTTGAATTAATGAATGGATGGGTGATGTATGGATGGACAGGTGAAGTGACTTACTTGCCCAGGACCACAGAATTCAGATGGATCTGCATTTAGTTTATGTTGGGAAAATTACCTTTCTGAGCTTCTAGTTTCTCATCTGGAAAACAGATCTGGTAATAACGGTCGATAATAATGTCTTGGGGTTGGGAGGCTTAAACGAGGAACGTATCGGACAGTGGTCAATAGTACGAGCTCTAGAATCGAATTGTTTGCGTTCTAGTCCCAGCTCCACCGCTCATGAGCTGTGTGAACACACTAATGGGCTGTTCAGAGAATTAAAAGAGCTATGCTTTATAGGTGCCTGGCACAGGGTAGGTATTCAGTAAATAAATACTTGTTCCCTTCCCTGACCTTCTCCAAACCTGTAGGCCCTGGACTCTGAATGCTCAAAACAGCTGTTCAGATGCCACATTTTGCTCCCGCTGACTAATGTCCCTAAAGCCAAGGTTAGAAAGCTGACTCCAGAACCAAGCTTACATTTGAGAGCTGAATTAGAAGCAGGGAATATGGCTGACTCGCTTATTTAATTAATAAGGAAACTTTTGAAAAGGAGCAGTTGAAAAATCAACAGACATGCCAAGGAAATTGAAAAGCAAGCGCTAACCCACAATTTTGTATGTGGGTTTCACATGTCGTTGGAAGAGTCCCTTATGAATGAATAATGGATCATCCAAAACCAAGTTAATGTTTTACAAACTGTAAGAGCAGTGATTGTTTTTGGAGCAAATTAACCAACTAGTCAGTGCATGACATTGTAACAATTCTTGAATTTCCTGCTGCTTTTTGACAATATATTCTAATACACTCATTATTCAAAATTCTCTAGTGATCGCATGTCTATTACTAAACCAAAGGGTATTGAAGAGAAAAAAAAAAAAGGTATTTCATTTTGGGCCTAGAATCCCATCACACGCCCACATGAATCCCCCAAACCTCCTCCTTTTTGTGGGATTTGGAAAGGGCTGAAACGAGGGTGCCCAGGGCCCTGGGCACTGGGGTTGGCAGTGGCTCACCCAGCAAGCATTTGGCAGTTCAGCTGAGAGAGGAAATTGGAGAGGGCAGGGGCCCAGCCAGACCTAAAGGGACGAGCTGCACAGAGGAGGAGGGAGAAGGGCAGGAATCTTATTAGCAAAACCAGCTGCCTGCCAAGTAGGGCGTGTGTCTCAATTTCTGAAGGAAAGAGAAAATTGCAGCTGTTAGTTTTAACCTCAGGCCTTCAAAGATCGGGAAGAAAGCGGGCAGTGGGGAGGTAAGAGTCCGCTACTCTCTATTCCCCAAACAAACTCCCTGTATCTTCTACCTTCAGGTTCCTTAACCTCACACCTCCCCATCCATACCTAGAGCCGCATCAGACACCTGTTCCAAGAACTCTTTCCTGATCTCTCCAACTTGGGAAAGATTCTCTCTCTTCTCCCCCATGTGCCCAGGGAACTCTCTGTCCCCATTTAAGACTTCTCACAGAGTTCTTTAATTATATGCCTGCCGACCTCCTACTTTCTTTTTCCCCTCTTATCTTTCTCTTTTTTTAATAGCTTTATTGGAGGTATCATTGAGTGCAATAAGCTGCTTGAATTTAAGAGCACAATTCACTGTGTACAGACCTGGGAAACCATCACCACCACCGAGGTGGTGTACATACCCATCACTTCAAAATGTCCTCGTGTCCCCTTGCATTCTTTTCTCCTGCCTCCCTTCTCCAAACCACTACTCATCTGCTTTCTAACCCTGTAGATCAGCCTGCATTTTCTAGAGTTCTGTATAAATGGAATGATACAGTATGACTGTTTTTTGACTGGCTTTATTCACTGAATTATGTTGAGATTCACCCATTCAACCTTCACTCCTCCCTGGAATGTGGGTTCTGGTATGGGGTGGGGGGAATGGGGTACAGATCCTGGGCACAAAGGAAGACCCTTAATCAAGGACACTGGTGTGATGGGCAGACCTCTGGATTTGGCACCAGAAGGGACGTGGATCTCAGCCTGGACTCGACCACCACCAGCTGTGTAGCCAGGAGGGAGTCATTCACAATCCAAACCTCAGTTTCCTCATTTATAAATTGGAGTTGATGATAAACTCCCTTCTCTCCGGAGAGCTCTGTGAGACTCCACTGAGCCAGGAGATAAAGTGCTCTGTAAACTGTGAAAGGTCAGTCCTGGGCAAGGGATTAGGCCTGGATCAAGGCAGCAGCACACTGGGAATGCCCCAGATCCCAGGGCTATTTAAAGGCTGCCTTGAATCCAGGGGAGCTGCCTGGATTGGCGATTCTTCCCAGAAAGGGCCAATAAGAGCTATGCCTGGTGGCCTTTAATCCTGATCCAGTCAGAAAATGTCAAGGATTCTTTTCCATCGACCCTCCCCCCTTCCTCCGCTGGGGCTGTGTTTACTTACAAGGTCTCCCTGCCTCCCGGGAGCCGCATGTGACCTGAGGATTCCTCCTCTGGCTTGGAGCCGGCTGATAAGGGCAGCCCATCTGCTGGGGGCTCCAAGAACCACAGGTACAGGAACCAGGAGCAGAAGGGGAGGGAGGGGGAGCCCGCCAGGCCTGGCTGCCGCTTCCTTTGGCCGGGATTGGCACAGAGGGGACAAGGCAGGAGGGACAGAAAGAAATAGTTGTCTCCCGTTTAAAACCGATGTGACCTATAAAATCATACCAGATTTGAGGAAGCTTCCTATCTCTTTTCATGAACTGGGTTTCTTATTTGCTGTTGATTGGTAAAGAGAGGTGAGGTGATCCAGAAGGACCCCCAGAGAAGGCGGTTCAAGTTCTGGCAGTGTCCTTTCTTCTGTGAACTTGGCAAAGCCACTTCCCTTTCCGGGCTGTAGTTCATTAGTTACCATGTGTTGAACAGCTACTATGCATCAGGCGTGAAGCTGCATTTTCTATATGTTTTTTTCAGTGTAATCCTCAAAGCTATACTGAGAGGTGAATAATCTTCCCCTCATTTTACAATTGATGAAGGTGAAATAACATATCCAAGGTCACCTAGGATTTGAGCCAGAATTTGAACTCAGTGCCATCTGACAACAGAATCCATGTTCTTCTGCGAACTGGAGGACAGCCATGCTCAAGGAATGAACTTAACATAAAGTTCATTTAATAAGGGGAATGCTGTCTACAGTGTCCTTGTCATAAAGACCCACGGTGTACATTTAATCTAGAAGGTTCTGAGAAGTCCTGGAATAGAGGCGCTTCACTTTTTTTTCAACCAAGAATTTTCCATATTAAATTGACCATCACTCTTTTTTCCTGTAACATCTATTCATATTCTGAGGAACAAGTGCCCCTCAGAGACTCACAGTTGGGAACCACACTGAAGCAGAATGAAAGGGATTACAGAGTTTATCCAACTAACTATAAGAATTCTGTGAACAACAGCTTTTTTAAACATCTCCAGGGATGAGAGACTCATTACCTGGTCAGACAGCCTGCTCCATTGTTGTACGAACGCAGTGGTTAGAATAGTACTGCCCAACAGAAAGATACTGCAAGCCACAGGTGTGGCTCTAAATTTTCTAGAGGCCACTGGAAGAAACCTAAAACGGAACAGGCAAAATTCATTTTAATAATATATATTATTTAACCCAATGGACCTAAAAATATCATTTCAATATGGAACTAATAAAAAATGATTAATGAGATATTTTATACTTGTTTTTTTCTTTTTAAATTGTCTTTAAAATCCAGACTAGCCACATTTCAAGTGCTCAATGGCTGCGTTTAGCTAGTGTCTCCCCAACTGGAGAGCGCAGGGTTAGATGATTCTTCTTTAGGCTGAGCTAAGCTCTTCCTGTCTGCACCTCTGCCCCATGGTCCTTGGGTTCAAGGTTACCGTCTACAGATGCGTAACTCAGCCACCAGCCCTGAGGACGAGTTCTGTTTGGCCCTGCCTTTGCCCATCAAGCACCCACCATGATGGAGCTCACCCTCAAGCAGTGATCTGCTGAGGTCCGTCTCCCCCTTGGAAAGGGCTTTCCAACACTAAAATGCTGTATAAATGCAAGGCCTCATTCTCCTAACCCCTACTGGGGCAGACTTCCAGTCACCCAGGGTTTTCAGTGGTCTCATCACACGGTTATTTTACATTAAACCTGCAGGCAGCTGTTAACACAATGCCAGGCCTGGGGCGACTCCTTCTTTCTGCTCCCTGGGCCTCAGTTTCCCCATCTATCAAATAATATTAATAAATTTGAGTTTTCTATGATTCAGACCCTTCCCGCTTCTTTTTATCCAATACCACTCTCTTGGCCTTCTGACTAAATTTCCCTTTGAACTACGTCTTAGTTAGAATTCAGGCATACTTAGAGCTTCCCATATATCATAATAATAAGCATTTTCTGGGAGTCTGTCACACGTCAGGCACTGTGTGCTAAGAGCCTTATGTAGAGCATCTCATTTAATCCTCTCCATACCCGAGTGAAGTAAGCAGTATTATTATTCCCTTTTATAATTGTGGCATCAAGTGGTGGAGTCACAGGTCGCACACTTAATAAGGGGAACAGCTGGAGCTTCCCGCCCAGGCCCTTCTCCAGGGTCCCTGTTCCCAGGCCGTGAATGCACGTCTAGGCCTGGGACCTGAGGTGGGCTCCTGCCTCTGATAACCAACAAGGGAATGTTGTTCTCGCCTTTTGTCGTGGTTGTTGTTGTTCTTGCTAAAACCCACAGAGCGTCCTCCTTCTGTTTTGCAGAGGAAGAAAATATCTTTATACCTTCCTTGCTAAGGAAGCCCTCCTCTTTACGAGTCAACTTTCCTTCCATTCCCCTTGACGTTGCAGGGAAGGGGCTGAGGCCCCTGAAGGCTCTGGAGGAGACCCGAGGAGCTCAGGGCAGGGGTATTTTTAGAGTTGGCTGCACTGTTTACAAGGAAGCCGGTCTCCCGAGCCTACGGGGGGCGGGGGGGAATCCCGGCTGCCGGGCCCACCTGCAGCCCAGCTCCGGCTCTTTCTCCCTCCCTCCTGGCTGCTCCTCTCCTGTCCTCTCTGTCACACGTGGGCTCTCTCAGCACGTGGGTGCGCTGTCATTACTGCCCTGGGGGGACAACAGAGAAGAGCCGCAGCCCATGGCACTGAACACCTCCTGACACTGGAGAAACCAAGAAGCTGCCATCCGTTGGGAAGATGGGGCTGGCAGCTGGCGATGAACCGGAAATCCTGCAAATGGACATTTCTCCCCTGAAATAGTTTCAGAGCCCCGCCGTCCTGGGCCTTCACTTCCAAGAGGTTGGGTGTGGTGGATGAGGACGCCACAGAGCATGCCTCCAGCTCTTACCCTGTGTGCCAAGGGCTCTGAACTGTGACAAGTCCCTCCCCCGCCCCAGCCCCCCTTTCTGCAGCTACAGAGCGAGGATGGCTTGGATAGCTGAATGTCCGAGCCTCCTCCCTGACAAGGTGAGGATTCCTAGGCCCCCTCAGGCGGCAGCGTTGGTATTAAATCACCAGTGGGGTGAACACTGTGGGTGTGCACTACGTAGGGCCATTCATAATAATTCCATATCGCCAGCGCTTTACACAGCGCCCGGCACAAAGTCAGGTCTCCACGAGGGATGCTTTCCTTTATTCTTAGAGCTCAGGCTTCACCTCGAAGCCTACATAAACCTCCCCTCCAACTATGCCCTTTTTATTTTTATTTTTTTATGCCCTTTTTAAAATTGAGTGTTTACTCCTTCTCACCCAGCCCTGCACCCCTGTCCCCCAGTGGTTCAGGAGTCTTACAGCAGACACTGGAAGTCCCTTCTCTGAGTCACAGTCCTGAGACTTCCCAGGCGGGCTACACATTTGTACCCCATCCCCAGGGGCTCTTGAGACACGGCATCCCGCCCCAGGGTGGCTGGACCCGACCCAGGTAAGCAAGTCTTCCAAGGATCTGGACCCAGGCAGCCTAGCCCTCACCCAAGCTTCCCTGGGATGCGACTGTGAAGATGACGGGGCCTCCAGGCTCCTCAGAGGAAGTGCCAACTTCCTCTGTTCTTTGGGCAGGCTGGACTTCTCCTCCAGGGGCCGAAAGACGTTCAGGGATTGTTACTAGAAGTGGCTAAACTCCCACCATGTTTCTTCCATCTCCCTCCTCCATCCCACCCTCCCCCTTCTGTTTCCCCCTTCCCCTCCCCCCGCCCTGCCCCTCCTCCCCCCCCCCCCCCCCGCCCCCGCCTCCCCCTCAGGAAGTGCCAACTTCCTCTGTTCTTTGGGCAGGCTGGACTTCTCCTCCAGGGGCCGAAAGACGTTCAGGGATTGTTACTAGAAGTGGCTAAACTCCCACCATGTTTCTTCCATCTCCCTCCTCCATCCCACCCTCCCCCTTCTGTTTCCCCCTTCCCCTCCCCAGTCCTTGCCCTTCCTCCCCCGCCCCCCGCCGCCCCCTGCCTCCTCTTCTCCACAGCTGTGCTTTTGACCCAAGTGATGGTCTACTGTCTTCCTAAGGGGGAAGTCCCAGCAGAGGGGAGAGGAATTGACTTCCCTCTGTGGCCTCATGCCTCTCCGTTCTCGAGACCTTCCACAAAGACGTCCTGGTGGCCTCTGGTGCTCCAGGCACTGGGCCAGCCACTCAAAGGAGTGGCCAGATGAGAACACCACGGGCTAGTTAGCCTGGTAGGCTGGGGCCAGGGTGGCCCTCCTGTCTGGCTGGGCAAGTTGCATGTTAAAAAGGTGCCGCCTTTGACCACCTTCTCTACTGTCTCGAGGTCCCCCATTCACACTTTCTCTCGTGTCATTTTGCTGTCATACAGGTGCCACTTTGGAGAATGTGGCTACAGCAAGAGGTGCCCTGCCCATCTCCCCCTCCCCTGACCACCAGGCAGAAGAAACAGCTTGTTTACCAGGACAAAAGCCTGAAATAGTAATGGTGCCAGCCGGCTAAGTGTGACAGGTGTGGTTGGAGTGGAGGGCCCTGGCAAGGGAGAAAGTCAGGAGAGTAGGCTGGGAACCCGGGGTGGGACCTTCACTCCAGGAGCCACAGCTGGAAGCCTGCCTCAGGGGCCGCCTTGAGGAGGTGTCAGGCCGGGCTGCAGGAGGGAGAGAGTCCCGGCAGGGAGACCTCACAGGACACAGTGACAGTTCTCCTTGTCCCCTTGAAGCTGCTCAATCCCTAATCCTTCCTTATGAGCTCCCCGCAGACTTTGCAGACCTGACGATTTCCCAGGGGTGCACTCATTCTCAACACTCTTCCTCACCCACCTTCTGCTTCCTACCAGCTGGTGACCTTAGACAAGTCTTTAGCTTCTGTGGCTTGATTTCCTTCACCTGTAAATCAGAGAAAGGGTGTGCATGTGTGTGTGTGAGTGTACATGAAGGTACACACATACACACACACACATACACACACACACACACACACACACACACACACACACACACACACCCCAGGGCTGTTATGAAGCTAAAGTAAATAAGACACTGTGGAAGGAAGCCCTCTGGAAAGCACAGGCCGTTCCTGATCTCTCTTCGCCCGCCCTCAGCTGCTATTCCCATTCCAGAGGGGAAATCCTCGCCCGGAAAGCCCTGCTCACACTGGCATGGGGCCCAGGGCAGTCGCAGAGGCCGGGTCTCTCCCTTCCCATTTCCCTTGTTGACTCCAGTGCGACTGTTGTTGGCTTGCAGATGGACAGGCAGTTTTCCGGGCTCGCCCTGCTGCCAGACTGAGGTCCCACCTTGGCTGCTCCGGCTCTGAGACGGGTATCAAGGATCCGCAGGGGCTCAAGGGGGCTCTGCCTGGATGGGGATCTCAGGTGTCTCAGCAGAGCTGGACAAGGGCTTCTTATGTTTAGGCTGCAGCTCAGAGATGACCTGTCACTGCTACAGAGGCCTTCCGGCAAGATGAAGAGGTGAAGTTGGGGAGGTGATCTGAGCCAGGAAAGAGGGGCGACATGAAAGGAGAAGGAATCCCAGGAAGGAGACGGAGCTTCCGCAAAGGCAGAGAGGTGTGGGCAAGCAGGAGGGCTGGCAGCCGGGCAGCTCCTCCCCTGCACGCAGCTGCCTACCTGCTGATGAGCTGCCCTTTGGCTTTGACCCCTCCGTTTCCCCCACTACCCCCACCCCTATCGACTCCCAAGCTCCGCAAGTGTTCAGCTCTTAGATGTCTCTGGTACCCCTCTTCTCTTCTCTAGCCACTGCCTGGGACTCATAGCCCTTTCCGGCCAGGACTAATTAAAACAGCTTCCTTTATGACCACCTAGAAGGGTGGGAGAGGGAGGGTGGGAGAGGGAGGGTGGGAGGGAGGGAGATGCAAGAGGGCAGAGATATGGGGACATATGTATATGTATAGCTGATTCACTTTGTTATAAAGCAGAAACTGGCACACTATTGTAAAGCAATTATACTCTAATAAAGATGTTAAAAAAAAATAAAAATAAAAATAAAACAGCTTCCTGACTGTTTTTCCCTCCAGCTCCCCCACTCCTTCTAATCCATCCACCTCACAGTGGATCTTTCTAGCATGATCTTTCTAGCATGCAGATCTGATTGTGACATGTCTCTCTTCTGCTTAAATCCATCAAGGGCTCCTCAGCACCTTCCAGATCAATTCTGCAGCTTAGAACCCAGGACCCTCCATGGTCTGACCCCATCATCTACCTCTCCTGCCTCCTTTCCCACCAAAACCTGCACAAACCCTGAGTTCCTGCCACACTAAACTTCAGTTCGTCCAATGAGGCATACTATTTCATGCTGTCAGGTGTTCTTTCCTGGGGCCCTGCCACCCCTATTTCCCTGGCTACTCCTAACCCTCCCTCAGAAAACAGCTAAGAAGTCACCCACCCCGTCTGGAAAGTTTCTCTTGAGTCCTCCTTTGTGCTCTTGGAAGCCACCATGTGTATACCTCTAGCACAGAGTTTCTTTTTTTTTTTTTTGAATTTTTTTCACTCTTTTTTATTTTTACTTATTTATTTATTTATTTAACATCTTTATTGGAGTATAATTGCTTTACAATGGTGTGTTAGTTTCTGCTGGTGTATATATGTCCATGCCACGCTCTCACTTCGTCCCAGTTTACCCTTCCCCCTCCCCGTGTCCTCAAGTCCATTCTCTACGTCTGCGCCTTTATTCCTGTCCTGCCCCTAGGTTCTTCAGAACCATTTTTTTTTTTTAGATTCCATATATATGTGTTAACATACGGTATTTGTTTTTCTCTTTCTGACTTACTTCACTCTGTATGACAAATTCTAGGTTTGAATTTTAGTTTTTTTTATACAGCAGGTTCTTATTAGTTATCTATTTTATACATATTAGCGTATACATGTCAATCCCAATCTCCCAATTCATCCCAGCGCCACATCTACCCCCCTTGCTTTTCCCCCTTGGTGTCCATACATTTGTTCTCTACATCTGTGTCACTATTTCTGCCTTGCAAGCCGGTTTATCTGTACCATTTTTCTAGATTCCACATATATGAGTTAATATATGATATTCGTTTTTCTCCTTCTGACTTACTTCACTCTGTATGACAGTCTCTAGGTCCATCCACGTCTCTACAAATGACCCAATTTAGTTCCTTTTTTATGGCTGAGTAATATTTCCATTGTATATATGTACCACATCTTCTTTATCCTTTCATCTGTCAATGGGCATTTAGGTTGCTTCCATGACCTGGCTATTGTAAATAGTAGCACAGATTAACCTAGGGTCAGAATCAGGAACTTTGTGAACTTGCATGGGGGAAAATAATTGCATCATTATATTCACTAACCTCTACCAAAATTTAACATTTCTTTTGGTTACAAATATAGACTCAGATCACAGTGATATCCGTTGTACCCGTGATTTATCACCAAAGAAGTCAAATAAATTTTCATATCACTCTAGAGATCTGGAAGATTTTCTCACAAATGGTCTGTGCTCATCAATTTTCTGAAATTTCAAAGTTAATAAACCTATAGATGTGATTATTTAATGTGTAAATAAAGACACTCATAAATTATGCCAATTTGGTTTTTCCTGTATATTGGGTTGGCCAAAAAAGTTCATTTGGATTTTTCCATAAGATGTTACGGAAAAAACCCAAAAGAACTTTTTTGGACAATCCAATATTTTGTTAATTCTTTTAAAAAATAATTGACTGCCTTTGCAATCATATACGTTTTACATTATGCATTTTAAAATGTTATTCTGAGAAGAGGTCCATGGGCTTCACCAGGCTGCCTGTGGGCTTCCTGCCATGAAATACTCTTTCTTCAGCAGAAACCTATAACCCCCTCCACTGGGACTGTTGGTTTATCTTGTCCATCTCTGTCAACTTAAAAGCAAGAGACCCTCTTCTTACCTGCAAGTCTTAATACAGTGCATGGCCGCTGGCATGTGCCTAAAAATATTTTTTGGAATGAAGAAATAAATAAAGACAAAAAGGAAGGAAGGAAAGGGAGGAGGGAGGGAGTAAATTCAATCTTCAAAGAGCATCTGCCCCTCCCTCTATCTGGCACTTTCCCCCAGATAGCTGTAAGGTTTGCTGCCATCCACCTTTGTGTCTTGGCTCTAACGTCACCTTCTCAGTGAGACCCTTCATAACACCACATTTGAAGTTACTAGAACCATCACCCTAGGTGTGCTCTGTCCTTCCCTGCTTTGTCCTCATGACACTTATCACCATCGGACACACCACTTCTTTCTGATTTTTAATTCACTTATTCCCTGTTTCCCCTTACTAGAATATAAGCCCCATGAAGGCAGGAACGTTTCTCCTATTCATTCATTTCTGTGTCTCTGGCACCTGAAACAGCACCTCACAGATGATGAGCATTCAGTAAATATTTGTTGGACGGGTGGATGGAAGGAAGCGAGTGGTGAAGGCCAGTCAGTTAAATCAGTCCCCATTCAGCAGGTGAGGAAGCCAAACCTGGGAGAGTTTAGGGCCCCGAGTCACACAGGGGGTTGATGGCAGAGCTGAATTGATGTGAGTGGGTAGTGAGAAGAAGCATGGGTTGCTTGGATTGGGCTCAGAAAGAAGGACCTGGAACCCCAGGCCAGGTAGTTTTGTTCTAAGGCATAGGGCATGTTTTCAGTGGGGAAATGACAGAGCCCCAGGAAGACTGGTGTGACTTGTAAGCAGGACCGAGGGGCAATATGGAGGCTCATTGGGAACATGTCTTATCTTTCGGCTGTTGCTGTTTGATCAACAGCCTGGATTTGTAAAAATCCTGCCCTTCCATCCTCCTCTGGGAGATGCCAAAGCCTGTTCACCCTGAGGGGGCTGACAGCTCGAAGGAATTCTGAAGGATTCAGGACCGGAATGAGTGGGTCCCCCTGGATGCCTAACAGCTCTTGTGCAAACCTCTGCCACAGTGCTTCCCCAGCTGGGCTGGAATGTTCCCTTTTCCGTGAGGTCTCGGATAACGGGACTACAGCACAGACTCCTCTCTTTGGCAGTGAAAGGCCAGAGCACGACACACAGTAAGACTTTAAGGACCATTTATTGAAGAAAAAATTGTGACTAGAAAATTGTGGATGCTATAGCGATCATTAGATTCGATCATGGGGGAGAGTAGTGAACTTTGATTGAGCTATGCCAGTATAGTAGGTACTGGGCTGGGTACCTGAGCTACAGAGCTGAGTGAATTGGGGCTCTTGACCTCTAGGAGCTCACAACAGAGGAGGAGACCAATATATGAACGGGCAAGGATGGAGGGGCTGCAACTCCCAAGTCCTCTGGCACTTACCAACCGGAAGTTATATTGTCATTTCATTACTTGGACTTAATTCTTTTAAAAAATAATTGACTGCCTTTGCAATCATATACGTTTTACATTATGCATTTTAAAATGTTATTCTGAGAAGAGGTCCATGGGCTTCACCAGGCTGCCTGTGGGCTTCCTGCCATGAAATACTCTTTCTTCAGCAGAAACCTATAACCCCCTCCACTGGGACTGTTGGTTTATCTTGTCCATCTCTGTCAACTTAAAAGCAAGAGACCCTCTTCTTACCTGCAAGTCTTAATACAGTGCATGGCCGCTGGCATGTGCCTAAAAATATTTTTTGGAATGAAGAAATAAATAAAGACAAAAAGGAAGGAAGGAAAGGGAGGAGGGAGGGAGTAAATTCAATCTTCAAAGAGCATCTGCCCCTCCCTCTATCTGGCACTTTCCCCCAGATAGCTGTAAGGTTTGCTGCCATCCACCTTTGTGTCTTGGCTCTAACGTCACCTTCTCAGTGAGACCCTTCATAACACCACATTTGAAGTTACTAGAACCATCACCCTAGGTGTGCTCTGTCCTTCCCTGCTTTGTCCTCATGACACTTATCACCATCGGACACACCACTTCTTTCTGATTTTTAATTCACTTATTCCCTGTTTCCCCTTACTAGAATATAAGCCCCATGAAGGCAGGAACGTTTCTCCTATTCATTCATTTCTGTGTCTCTGGCACCTGAAACAGCACCTCACAGATGATGAGCATTCAGTAAATATTTGTTGGACGGGTGGATGGAAGGAAGCGAGTGGTGAAGGCCAGTCAGTTAAATCAGTCCCCATTCAGCAGGTGAGGAAGCCAAACCTGGGAGAGTTTAGGGCCCCGAGTCACACAGGGGGTTGATGGCAGAGCTGAATTGATGTGAGTGGGTAGTGAGAAGAAGCATGGGTTGCTTGGATTGGGCTCAGAAAGAAGGACCTGGAACCCCAGGCCAGGTAGTTTTGTTCTAAGGCATAGGGCATGTTTTCAGTGGGGAAATGACAGAGCCCCAGGAAGACTGGTGTGACTTGTAAGCAGGACCGAGGGGCAATATGGAGGCTCATTGGGAACATGTCTTATCTTTCGGCTGTTGCTGTTTGATCAACAGCCTGGATTTGTAAAAATCCTGCCCTTCCATCCTCCTCTGGGAGATGCCAAAGCCTGTTCACCCTGAGGGGGCTGACAGCTCGAAGGAATTCTGAAGGATTCAGGACCGGAATGAGTGGGTCCCCCTGGATGCCTAACAGCTCTTGTGCAAACCTCTGCCACAGTGCTTCCCCAGCTGGGCTGGAATGTTCCCTTTTCCGTGAGGTCTCGGATAACGGGACTACAGCACAGACTCCTCTCTTTGGCAGTGAAAGGCCAGAGCACGACACACAGTAAGACTTTAAGGACCATTTATTGAAGAAAAAATTGTGACTAGAAAATTGTGGATGCTATAGCGATCATTAGATTCGATCATGGGGGAGAGTAGTGAACTTTGATTGAGCTATGCCAGTATAGTAGGTACTGGGCTGGGTACCTGAGCTACAGAGCTGAATGAATTGGGGCTCTTGACCTCTAGGAGCTCACAACAGAGGAGGAGACCAATACATGAACGGGCAAGGATGGAGGGGCTGCAACTCCCAAGTCCTCTGGCACTTACCAACCGGAAGTTATATTGTCATTTCATTACTTGGACTCTGACTCTCTTCCCACAAGAATGTAAGCTCCAAGAAGGCAAGGGTTTTGTCTTGTTCCAAGCTCTGCTCCCAGCACAGAGCAGGTGCTCACTTAGGAAGTGTCTGTGAATGAGTCCGTGCCTCAAGGAAACACAGAGGGTTGTGGGTGTCTAACCCACTTCAGGGGTGGGGGTCAAAGAAGACTTCAAGGGACAATAGAGGCCTTGGCCAGGAGAATGGTGTTACAGAACTTATACCTCCTTCAACAGCCCCTATTTCATGACTTCCATACAACTCAGTGGTGTCAGAACTACTTTATAAATAAAGAAACAAATCTCGGAGAAGGGGAATCAGCTTGGTCAAGGTCACTCATCTGGCAGAGCAAAGACTTGAGCCCAGATCTCCTAAGTCAAAAGCCTGTGCCTTCTCCACACAGGCCTGGAAAACCATTCAAGAGGGTACTAAGTCCAAAGGACAGACCATCGTCACCAGGATCAACATCAAACATCATCATCTTCACCATCACCATCATCATCATCTCCATCATCTTTATGGCAACTATATTCTTCTGATTTAAATCTCCCCTTTTTGCTTCAGCAAGTTTAAGTTGGGATTTTGCTCCTTGTAACCAACAGAGTTTTGATCAATAAAGGCAAGAAGTTCGTAAGTTCAGATTTGGAGAGGAGGGGATAGGCGTGAAAGACAAGTCAGAGGCAGAATTAAAAGAATGTGGTAACCAATTTTGACGAGTCATGTAAAAGAAGGGGTATCCAAGGGGAAGTCCCAGGTTTTTAGCTTGAGTGATTGGAGGGGGATGGTGGTGTCTTCAGCAGAAGTAGGCAATCCGGAAGATAAACTATGGTGGGGTGGGGGTGGGGGCGGATGGCAGGAGGAAGGGAAAATGCATTCCTTCATTCATTCATCCATCCATCCATCCATCCATCCATTCATTTATTGAACAATTATTTGCCAAGCCCTTTTTGGGCAATGGGGACTTAATAGTGGATAAGGTGAGTTGAGGTTTGGATAGTATCTGTGGTCCATCATTGACTTATTTATTTAACTAACAATAATCACCAACTATGGGCCATGCTCTGTCCAGAGAACTGAGCATAAACCCAGGCAGTGACGTCCAGCCGGCAGCAGGAAAGAGGGTTGAGTTGGCATTTCTGCTATAAGCGTCATCCCCACGGGGATAAGTTTGGCAGCCGTGGGAGAGAGTGCTTGGAGAAGAGAAGTCTAGTTCCACAAGCCTTGCCCATCATGCCTGGGCTTCAGCTGTGAGGTGAGAATACAGTGTTTCTTTGGCCCGTGTGTCTGAGAGGCAGACACAGAAAAAGCATGGGTTTAGGAGTCCAGTCTGGTGCCAGCCTGGGCTCACACACCGGCCCTACCAGGTAACCTTGGGAATGACCCCAAATGAGTTGGCTTGCCTCTCAGAGTCTTCGTTTCCTCAGCTACAAAATGAGAACGTGAACGCTTATCCCAGTGTTGAGAGTAAAAAAAATGTACAAGTGCATTCACTCAACTGCAGACATGTAGCGAATACCTATATGTCCCAGGTTCTAGAGCACAGGACTTCAGTGGAAGCCAATCTTAGGGGGTTCACCTGGGAGGAACAGGTGAATCTTTGGGGCTACCATGGCTTGGTTCTGATTCACCTAAAACAGCCAATCTCTCTCTGCCCACCACGAATCAACACCAGTCTGCCCTTTCCCCACCGCACACAGAAGGCAATATTCTATGCAATTAGAGGGAAAAAAGAAAAAGAAAAATGAACGTTCTGCTGTCCTCTGCAGAGCTGTTTTCCAGAGCCGCAGAAAAAGGGCCCACGTGAGCCATGCTGTTCTTGGCAGCCGCTGTTCCACTCCTCACACAGAGGCTTAAAGCTTTATTTGTGGTTTAAGTTACGAGCAAGGGTGAAAACCTCAGAAAAAGGCGGCGGGGGTGGGAGAAAACATTTTAAAAGTTGAGAAAATTGCCTTGTGTTCTCAAGCGCGGGCAATTTGTCCCAACACCCCTGAGCTCTGTAGAATCCTAGCGATCTATGGTTTATATGCTGGGGCTCTGGGCCCAGTGTCAGGATTGGGGGATGCTGTTTTCATACATTAAGAAAATCACAAAATTGCTTTTTACAAGATATTAACGAGTAGCTTTACCACTTCAATGGCGACATTGTTGAAGGTTTTGAAAAAAATCCAGGTCCAGGTTTGGGGGTGGTTTTATTCGGAAGGTTGCTACATAAAGCATCTCACAGACGTTACCCGGGGAGTCTGGGTGTTGCCCACCCAGAGCAGAGGACATTAAACATTTTAGGGACAGAAGTGCCTGTGAAGGTCTTCAAGTCCAACCGTCTCCTTACACTGATGACAAAAACAAGGCTCAGAGAAAGTAGGCAACACGCCCAAGGCAGGACAGCATGTTTGGGATAGAAGTAGGTCTAGATTCCTGGCTCCTGAACTTCGAAGATCTTTCTGGCAGACTTTGAGGCAGCCCAGAGGTGATATTCCACTTCAGAAACCATGACTGGCCTCCCCTCATGTTGACATTTCTGCGGCAGCGACTTTGAAACTGCTTTTTATGGCCCTGGCTTTGGAAGGGCAAACACTGTTATCAGTAGAACAACACAGGTGGCTTCTGGAGTTGGGTCCAGGTGGAGCCGGGCAGGAAGGGAGGGCCCTCTGCACAGGCAGACATGACCCAATCACCTGTCTGGGTTAAGAAGGGTGCACAGATCCTCCCTGGGGAGTGGGACAAGAGGCTGATGTAGTGGTGAAAGAAGGGCTTGGCTTTGGGGAAGACAAGATGGTCCAAGTCCTGGCAACGCTACTTGCCAACAAGCTCCCTGACTGAGCTTTTTATAAAACGAGGGTGATGATGGTTCACTCACAAGTGCTCAAGAGCCCAGCTTGCTAGTACCTCTCGTATTGGATAGCACAGGTATAGGATTGGACATTGCTGGTGAGGGTACTGGGCTCTTGACATTGGTGGCTTAGTTCTGGTCTTGCCCACCTTGGCCACCTGAAAACAGAGGGCGGCCCAGGTGAGGTCTCCAGCTCTAAGGGCTCAGGCTCCAGCCAAAGACATCTGGGGTTCCAGTCTCACCCCACCTTCTTGGCCCTTTCTAATACTACAGGGGGGCTTCCCTGGTGGCGCAGTGATTAAGAGTCTGCCTGCCAATGCAGGGGACACGGGTTCGAGCCCTGGTCTGGGAAGACCCCACATGCCGCGGAGCAACTAAGCCCGTGCGCCACAACTACTGAGCCTGTGCTCTAGAGCCCGCGAGCCACAACTACTGAGCCAGCGTGCTACATCTACTGGAGCCCGCGTGCCTAAAGCCCGTGCTCCGCAACAAGAGAAGCCACCACAACAAGAAGCCCGCGCACCTCAACGAGTAGCCTCCACTCGCCGCAACTAGAGAAAGCCCACGCACGGCAACGAAGACCCAACGCAGCCAAAAATAAATAAAAAATAAATAAATTAAAAAAAAATAATAATACTACAGGGATTGGGATTCAAGGTTTGGAGCCTGGCTGAGTGACGTTCTCATGCTTCCTGGAACAGAACTCCAGGCCGAGAATACGTGTGGAGCTAGGAGCCAGAGGCTGGTTAATGCTCGATGTAAATGCTGCCGTTTAGAGTCAGAAAGCCTAGCATTCAAGTCCTGGCTCACCTACTCAGGTTTTAACGGTCCTGGGTAAGTCAGAGAATCTCTCTGAGCCTCAGTTTCCTCATCAGTGTTCTTCCTGCCTGCCATGTCACATACTGGTAAGGGAATGAAGTCAAGGAGATAGAAGGCATTGTAATCTGTAAAGTACACTGATAAGAATGGGAAACTTCTAAAAGTAGGGGGTGGCTTTCTTTTTGCTCTGCCTCTTCACTAAAATGGTATTCAGATGGAGGTAGGTAGCTGCCTTTGAATCTATGTAAATAGATGTTGTACTATTTGGAAACATTCTCCAGAAGTCTAGAGATTAGAAGTATCTGGTATCCCAGAGACACCCTGAAAGAGTTGCCTTGAGGGGAGGGGGAGGAGAAAAAAGAAGAGGCTACTATGTCCTAGATAGTGTGACAGTCACTTTCATATATAAAGAGTGAGGGTAAGGATGATGATGGCTAACTTTATTGACAGGTACAGTTCTCAGAGCCTTACACATATTAATCCCATTTTGCAGATAAGGAAACTGAGGCACTGAGAAGTTAAAGTCAGTCAACAAGGTAACACTAAGCTGAGGTTTAAATCCCAGCATACCAAGTCCCAGAGCCATGTGTGTAACCATTGCACTGCACTGGTCCCATAGACCGCGTGCTGTTGGATTCTCACGTACACCACCTGCATCTTTCAGATAGGAAACTGAAGCTCAGGAAAGTTGGGTAACTTGTGCAGGTCACACAAAAGAAAGAAGGTTTGCTGAGGTTTTTCTTTCTTCAAAATTGTTTCCTTCTTTGGCTCTCTTTTTAACTGGTAGAAAGGCACTCATTCAGCATGAGTCCAAATCTAGCTTCCTGTTATAGCCTCACTTGAGTCCTATCCTCAGCTTTGAATTAGGTAGAAGAAATCTATAGCCTCGGTCATAGGGAAACCTCTGGGAAAAAGCATCTAGCCCAAGCTTGACACGTAGTAATTGGGGGCTGGTGGGCCCACTCTCCCAACTTCCTCACCTCTTCTCTTCCTCAGGAAAAGAAATGCAGGCCCCTCAGCCTCTACAAGGATGACAGCATCATTCCCTTGCATGTTCTGGTTCTGCGCTTTTGGATAACTTCCGGTTTGACTCTGACAACCTGAAAACATGGAACCAGACCTTAACCCTGCATTCCAGCTCCAACCTGACCAAGGAGGAAGTGCAGTGTCACCCTGTTATTGGACACTATGCTCCTCGTGATACAACCGAAGTTTACATTTTCTTTTGGCAGCCAACGCACACTGCTGACTCACGACTCTCTCACGTCCTGACTTCCTGTCTATTGCCTTCTCCTCTACTTGGCCTGATTCCTTAAGTCCTCTCTCATTGGCATTATGCTGGGATTCCTGAGGGATTCCTTCTGTGGGTACCTTGGCCGGGGGGCGGGGGGTGGGTCTCAGGTTAGGGGCTAATCCACACCCTCAAACGTAGGCCTTCAAAGTCCCAAAGATTGCTGGATCTGGTGGGTGACTGGACATAGCTGTCTGACCCTGAGGGAGGAGTAGCAGACAGAGGGCTATTTCATAGAGTCAGATCAGTGAGTGATGGGAAAACATCCCTGGTCAGGGAGTGAATGCTGCTGTGGCCTGGTGTGAGGCTCACTTCTAGAAGTGTTTGGGAGCCATAATTCACTGATGCATGTATTCACGTTAAAGTAGTGCTTGGCAGTTCAGGCTTTGGAACCTGACAGGCCTGGATTCAAAGCCACTTCCCACCTTTCTGACTTTAGGCCAAGTCCCAACATTTTAAAGCCTCAATTTCTCTCTGTAAACCTGGAGCCATAATGGTGCTTACTTCACTGTGATGTGGAGAGGATGAAAAAAAGAAAGCATAAATAAGCATTTTACCCCAGTGCCTTCACAAAAGGAGAGTTCAGCATTTGTGGTGATTTCTACCACGCCTTTGCTCTCCCATTCATGCATTTATTCAGCAAATATTCACCGAGGGTCTCTGTGGGGAGTGCAGCAAAAGGCACACAGAGGCTAGTAAAAGCCTGAGGGCAGGACCGGGCTCTGGCAGGTAAAGACACTTCCGGGGACCAGCCAAATGCTTTACGGAAACTTTGCTCTGGTTCTGGGTTTGGACTGCTGGACACCAGAGCCACATCATGCCTCCCCAACACACACACCATCTCCCGTGTCATCTCTGAGTTTGACATCTCTGAGATTACTCTCAATGTGACCTTGGGCAAATCCCACAACTCATCTCAGCCCCTGGCACATTTCCTATAAAACAGATATGTTAATAGCCACAGTGCCAAGGTTTCATAGTAGATTAACCAATAACAAAGGTAAGGTGAGAAGCTAAGGCCACACTTGGCTGATGCCCCGTAACTTTTAGCTGTGTTCCCCCTGCCAGCCCTCTATTACTATGTGCCAAGCTTGGGCTAGATGCTAATGGTCAACAGACTCATGAGAAGCTAGCCCTGCCCATAGAGAGTTTAAAGTTTGGGGAGGTGGGGGAAATAAATGTTTGAACCTGCAACCCTAATAGAGAGGGCTAAGGACTGTGATGGAATTATGTCCAATGGAACATAGGAATGCCAGGAAGGGCAAATCACTTTGCCTGGTTGGCCTTCAGTTTTTTCATCCAGCAAACGGGTGTAATTTGTTTTTACCTCCCATGAGATGACTTAAGTGAGTTAGTAAACGTGAAACTATATGTTGGAAAGTTTAGTTCTGTGCTAGTGCTTCTATTTACTTATCTATTTTCCCATTAGAAGTCAATCCTCTTGAGGCAGAGCCTATGTCTTCCTCATTCCCCTGTCCCCAGCACATTGACACAGAGCAGGCGCCAGTCAACATGGGTTGAATGAACTGATGGAAGAATTTATTATCTAATTTGATTACCCCACCCTCAGAGAGGCACACCCATTTTACAGATGGAAAGAAAACAGTGGACAAGGGTTCAACAAGTTGCCCGGCAATCAGTGACTGAACCAGGCATCTTCAGACCTCTTCTGATGACCTTTCTACTAGATTCCACAACACAGGACACTGGTTCAGGTAGGATGACACCGCTCTGCTTTCTCTGTGGGTCACTGAGCCAATCCATCAGCCTCTCACACTGAGTCATGGGTGGAGGTGAACCTGGGACTTGAGGAGAAAGCAGAGCTGTCCTGCTGGACCGGTGTGCCCAGGGATCCCTCAGGCCAGCCAAGCACATCGCCCAGGAAATCCGTCACGGGGGGTGATGATGGGGTGGGTACAGAGATATCACACTGGGTCTAACTGCCCTCTCTCGCAAGAGTGTCTGGAGGGCAACACCTAGCCAGTCACTGTGCCCAGTGGCCTGTAACTCAGAGGCCTCCCTTCTTCTCCATTCCCAGGGCAAACCCCTTGACTTACCCCCTCATCATCTCTCTTGTCTTGAGTGGGCTCCCAACCCCCAATTTACTGACCTTCCTCTAAGAAATTAAATAACCTGCCATAGTCACACATCATGACTATGTGGTGCTGATGCTCAAAAGATCTTTAAAATCTCCCTAGTATGTAGAGAATGAAGTCAAAATCCCTGGCTTGGCATTCAAGGCTCTCTTGATGACATCTCAGCCTACCTTTCCAGGCTCCTTCCTGTCTCTCCTCCCCTGAAGCCCTCACTTTAGCCCAGTATACGTGTTGCTATTCCTCAGAGTTGCCTTTTACACTTTGTTCTCCTCACCCTGGCTAATACCCTTTCTTTCCCTTGGAAGGTCCTTCCCTTGTTTTACTCATCCTTCACATCTGAGCTTAAAAGCCACATCCTTTAGGAAGCGTTCCCTAATCTCCTTGGCCCAAAATGATAATACTAGTTATGTTTATTGATCATTTATTTTGGCCAAGTCATAGTGATTAGTACTTTAACATGCTTCCTTTAATTTGATACTTCCCACAATCTTACACAGTCATGAATATCATTATTCCCCTTTTATAGCTGTGGAAACTGAGACTCAGAAAGGAGAGCTAGCCTAACCCATCCGCACACACCTCGTGAGATTTCAAAATCAGTCTACCCGCCTCCAAAGTCACTCTGTGACTTTGGTTCTTATTCAGCAAGTTCTTTGTACCTCTTTGGGACACTCCTCTTGCTGATTGTTGTGTTTTCCTACAGAGTTTATCTACTCGATTCTACTGTGACTTTCCCGAAGATGGGGGACTATTCCTTGTGCACCTTCAGGTCTCTGTGAAGCGTCTGACACATATTGGTCCGTGAGACAGAAAGAAAGAGTTACTGAGCGCTTACTGTGCACAGCCCTGTGCTATTTGCTATACCTACACAAACACACACGTACACGCACACATTCATTTAAGTATTGTTAGTCCCATTACACATTGGAAGAAACAGAGGTGCAGAGAGGTTAAGTAACTTTTCATCATCTAAAATTTGTGTTTGAATTGTTTTTTAATCATTTTCATGTGCTTCTTTTTCAAAAATAAAGTAGTTGATTTGAAATATGGACCTATACAAATGTTTGAAGATCACACATCCTGAGAAGAATTCAGACTTGGGTGTTTCTGACTCCAGGGATCGTTCCACTATAACCGTCTCATTTCTGACATATCTGGAGAAAATTTTGATATGTGGTGTTAGGATTATGGTCAGCTGCACATGACAGAAAATTCATGGTCATCGTGAGGTTTAATCCTTTCACACAGAAAAGAAGCCCAGAGGGAGGTGATGCACTCCATGGTGGCAGAATCCCAGGCTCCTTCTATCTTGTTGCTCTGCCATCCTGGACAGAGGGTTTCCTCCTTCTGGCCCAGCGTGGCTACTCTCTCCAGCAAGACGGAGAAAGAGCAGGATGGAGGGCATGTCTCCTGCAATTAAGAACACTTCCCAGAAGTCTCATACGCCACTTCTGCTTACACTCCATGGACCAGAACTTAGTTACCCGGCAACAACTAGCCTTAACGAAGGTCAGACAATACCGACTTCATTTCCAGCAGCCACACCCCCAGCTGAAAACCGGGGGCTCTGTTGTTAAGGAGGACACAGGTATGAGCGTTTTGCTTTCAGAATGTGTCTGCCCTGCTCTCTAAAATTGATTCATGATTGGAAATGTCTCATCCTTCTGACATACTCTTGAGCCCTCTGTAGAGGAGATTAATACACACTGAGGGAAGACAACCAAATGCTCCTCAAAGACCCAATTTCTTTTTTTCTTCTTTGGTTTTTTTTTTTTTTGCGGTATGCGGGCCTCTCACTGCTGAGGCCTCTCCCGTTGCGGAGCACAGGCTCCGGACGCGCAGGCCCAGCGGCCACGGCTCACGGGCCCAGCCGCTCCGCGGCACGTGGGATCCTCCCGGACCGGGGCGCGAACCCGTGTCCCCTGCATCGGCAGGCGGGCTCTCAATCACTGCGCCACCAGGGAAGCCCAAAGACCCAATTTCTAAACCAAATAATCAATGGTCTTTCTCTGAGGCAAGGTCTGGTTGTGTGTTCTTGGGCAGATCAATTACTTTCCCTAAGTCATATGACCTTGGGCAAGTCATTTGACCACTGTAAACCCATTCTCTATGAGTTAAATGGAGATAAGAATAAAATAATATCTGCCTCATAGGGTTGCTGCACAGCAACATCATGAGAAACATGAGAAATTCATTCTGATAGTAGATTTTATTTGACCCAATGTATCCAAGCTATTAACATTTTAACATGTAATAATTTAAATTGCTAACAGGATATTTTGCGCTCTGCTTTTCATACTCAGACTTTGTCTTTTTTCTTCTTTATTTTTATTGAAGTATAGTTGACTTACACTGTTTCAGGTATATAGCAAAGCGATTCAGTTATACATATACATATGAATATACATATATTCTTTTTCAGATTCTTTTCCCTCATAGGTTATCACAAGATATTGACTATATTTCCCTGCGCTATACAGTATAGGACCTTGTTGTTTACCTATTTTATATATTGTAGTGTGTATCTGTTAATCCCAAATTCCCAATTTATCCCTGCCCTGCTCCTCTCCCCTTTGGTAACCATAAGCTTGTTTTCTATGTCTATGATTCTATTTCTGCTTTGTAAATAAGTTCCTTTGTATCATTTTTTTAGATTCCACATAGAAGTGATATCATATGGTATTTGGCTTTCTCTGTCTGACTTACTTCACTTACTCATACTTAGACTTTGAAATCCAGTGTGTGTTTTACATTTACAAAACATCTCAATTCAGACCAGGCACATTTCAAGTGGCTGCTGGCTACTGAGGTAGATAGTACAGGTTGAGATTAATTTACGTGTCCTTTCTGGGTGCTCCCCTAGCACCCTATCCTTACAAGGGAAGAAGTAATCCTTCCCATGGCAAGTAACTGTTTACTTGTCGTATCCACAAGCAACTCCCTTGGGGACAGGGAAAGTGTGGTCACCCCAGGGCCTAACATAGTACCTAGCACAGAGCAGACACTCAATCAGTACTTGTTAAACAAATACTATCCATTTCTCTATGCCCAATAGCCAAGCCCAGTGCTTGACCCTCAGTAGACATTTAATAAAGATGTATTAAATTAAAGAAGTAATGACCCGGAATGGTAAGTGAATTTGTGACTTGTCAGCAGGTGAAAATCAGGCAGTTTATTACAGAGGAGACAATGGTACCTTTCTAGCCCTCAAAGTAACACCTGCTGTTAAGTCATGTTTCCTTCACCACCTCCTTCCCCCTAAACAGAACTGGAGCCAGCTGGTAGGCCGTGGGTCCGCACATTCCAATAAGATCACACAACTCCTGGCCTGCAATGATAAGGAGGCAGATCAGGTTCCCATGAACAAATAAAATGAACTCCCAGCTAAGGCTTAATCTCTCTAGTTCACAGTATTCTTTTTCTTTCAGGATTGACTTAACACAGTGCAAGGTGAGAGGTTCTGAAAAGTCGCTAGCCTGTGTGCAACAGAAATCTAGGGAACTTGACAAAAATACCAATAAAGTTCATAATGATGGGACATGTCAGCCTCAGCAGCACCACTAGCTAGCACGATGCCCCGAAGCAACTTGCGGCCCTTCCTTGATCATGAACTTCCTCATCGGTAGGCTGGGAGTGACTACACAGACTGCTCTGGCCCTGCAGTTGCAAAGACCCTGTGAGACCAGAGCTTGCACATGCCCAGTGAGGGCGAACTTGCCTCGTTCCTGCAAGGCTCTCCTGAAGGGCCTTTGCAAAGTGACACTTAGCATCATTTTTGTCTTGCCAGTCAGCCACAGGCTGGATGATTTCCTTAGAGTTATGTAGAGCTTTTTTCCCCCTCCTTGCGGACAACTGAAACACAAACACTATTTAGAAAGATCTGGGCCGAGTCATCTCTTTGGAGCCTGGTGGCAGGCCAGGAGGCTGGTCACAAAGGCTGCATTCAGCTGCAAACAGCAGCCTCATGGGCAGAGGCCTTGTCCCAAACATTCTTTACTAGGCTTGGTGGGGGAGTGGGGGTGGGGAGGTGTCACCGGCCTCCCAATATTTGTTGCTGTGTCTCCACGGCAACTGCGTTGGCCATAGTGAAACCTTGAAACTGCACATCAAAACTTGGGAGGTGCTGCAAAGACAGGCCTGAGTGGGAGAAGATTTTCTCCTGCACCTCTCCCTTGCCCTCTAACTGGAGAGTTTTCCGGGCTCCTTTCAAAAGGCATTAAAGAGAAGCTATTATGCTGGCCGCACATTGCCTACTGCCTGCTCTAATGAAAGTTGTGTGTGCAAAGACTGTACCGATTGCCCAGGATAGCTTTTAAGAGACACCAAATCGAGCAGCCTGTTGTTGTCTGCAGAGCTTAGCAGCATGGTGTTCTGACTCTGGTGCTGGTGCAGGACAGTTAATACCACTTACCTGAGCGACCTTGGGCAAGTCACTTCCAGTCACTGAGCCCCTTCCTCAGCAAAAGAATTTAATTTAAATTAAACCCAATTCCCAATCCAGTAAACTCTTATTGATGCCTACCCTGAACTAGATGCTGGAATTGCAAAGTTAAAAACACATGGCTATTCAAGACATGGCAACAACCTAAGTGTCTATCACTGCATGAGTCAATGATGAATGGATAAAGAAAATGTGGTATACACTTACAATGAAATATTATTCAGCCCTTAAAAAAAGGAGGAAATCCTGCCATTTGCAACATAGATGGACCTTGAGGGCATTATGCAAAGACAAATACTGTATCATACCACTTATACGTGAAATCTAAAACAAACAAACTTAGAGACACAGAGAGCAGACTGGTGGTTGCCAGAGGCAGCAGCTGGGTGTGAGTGAAATGGGTGAAGGGGGTCAAGAGATACAAACTTCCAGTTTTAAGATAAATAAATCCTGGGTATGTACCACATGGTGATTACAGTTAATAATACTGTATTAATATACAATATTTATTGTACATTTGAAAGTTGCTAAGAGAGTAGGACTTAAAAGTTTCCACCATGAGAAAAAAAAGTCACTATATTCTGTCATGAAATAAACAAATAAATAAAGAACAAAGCATGAAGGACTGAAAACAAAAAACAAACAAAAACCACACAGCTATTGAGGGGAACGGATAATTTGGGATTAACAGATACATACTACTATACATAAAATAGGTAAACAACAAGAACCTACTATATAGCACAGGGAATTATATTCAATATCTTGTAATAATCTATAATGGAAAAGAATCTGAAAAAGAATAGATATATTTATATGTATAACTGAATCACTTTGCTATACACCTGAAACATCATAAATCAATTATACTTCAATTAAACACACACATACACACATACACACACACATACACACATTGCCCTCAGGGAGCTCATGTAAATTACCAGGCAGAGCTGTATTAAATAGTAGATTGGATCACACCCCGTGGCCCCTGCCTGGTTCCCAGTGGAGACCAGTCACCCAATAAAAGTTTCTTTCCCTCCGTTCTTCACCCTGGGCTACTCCAAACAAAGCCCCCAGAGATGAACAAGATCCCATGTACTTTCATAACATTATTCTCGTATCTGAGATACATTTACCAATTTGGACAAAATGGGAAGGAACTGATCTTTCATTGATTTTATACATTACAACATGCTTTCACAATCCATGCCCTTCGGATTTTCTTAACTCTCAGCTGAACTTGGAAGGGCATGACATTGTTTCCACTCTAGACGGAAGGTGCTGAGGCATGAAGAGAAGTGATTGGCCCGGGTCACAGAGGGAATTAGAGGCAGAAGTGGGATTCAAACATTCACTTCTCAACTTCTTCTTTCGCAAGATATTTCTTGAGCAGCTAGTACACGCCAATATTGTTCTAGATACTGGGGTTAAAGCAGTGAACAAAGCAAACTTCTGTTAAGGAGCTTAAGTTCCAGAGGAAAAAGCAGACTGTTAACAATCACATAAATGCTTACTCTGTCAGAGAGTGAGGAGCACTATTGAGAAAAAATAAGCAGAGGGAAGAAAAGAGTGATGCTGAGTACCAGTTTCTATAGAGTCATCGGGGGAGTCCTTTCCGAGGAGACCTGAGAAAAGCGAGGAGCCAGCCACGAGGGTACCATAGTGGAAGAGTATCCAGCTAGGAAGGCTTGAGGTCCCGAGGTGGGAACACGCTGGCATGTTTGTGGAATAGGCAGACGACCAGTTTGGCTAGAACAAAGAGAAGGAGGAGGAGCCGGACAGGAGTTGAAGCCAGAGAAGAAGTGGGCGGGGTCTAGTCCATAATGGCCGCTTGGGGGATGGAATGAACTTTGGATTTCACTTGGAGTGAGACTGGAGCCACTGGAGGGCTTGGGCAGAGGAGTGATGTGCTGTGACCTGGCTCGCTCTGGCTCCAACATGAGTAATCGTCGGGAGCAGCAAGGATGGACAGGGAGACCAGTTTAGGAAGCTAGTGCAACAATTCAGGCAGGACAGGACGGTGGCTCAGACAGAGTGGTAGCAGTGAGGTGGTGAGAAGTGGCAGATTTTGGATCTATTTCTCAGGAAGAGGCAACAGAATTTGCTGATGGCTGAAGGTGGAAGTGTGAGCAAGAAGAGGCAATGATGACACCACAGCTCTTGGCCTGAGTCACAGGGAGAATAAAGTTGCCTTTTCCAGACATGGGAAATTCTGGGGGAGCAGCAGGTTGGGGGTGATAAAGAGTTTCGTTTTACTTTTTAAAATTAATTAATTGATTGATTGATTGATTGATGGCTGTGCTGGGTCTTCATTGCCGTGCACAGGCTTCCTCTAGTTGCGGTGAGCGGGGGCTACTCTGCGTTACGGTGCATGGGCTTCTCATTGAGGTGGCTTCTCTTGTTGCAGAGCACGGGCTCTGGGCATGCGGACTCAGTGGTTGTGGCTCGCGGGCCCTAGAGCGCAGGCTCCGTAGTCGTGGTGCACGGGCTTAGTTGCTCCGCGGCATGTGGGATCCTCCCAGACCAGGGCTTGAACCCGTGTCCCTTGCATTGGCAGGCGGATTCTTAATTACTGCACCACCAGCGAAGCCCCAAGAGTTTTATTTTAAATATGGTGCTTTGAGATGCATGTGGGAGATCCACTGGGAGAAAACAGAGAAGGTGGAGAGAGAGGCAAGCTGGAGATATTCATTTGCCATTCTTCAGAACATAGGTTATTGAAAGCCATCAGCCTGGACTGAAATCCTCAAGGGAGTGAGGGGGTATAGAGAAGAGGACCAATCCTTGGAGCATTCCAATGGCTAGAGCTAATGGAGAGCAAAGAACAGCAGGAAAGCTGTGCAGGAGAGGCCCCTGAAGGAGGAAAATCCAAGGACTCCAGGCCTGGCCGGTAAGGGAAGGATGTGTTTCAGAAAAGGGTGACCCATAAGGTCAGACTGGTGACAGGTTAGGGCGAGGACCTTGGGATTTGGCACAATGTCCCTCTCTGGAACAGCAAATCATGACATTGACAGCATCTGTTTCATTTCTTTGTAAAGATGGCTGCCTTCACAAGCTTGTTGGTGTGCTGATGGGAACGGCCTGCTGGAGAGGGACGCATTGACGAGGCAGGAGAGAGAGATGTATTCCAGGAGTAATGCCCTCAAGTAGGTGAGAGGGGTGGGAGCGGCTTCAACCCCTGGTGTGTCTTCTACTATAATGACATGGCCCCCCAATTAATACAATTACACATTTGGGGATAATTTTAAACTGCTTTCAGATGCAAACATTTCTTTCAATTACATAGAGTAAGTTTACCAGGGCATGAAAAAATATTGCCCACTGGGTCTTGGAGACCCTGCCTTGGTGAACACAGTGAGTAAGCCATTTCTCCTACTGCTGGCTTGCCCTAGCATTTGTACACACTTCTAACTGCGGGTTATTTATGTGACTGGCTCCCATGGTAGATGGAACTACCCAGAGGCAGAGACTGTACTCTATTTCTTGCTGCAGCCCCATGACTAGCAAATGGCTGGTATATATGTATTCAGAAACCACTTGGGAAAGGAAGGAGAAGAAGAAATAAAAAGAAAGAAGGTGAGAATTGGACCTTCCTGCCCTACTAGACCTCTTACCTTTCATAGGAGGCAGGAGCTTCCTATTATTTTGTAAATATACCTTCCTGATAGTATAGTGAGTAAAGAATTTTTTCCTTCTGTTTTTAATTTGTGAAAGATAAAGGAGGAAGGAGGAAAGGAATAAAGATTTATCGAGTGCCCACCGTGTTCTAGGCACTCTGCTAGGCACAGTCGCATGAACTAGCTCTTTTATAGATGACCAACATGATTAGGAAAAAGTTACATTTTGTACATAGAGTCATCAACACTGCCATTGAGTTAAACAGTCACGTAATGGAATGGGATGCTTCATACAGTAGTGAGCTTCCCATCAGTGGAGGTATGTAAGCGGAGTGTGGACAATGTCTATGGAGAACCCCAACATTATCAGGTTTTATCACCTAAGGTCTAATCCAATCCTGGGAGTCAATGGGTCCAAGTTATACCATTCTATAACTGTATAACTGATAACACACCCCAAGGTTTCTCTTCATCAAAATATAAGCGCATAGAATGTGTCGTATCAGGAGACACCCTAGCACAGTACTTAAATATGCAGATTCTGAAGTCAGACTGCCAGGGACAAAATCTGGCTCTGCTAGTTATGAATCATACTCCGTGCCTCAGTTTCTTCATCTGCAAAATTAGAATAATAATAGGATGTACCTCACGCTAAAATTCATCTAAAGTGCTTAGAACAGCATCCAGCACACAGTAAGTGCTCAATAAATGTTAGCTATTATTTATTCATTTCAACCATCGCTTACAGACTTCACTGACAGAATCCTGGGCCTTTGGGTATTTGTTATGGCCAATGTTTATACCTTAAACCTATGCCAACTTCAGTTAGAAAGATGGGGCTCAGCAGACAGAAGCCCTTGGGGATTGAGGTGCTTTGATGGGGGTACCTGCGGCCCCAGCCAAGCTGGCCCCACTCCTGCTCTATGAATGCACCCATCCGCCCAGGTTGGGCCATGTGCAGAATTGTTTATGGTGACCTTATTTGTTTTCTTTTCTGTGACTGCTGCCTTCCAAAGGCCAGGAACTGCTGAAATTAAACCAAGGCAGGGGCCAGGGGAACAGCCAGGGCCTGGGCCCAGGCCAGGAGTAATGAAGTGGAAAATGTTCACACCACAGGCAACATTACAATGCACCTGTACAAATAGAATGAGACCTGCACCCGTCCCTCACAGGGGCCCAACTACCTTAAGACTTCTCTTTATGGCTTTGCCCTCTCTCCCCTCAAGTTTAGGACTACAATGGAGATAAGAAACAAAGACAGTCAGAGTGGAGAGCTTAGGGGAGGGACAGAATGAGAGGGAGGTAAAAACAGAGACACCCTCAGCCCAAACATTTCCTGTAAGTTCTGGTGAGTTCTCTGAAAGCCAGGTTGCCTAAAACAGGGGAAAAATGCACAGTTAATGAGTGTCAACTAGGTGCAGGGATTTTGGCAGGACACTTTCACACATCTTTGTGAACGTCACCCACCCAATATAATTTCACCTTATTTCACAGACAAGGAAACTGAAGTTCAAGGAAACAAAGCCAGCAGGTGACAGCATCAAGATTTGAATCTGGGTATCACCGTTCCCATTTTATAATGAAGCGACTCTGAGCCAGAATGTGAATGACTTTCTTAAAGCCATACAGCTGTTGAGCAGAAACTCAGAGGTGCTGAGCTCCCGCTGGGGTGCTCACCACTGCACCCTGAACAGGTGGGGCAGTAAAGACAAAGGGCCTGGCTTTCCCCAGAGAGAGGAGTTGGTGGCGGGTGGGTCATAAATCTCCATCAGGATAGAAGATGGAGGACAAAAGAAAGACCAGCCTTGGATCAGCATCGCATGGCTTTTGAAGCAAAGTGACTCTGGGTAAGTCTCCCAATCTCAGGGAGTTTCAGTGTCTTCATCTCTGAGATGGGAATTCTGTGAGCATGAAGGGGGATGGCGTCTCTGAAAGCCCAAGGATCTGTTGCTCTTCACCTCTCTCAGGTTCCTTCTGCAGTCCTGTAACTCCTTCAACTCCTGTAACTCCTACTGTTGGTGCAACCAGAAGCTTCCTCAGCTCCGTGGGAAAAAGGAAAGGTCAAAAGTAAAGGTCTTTGCCCCTACATATACCCTGGGAGCTCACATTTCATCACCATCTTCTCTTACATAAGTTGTTAGGATCCTTATAAAAGCAAACAGATATAGAAATGCATTCATGTAGAATAGACCATCAATAAATGCTAGCACCGTTGACAAACTATGAGTTCTTTGCAGACCAAAGCATATGCTGCTTTTAACCCTCTAACACATAGCATTATGTAGCTCATAGTAAATGCTCAATACATGTCTATCAAAACTGTCAACGCACTTCCAGAGCTTGTGTCATCGGGCCCCTGATTTCAACACTCATGGTTCGGTCGACATCCAGCAGTTTGGTCCTCTCCAGATGCCAGGTACTTGATACAGGAACACAGGGACCAATTTGATACAATTCTCCAAGGAGATGCTTAGTTGCTTCAAAAGGCTCACCTAATTCAATATCGGTAATGAGCTACTTTTGTTGCTCTTTGTTGTTGTCGATGTTTTTGTTGTTGCTATTGACTTTTGTGATGATTGTCATTGTGTCAGGGAGGAAGTCTACACTTTGTAATGTATAAAAATCAAGGTTGGCCTGTGTTGGTAAAATGCTTTGCACTTACTGACTTTTCCCTATTCGATACACTTGCCCTGGTCTTCACTAGGTGCCAGGCAGAACAAGGCACTCACTGCTGGAGAAGCGGACGCTGGAATAAATACCTTTCATACAGGGTGACTCCTGGAGCCTTAGAAGCATGTACAGGTGGGAGAGATGAACTCAGTGCAGGAGTGCTGTTCTGAAAGTGCTCATCTGAGTTGGCTTGGAATTCCATCATGGGATGGTCCCTCAACAGACCATATGGCCTTGGCTAGATCTTCTGAACACTTGAGTGACCTGCATCTGTCAGGGCAAAAAAGGTCCAACCACACATGGTCTGTTTCCCTCCATTTAGTACTTAATGTTACTGCTAGAATGGGCACCTATCAGACACTAGTTAGTGTTCTCAGTTACCAGCTTTTCACATGAAGATTGTGCAAAACAGGAACTCCATAAAATTTTCTTGACCCACCTGAACTCAACGACGAAGTCTAGTCCTGCCACTAGAAGATGGCAAGCTTCTTAAGACTAGAGACACACCTTAATATTTGTAATCTCTATATCTGCATTTTGATTTCTCGATCTCCACAGCAGCCGGCTCCTGCTAGCCCATCAAACTCAGATGGTCTGCATCTCCCCAGGAGTCTTGCCTGACCCCAAGGTCGTCCCCTCCCCTGCGTTCCCATTGCACTCCAGGCCTCTGCCACCACAGCACGCATCTGCTTGTTTACTTGCTTCCCCTCCTAGGCTGATCTTCTTGACAGCAGAGAGGGCATCTCCATCATCTATACTTTCCTCTATGCCTGGAACATAGGAGGCCTTCAGTAGACACACACTGAGTGAACGAACAACAAGTATACAGTTTCCCCTAATAGGGTTGAACTTCCACGAATGGATTTTAAGTTCCCTGTGGACAGGGCCATGTTACCCATTGAGAGTTGGAGTAAGCCAGGCTCTGAGAGAAGGATGTTGACACCAGAAGAGCAAGATGGTGCCAAAGAGTGAAGGAAAAGGACTCCTATTTTTTTTTCCAGATTTCCTTCACTTTGGGGATTCTTCCTGAAACCTGGGAGTAATTTGTTAAGGAAACCTTTGTGTGTGATTTCAAGTGGGCTCAGGTAGGCCAGGTGTTTCTTGCTATGGGACTGGTCCCAGTCACTTCTCCCAGCTAAGTGGAGTTGTTATGGCTGGGAAAATGTTCTAGGCTTGCATTACTGTGCAGGACAGGGAGCAACTCCATCTCTATGGAGAAGGGAGGCTTTGAACCCTCAGACACAAATGCCAGTTTGCTGTGCCCCCAGCATTATTACCAAAGGTCGATATTTCTGGATTATAAACCTTTTTAAGATTAGTTTATAAAACCAAAAGGTGAAAACCCAAAGATTTCCTGTTCTCAGTGGGGAACCCACTTAATTCAGCTAATACTCAGTGAGCTCCATTTAAGAAAAATAGACCTCAAAAACACCACAGAAAAATCACAGAGTGCTTACCTAAAATACAGAAGAGTTGCCTATTTGCAAATGGACTTACCACAACCTTCCTTTAAATGGCAAGCAACCCCACAACTTTGAAACATTTAGATTTCAAAATGTGATACTCTTAGCAAACACCAGGCACACTTTGGCGGACAAGGGTGTCTAAACCATCCCACAGTTGCACAATACAATGTCAAGTAAACAGATAGACAAATATCTACTGTTCCTTATTCCTGTTGAATGTACAGAAGCTTATATCATTCTTCCCGTCAACACTTCAACGTGCCTGGGTGGTTTGACTTTTCTTTGTTCACATACAAACTACATAAACTGAACAGTTTTCTACCTTTCTTAAAACAAAATGTTAGAACCAAAAGTAACATCAGAAGTCAAGGAAAACACAACGGTTTAATCTGGCAGTGAATGAGTGGAGCAGCGTTGGGGAGTCTGAGGCCATGTTTGGATTCAGCCGGAGGGCACGCAGCGATCGATTAAGGACATCTGTCCTGGATGTGTGGATGGAGACTAATAACACACCAGGCACATATTTGTCATCGTTGATCCTGTTTGTAAATCTCAAATTATGGATGATGAAACTGATGCCCTGAGAGATGAACTGTCTAAGGTCACAAAGTGAATTTCTTTTAAAGGGGCTTGGAATTGTGTGTACATAATCATTAGGCCATTTTTATGAGCTAAAAAAATGACTTGTATTCAATCTGTAGGGCTTAGAAAAGTCATCAAGCCTCGGTATGAAGGATCTCAGGCAGCTGTGATTTCACACCTCACTTGAGTCAAGCCCCATCCAGGATCTGAGAAAATATACCCCCATTCAATAGCACCATACTACCCACTGGATGGCCCTTTTCAACTGTATTTGAAGTTTAATGAATAGAAATCACCAACACCTTACGTCACCATCTGCCTGAGGCCCCTGGGACCCATCACACCCCAAATTCTTGAAACTCCTCCATGAATATCAGTCTGGGACACTAATGTTCATCAGAGAGGCGGTGATGCTAACTCTGACATTAAGCCCATGTGCCCTCTGGTCCATGTACAGCTAGGAGTGTCCTCACAAACCATGCACAGATAGAGGACCTCCCTCTCTGTGCTTGAGTGGTGGCTCTGGTGTCCTAACACTTTCCTAGTCATTCAGGCTTTCTATAAGACTGACCTCTCTTGCCTCAGCTAGGTGAGGCCCCTTTTGCATGCTTTCTTAATCCCCCGTAAGTCCCACAATTATGGCACCCATCACACTTTCTATGACTACCCACTGGAGACAGAGATCTTCACAAGGGCCAGGAGTATGTCTTATTCAACATCATAGCTGTAGTAGGTGAGCACAATGTCTGACCCAGAGTAAGTGCTTCATAAGTATCTGTTGTAAGAACGAATGACTAGATGGATGAATAACGGCTTCTTCAAGTTTACCAGCACGTTGTGGTTTTATCTTTCCCAGAATGATTATAACCCAGTTGTTCCTAAGGCAGATTTTCCCAAATTATATTCTGTGAAATCTTGTAATCCAAGAGATAATTGTTGTCCTGAAAAATTAATAAATAAAAAGTTTAAAAAACTCTTGGGATTTTTTTTTTCTAAAATGTAATTTAACACATATACATAAGAAATGTGTGCATGTGTGTGTGTCTGTGTATTCTTTAATACAGCACATGATGCGTGATGCTTTGGTCAGAAGAAATGGAGAAATGGCATACCCTACATTAGAATGCCTGGTGGGCTCATGAGAAATTCCTGATTCACAGACCTGGAACATTCCATGGCAGCATGATGCGTAGGCAGCTTGAATCAACTCATGTATGTTGCCTTCTGGATTGCTGGTCTCTGTTACATACATTTCTTATAAGAGCACCATATATTTCTGATATTATTCAATGTTTATTGTACATTAAACATATGGATCAAAATATGATCATTTCTTACAACAAATAAATCATCCATAAAACTTTTTATTCCTGTCTATTTTCATTCAAATGCACATGATATTTGTAAGGTCCTCGGGTATCCCATCAATATACTATTTTTTTAAAGTTTCTTAGATACATAAGTCTGAGAAGTACTACACTTATCATTGAATTGCTTATATATCCAATTTGCTGGTTTCCTTGGGGAAACTGGCAGAGATTTGGAAATGGAGGGAAGAGTGGATGGGGGGTTTGGAGGTAATAAAATGAGATTTCATGAAAGTTGAAATTTAAAAAGACATGAAACTCTTATAAACCCACTATTAACCAAGATGGTGAGGGAGCTGTAAAGCATACATGAATAAACAGAAATAAGCTTGTAAAGATAAAAACTCTCAGGTTAGATTTTAAAACAAAAACTAGAGATATTTCTATATAAAAGTCTGGTACATGAACTGTTATGGAAAGTTTAAAATAATAAGTATGCAACAGTGTCAGTCAGATAAACATAAAGAGAAAGCAGGAAAACTTAAAAATTAGACAAAGCAATTTTAAAATGGCAAAAGGTAACAAAGATCATTTCTTATTGATAAAGTTAACAAGCCCAGTGAGGACATAATACTAATAAGCTCATTAAAACTAAAAAACAGCAATTTTGAAAAATAACCAAGAGAAGTGGAAGATTTTAGAAGATTTTAGATGTTAGAATACTAAAGTTCTACTTAGATAACTTACTATTTTTAAATAATAAAATGGAATTAATAAACATTTTTACCAAAACATACTTAATGAATCCTTCCCGCTAGAGAAAGAATGATGGGAATAGAAAAGAAACTATGAAGACTAGAATTAATTAATTTGAAAGCAAAAATAGAGTATATAGTGTATATAGTGACTTGCATATAAATTTATGTCACATATATGTGTGTGTGTGTATATATATATATATATATATATATATATATATATATATATATAAATAACCGAGGAACAAATTAAGAAAATTATCATTAGGATCACCCTCTCCCTTGGCCTCACAGTCTGTCTCAGAACCTCCAGGCTTTATATGGTGAATTCTTTTATACTTTTAGATAAGAGATTGTCATGCTACCGGAAGTTCCCAGAACATAGGAAAATATGAAAAGTTATCTCATTTATATTATAAAGCTATCATAAATCCTTATATTAAAATGTGAAAGATATCAAAATGAGTAATTATAGTTCAATCTCACATATTAATACATCTGTGAAAATTCTAAATAAGATGGTAGCGGATTGAATTTAGTGTGTATTAAAAAGAATGATCTGCCATGACTAAGCAGGGTTTATCCCAGGAATGCAATGATTCTAAAGTTCCTCTTGATGAATAAACAGGGGAGAAATACAAAGATGATTTGGACTATAATAATAATAGTTGAAGAACTACTCTGGATAAATTTTAAACCATATCACAAGACTATAATTAATAAAATAGTGTAATACCACTACAAAAAAACATAAGCAGACAAATGGAATACAATAAACATGAGAAATAGGCCCCATTTTTACATTCAAATAGAATGTATAATAATAAGGATAATATAATGAGTATAATAATGGGGAGGGAAAAGAGAAGAGAGGGTATGGGTCAGGAGGGGAGGAGAACCATAACTGTCTTAAAATAACTTAGGACCATTGGCTGAAAGAGGAATCCTTCTCCTAGTTTAGGCTTCAAAGATCAAATTAGAGCAAGGGGAAAGCAGGGAGGATTTCTGCTCAATAAAGAAAAAGCATCATAGCTATCAGCCTAGTCCAAATGGGGATGCAGCTGCCTCCAGAAAGAATGTGCAGATTTGCTACTTAATTTGTGGGAACCAGTGCAAAATGAAAATGTGGGACTCCTTGTTCAAAATTACAAAGACTTTAAGATGGCAGCAGCATTGCGTTAACAAGGTTGTGGGAATGCACAGGCTGCAGCGGCCCTGGGTGTGTTTCCCATCTCGGGGAGACCGGGACTGGAGGAAAGGTTGGTGTCAACATTGTCAAGTGACTTCAAGTACAAGACTGAAAGCCTAAGTGTTTCATTCTAAATTAATCAATGATAACCATTGTCCTCACACTCACATTTTCATCAAAACTAAGAGGCAGGACATAGACACACCCTCAGGCTGCCATTTTGAGACTTATCTCTTTCTCCACTGAATTGCCTAGAACTATAACAGTTATGTAGTGCTTGCTCATTATAGGTTGCTGAAATAGGAAACATTACTTTGCCTTATATAATCTTACTGTCCCACAGCACTTCCACACACATCACCTCTTTTGACCATAATAGAAGCATTATTTTGTCCATTTTACCTGAAAGGACAGTCAGACCCAAGTAAGTTCTGCTGTGCCCAAGTCATACAGCTGGTGACCTCATCTAGGCTCTTCTGATGCTAAGTCATTCCGTTATTTATTTATCTGAACTTCTGCTCATCTGAACACATGCTCTGTACCAGGCCCCCTGGTAGGCTCTGGGGACTTCACAGTTCCTGGGCTTAAGAGCTCCTGGTTTAGTGGGGAGGACTGCCAAGTAAACAAGTTCCACCACACCATGAGATGAATAAAATGGAAACAATGCAAATGAGTACAAAGAGAAGAAGTAGCACAGAATGCTGAACTCTAAAGGGACCAAGGGAGGCTTCCCAGAGAAAGCAGTCTCCTAGCGGGCTGTGAAAGGTGAAATTGAGTGTTTCCCATTGCACAGCTGAACTGAACAGACACAAAAAAAGGCATAACCTCCCCTGGTTTCTCAAGGGAATTTTGCTGGCTCAGAAGCTTCTCATCAGTTGATCTGACCCACCAGTGTGAACTTTGTGTCACAAGAACCATTTGTAGAAACGAATTTCCCTTGCAAGTGAGCCTGGGTTAGGCGGGGACCACAGTGGAGCCCAGTGATGTCCACACCCGAGAAGTGCTTTCTAAGCATTGCACAAATGCAGTGCATAGCCTTTGGACCTCACACAGTCACCCAGCTAGGTCAGTGGGGCAGGAGCCTTCTCATGGTTCATTGCTAGCAACTGCACTGAGCATGTTCAGGACCTGTTCTGGGCCGTCCATCAGCAGGTAAGAGAACCTACGTGGTTGACCTCCTACTTCAGAGCTCTTTCCACTCTCTTCATCTTTGTAGTTCATTTACCTTCAGGGCAAATATGACTGATAGTGTCTGCTGCCTGCCTGTTAATCATAACAACCTACCTGAGATATCACCTGAAGAACGCTAGCTCCACAACTTATTTCCTTCAAATACTTGGCCAACAGGGAGTACATTGCTATAATGAGTTTACGTCAGGTAGAGCACTGTTATAAAAAAAAAAATAGCCACAGTAGCATTTATTGTATTGTTAAAAGCAGTGTGGATATGGAGATGGATTGCTTTCTAGCTTTGGCTCTGCCACTCACTGGCTCTAAGTGGGTGCCTTGGATGACTCTTGGCCTCAGTTTTCCTTTATGGATATAAGGCTACCTACCCTGTAAGGTCATTATGAGAATGAAACAACATATAATAGACGGGAAGTAGTTTTTAATTTATAAAATGCTGCAGAAATGTTGACTTTTATTACTGTTAGTGATATTATTCCATTATACTCAGAGAAAATTTGCATATCACTATAATTACAGCCTCCAATCCTCATAATTTGTGGGATGACCCCATTACTTCTAGGAAACAAACAATCACATTGAGGCAGGTGAATTTAACATTGTTATTCAACTACACTTCAATAAAAAATAAATTTTTTAAAAAAAGAAGTAAATCACTCTATGATGCAGCCAGGAGCCAAGAAATGCTGGCTGCCTCTAGAACCTGGAATATGCAAGGAATGGATCATCCCCTGGGGCCTCCAGAAGGAACCAGCCCTCCTTTCGCCTTGACTTTAACCCCTTAAGACTTATTTTGGACTTTTGACCTTCACAACTATCAGAGAATAAGTTGTGTTACTCTAAAGCTTAAAAAAAAAAAAAAAAAAGAAATCACTCCAGAACATGTAGACTGATAAGATCTCAGTTGGGACCAGAATCCCATCTTACTATCACAGATGAGCCACGTAGACAGAGCCATGTCTTAAATTACGTTTACAAAGGAAATGTAACATTTAAAATAAAATAAAATATGAAGGAAGGTGCCAACATCTCCTAGCAGAGGCTGGTCTCTTAGTTGCCTCCCAAGGAACTGGTATCTAACGGTGGGAACCAAGACATGGTAAAACACCATAATGTAAGGCATAAAGCATTAAGGCCATTAGCTTGACACGGGAAGAGTGTCAATGAGGTGTAGAGGAGATAAAGGTCACCATTATCTGGGGAAGGGAATCAAAGAAGTCTTCCTGAAAGAGTAACTTTTGAATTGGGCTTTGCCAGGCACACAGGTGACCAGTTTGGCACAGTGGAAAGGGCATGGACTCTCAGTTCAGCAAACGACCCACTGTTGGCCCTGCTCAAACCACAGCTTCCCCCTCTAAGCCTCAGTTGCCTCATCCATAAAGTAGGGCTAAAGCTACCTGTTGAGAAAGGATTGCTGTTAGTGCTAAATTAGTAAACAAATGTTTATTTCAACTGTAGATACAAAAAAACCTGTTAGTTTCCACCTAATATTCCTGCCCTGGGGTGAGTCTAGATTATGTTTCTAAAAACTGAAGGTAATAAACCAACCAGGAGATATCTAGGGAACACTCTATATGGGTCCAACAAGGTTCTGAGAGTGATTTGAGTATCACGGAATTACAGTATTTCTTAAATTCTAAGATGCGATTGATTTTAAGAAACATTGTTGATTTGATAACTTTTAGGTTGAAGAGAGGAAAAAAGAAAGATTACATCATATGCATATATCAACTGTAAGATCCATACTGATTTCAGAAAAAATAAATTTGAAAAGAAAGTATGTCTTTGAATTTGAGAAAATGTGGTCTCTACTCTCCAAAAGTAAACAGCCCCATTGGCAAGATAAGACTACCGCGACGAAAAAGAGAAAAAAAACAGCCCAAGCAAGCACATGGTTAAATACTGGGGGTCTCGGTCAGCCTCTCCCTTCCCGCAAAACACTTGGAGATCCGCAAAAGGGAGGCCTATCTTATATTGCTTACAACACACAACTGCAGGCCACGTCTTCAGGGTTTCCTGACCAGGCTTAAGGAGTCCTGAAGATAGCCCCGCATTTGGTAGCCTGCAGAACTGCAAATGTACATTCAAGTCAAACCGGAATTCAACATTTCCTGAGCATCTATTTTGTGCCCACAGTTGAGATAAGTGCTGGGTGTGGGAAGACCCAATGCCTTGCTTATCCCTGCATTCCCCACAGCCCCTAGCAGACCACACAGCACACAGTAGGTGTGACTGGTGTTGTGCCAAATTGAGCTAAACTGATTCTACCATCCACGTGAATTTCAAATTCTCATTCAAAGGAAATAGAACCAGTTCATTGGGCAAATGGTCTGCACCACTGCTCCTCAGAGCGTCTATGGTGAAGGACCAAGTTTTCATTCTCAATCTTTTATAAAAAACAAAATCACACGATTGTACGCCATGGTGATGTCAAATTGCTGTAATATTTCTCAGCTTACTCTCAGTTTCTGTACTGATCTCGTCAAGGACCCATAACAGTTTGCAGACTGACACCAGACTGACACCAGTACACAGACCATACTTTGAGTAACCCTAGTCTATATGATTCCAAAACCCTCATTATATGGAAATCCCAGAATGACTTGGAATATTAATCAATTGACAAGTTTTGGAAAGCATTTAATAATGATGACGATGGTCTCATTTTTCAAGTGTTTCTTATGTGGAAGTCACTGCCGATGATTCGGAACTAGCCTCATTACATCTTCTCATTGAGGAGACTGTTGTTCAGTGGGGGAGACTGACCAGTGCACACCTCCATTCTTTTTTTCCATCTCTTGACTGGAGCAAGAGAAGGTATCACTGGCAGTAGAAAACACAAGGGCTCTGGAAGCCAGATGGCTCTGGGTATAATCCCTGAACTGCTATTTACCATTTACATGAGGCAGGGCAAGCGGGCACTTCACAGAACCTTAATTATCTTATCTGGACATAGGAGCCCCCCCACTCCAATAACATGGAGCAATTGTTTTAGATGTACAGTGTCTTGCTATGGTGTTGATATCCTAAAGAGAAGCAACTGAGTGGTTTGGCACAGTTTTGAATGAGGATTACTGGCAGACAGAAAAATTCTGATCAGACCCTCAGAGTAATAAAAGGTCTCAAAGACTCCATGATGAAGAACCTCTGAAGGATGAGAAGTACTCGGCTTGGAGGAGAAATAATTCAGAGGACAACAGAGTTGCCTTCATTTCAGAAGAGCTTGTACCTTGGAATGAGCATAGATATCTCCTGGGTGGCCCCAAGGCCTAGAACCACAGTATGAAAAACTTATAGACCGATAGATTTTGCTCAAAGGAAGAAGTTTCTGGCAGCCAGTCTTCCAAAGATGGAAGGGGCTGGCTGCACTGGAGTGAGCTGCCATTCATGTGTGAAACTTGCGTCCACTTGTCAGGGGGGCCTTTAGTGTGTGACCCTAGCATCAGACCAAAGATTGGTCCAGCGCTTAGACTGCTTGTGAAGGTCAGATGAGGCAAGGCACTTGAAAATGCTTTGAGCAGCTGGAATGATTTCCTTCCTTCCTTCCTCCTACCTTCTCTTCCTCTCTACTTTCTTTTCTTCTTTAAATGTTTACTCAACAGATTTAATGTTCCAAGCACTATGACAATCAGCTGGGATGCCAGGACACATGATACACACAGTCTTTGCCTTCAAGGAGCTGCCAGTCTGGCTGGGGGATACAGACAGGTTCAAGAACAATTCACGAAGTGTATCAATAGTGCAAAAATAAAAATGGATATAATGAAGATTGCTCAGAGGTAGGTGTGATTAACTCAGGTAGGGGACAGTTAGAGAAGTCTTCCTGGAGGAGGTGACATCTGAACTAGGTTTGGAAGACTTGCAGTTTACCAGGCAAATAGTGTTGGGAAGGTTTGGGTGGGAAGAAGAGGGTATCCCAGGGAAAGAAAGGAACATTTACTAAGGCATGGAGATGTGGAACAACGTGCTGTATTCAGGGGTCTGGAAGTAATGCAGTAGAGCTGGGGTATGGAGTAAAGACCAGGAGTGGTGAGAGACAGGACTAGGGAGGTGAGAAGAGGTCAAAGGAAGATTCAATGACAATTTAAGGAGCTTTGGGGAGTTTTGAAAGTGGTTCAGTTCCTGGTGGGGGTGGGGAGCGGGTGAGGGGAGAATAAGAGGGTTTGAAGAACAGGATGGTTTCATTCACAGTGCAGCATGAGATTAGCGGTCTCAGACCAGAGACCACCAAGAGTGACATGTTACATGAATTAGAGAGGTGGCTCCCAGTCACCAGTGTGATGCTGAATGCTCTCTGTGTGGACCGAACCGGAAATAAGAGACTCGCTAGAAAAAAAAAACAAATTAAGTGGTTCAATTCAAAGAGAGGTATCATCAGGGTTTTAGAACTAGCACATGGGTATCAGAGTGTAGAACAGATAAAAGGGGAGAGGCTATCCATCCTTGGTCCTCCTCTTCCATGTTCCCAGAGCTATTCTCAGCCCTTCTCTGCCAGCTCTGTGCCCCAGGAGGCTGACCCCTGCTGACCGTGCCTTCTGGGCACCCTAGAACAAGACATCTGGGTGCAACCAGTGGGGAGCTCCAGCAAGGAGAAGGGAGGTGGGTAGAGGAAGCATCCACCATGTGATATCTTCCCCACTCCTTTCCACAAAGCCTTTCTGGTATTTCCCACTGGGCAGCCCTTCCTCCATGGTTCTAGTTCTCACTGAGCTTCAACATCTTTATTTCTTCCCCTGTCCATTCAGTCCTAGAGGTGGTAACAGCTCCCAGCCGTTGCTACTCTCTGGGTGCCTCGACATCCCCTGTTCATGACGTTAACCTGCCCCCGCCTCTCTGTCCCTTCATTAATGACTCTTCATTTGAACCATGTGAGATGAGTTCTGCTTCCTGCCATGAGCCTAACTGATTCAGGGGTCAAGGTTAGATACAGACCTGGAGAGAGGCAGGGCCATGGCAGCAATCTGAGAGAGGGATGCAGTGGTAGTGGGGGTGAAGAAAAGGGAGCAGAATGGAGAATCTTTCCAAGGATGAAGCCGTGAGTCCTGATTTTAGCTTGTGCTGGTCTCCAGGAGGGGGAAGGTCCTGCGGTACAGTACTGAGTGGGTGGTAGGGGGCTCCCCAAAATGGAGAATTCAAGAGGAGAAGCTGGTCCCAGTGGACAGATGAGGTCAGTTTTGATCAGCTGAGTTCGAGGTGCATCAGGAAGAATTGTCCAGGAGACCCAGGAGGCCAGCGGATCAAAGGGTCTGGCCCGGAGATTCAGCCAAGGCACGGGCAGCACAGAGCTAAGAGTTAAGGTCCACAGACAACAGAGAAATGCATTAAATTTGCCACAAATTTGTCCCCTTGGTTCTTTCTTAATAATTATTGATATATAAAGAAGTAGAGTTATAATGACCCAAGATGTTACAGAAGACTCTGTTCAAAAGCTGCCTGCCTTGTACCTTGATTAATTGCCCCCTTTTAAAGACGTAGGGGTTTGTTTTTCAAATCCACAATTTTCCCTGGCGTTCCATTTAGTCATTCCTATTTTTCACCACCAGATTGTTTGCTGGGGAAAAGAACAAAAACAGCAACAGATGTCTTTGTTTTGGGGTTTTGCAAAACTCTCTGGTTAAGATAACACTTTCAATTAAAGAAATTATATCATCCAAATACCACATGCCGACAAGGCTTCATTTGCAAAAAAATCACCTGCTTTCAGAAACTGTTTGAAGAGTCCTCTCACACCACCTCTCAATAACTGTCAGGCATCAAAACAGATCCCTTCTCTTCTCTCATCTGGATTCTGAAAGCTTCAGTTCAGAAAGCTGAAGTCAAGAGGGTGTCCTCTGATTTGTCCTCAGGGCTTTGCAGGCATTCATCACTAATTCCTCAGGCTTCATGTATGTGTGTGTACTCACACACACCCCCCACACACACCCCACACACACACCTGCATGTGTGTAGCCTGTGCTATTCATTGTATATCAGGGCCTGGCACATTTTAGGCACTTAGCAAATAACTGTGGAATAAATTGATTCATTTCTTTTTTCCCTCCTTCCTCCCTCTCTCCATCCTTGTTTCTTCTATGGTTTCACATTTTCTGAAAGACTTCTGTGCCACACAGTTGCTAAGCACTGCAAGTACAAAGATAATTAAACAGATTCCCTGTCCTCAGGACACCGATAGTCTAGAAGGAAGATGGCCAAGTAACAGGAGAGTTCTAATCCCGGGAAGAATATGAGCTCCTTAGGGACAAGAACCGGTCCTAATTCCCTGTGTAGCTCCTTTTTTGTCTTGTGCCAGGAGCTCAATAGGCATTCAGTGTCTGTTGAATGAAATGTTTGTTGAATGAAGCATATCCAGGGAAAACAATCCTAAGATTATGAGTGGGATGTGCCCTGAGAGCTGGAAAAGAAGTGGGGGAAGGTGGGAGGCCAGGGCCTGCTGGGCTGTAGGAAGCAGTTCAACCAAAGCATGGAGTCATGACAGTGCCTATGACTTAGCTGACTGTCAAAGGTCAGATGAGAGAAAGACTTGACATGATCCAAGGCCCATTATAGCAGATCTTTAATGCCTGCTTAGAGTCTTGGTTTTGTTAGACACTGGAGAACCACTACAGGTTGTGACAAATATGAAGTGGCAGCTCATCCAGCTCAAACCTACTGTAATAGACTCACCCCACTCTACCTTGTGGTGTGGATGCTGGGTAAAAGTCTCATCTTCCCTATTTGACTGTAAGCAATTTCAGAGTGGGAATTTGGATTCAATATTGATGGAATATTCTGCTGGATATTCTCCATTTGCCCATCCAGATCTACTCTCTCCACTTTTCATCTGACTCTGTGCCCCAGGAGGCTGACCTTAAAAGGACATCAGTTGGCTCCCTTGAGCTCTGGCTCCCAGTTGGGATTCAGTGGGAACCACTAGTAGGAGATCAGAAAATGAGAGGAGAGTGAAGTTGGGATATTGGTGCCCCTGGCTCCTTCTATGTCAGGTTGCTATGGGTTAATGATATTTCTCTACCGAAGGCCACAGCTCGCGAAAGGCAGCCCTCTCTATATAGCTACTCTCTTCTAGTTCCATAACTGGTCCTTCCCCTCACCCCTTCAGGCCTGAGGATAGTAAAATCTCACTTCTGTTTCTAGCCCTAGGGTCTAGCACTATCTTTCATTGCTTTCTCTAATGCTGTCTGTAACTCCTTAAATAATTATTCCCAAATTGACCAGTTTGAGTGTGCTAAGAATCTTATATGAACACCTACCATATGCCAAGCACACTGTGAGATGCTTTACATACATTTTTTTCATGTAATCCTCCCAAACAAATCTTCAGGTAAACAATATTTCCATTTACAAATTTTAAAAATACCTGAAGTTCACAAGTTTTAGGTAACTGGTAAAGATCATCTTCTACAACTTGAAATCTCCCTATTTAGAATAGTACCTAGCACATGACAGTTCCTTGAACTAATGTATGAGTGACTACAAGATTGTGCACTCTAAATACTAATATGAGCATTAGAGATCACAGGGGTTTTTGAAATTCAGTGCTAGGAGGGGTGGCTTTTGAATCAGAAAAAGCAGAATCTTAATTCAACCAAGTGTGATTTATTTCAGGTATGCAAGGCTGGTTCAATATTTAATGTAATCCATTGTATCAAAAGACTAAAAAAGAAAAATCACATAATCATACCAATAGATGCAGAAAAACTATTTGACAAACTCCAACTCATGAAAAAAACCTATTCATGATAAAAACTGAGTAAACTAGGAATGTAGAGGAACTTTCTCAACTTGATAAAGTCTACCTACAAAAACCCTACAGCTTACATCATATTTAATGATAAGAAACTGAAACTTTCCCACTATGATCAGGTACAAAGCAAGGATGCCCCTTCTCATTGCTTCTTTTAACATTGTATTGGATGTCCTTACTAATGCAATAAGACAAGAGAAAGAAATAAAAAGTATACAGTTTGGAAAGGAAGACATAAAACTCTATTTGCAGATGACGTGATCATCTAAGTAGAAAATCTAGAATAACTGGCAAAAAAAAAAAAAAAAGAAAAAGAAAAGAAAAAGACTAATAAGCAATTATAGAAAGGTTGCAGATACATAGAATTGATGTATAAAAGTCAGTTCCTTGCCTATAGACCACCAATGAACAAGTGGAATTTGACATTAAAAACATTAGCACCCCAGAAAATCAAATACTTAGGTATAAATCTCACAAAATTTATACAAGATCTATGTGAGGAAAACCACAAAACTCTGATGAATGAAATCAAAGAAGAACTAAATAAATGGAGAGATATTCCATGTTCATGGATAGGAAGACACGATATTGTCAAGATGTCAATTCTTCCCAACTTGAGCTATAGATTCAATGCAATCCCAATCAAAATCCCAGCAAGTTATTTTGTTGATATCAACAAACCGATTCTAAAGTTTATATGGAAAGGCAAAAGACCCAGAATATCCAACACAGTACTGAAGGAGAACAAAGTTGGAGGACCGATGCTACCCAACTTCAAAACTTACTATAATGCTACAGTCATCAAGACAGTGTGGTATTGGTGAAAGAATTGAAAATAGATCAGTGGAACAAAACAGGGATCCCAGAAACATATCCCCATAAATACTGTCAACTGATCTTTGACAAAAGAGCAAAGGCAATACAATGGAGCAAAGATAATCTTTTCAATCAGTGACACTGGAACAACTGGACATCCACATGCAAAAACAAATGGATATTGACACAAACACCCTTCACAAAAATTAACTCAAAATGGATCACAGACCTAAATGTAAAATGCAAAACTATAAAACTCCTAGAAAATACATAGGAGAAAATGTAGATGACTTTGGGTAGGAGCATGCCTTTTTAGATACAGCACCAAAGACACAATCCTTGAAAGAAATCATTGATAAGCTGAACTTCATTAAAATTAAAAACTTCTGCTCTGTAAAAGACAATGTTAAAAGAATGAGAAGACAAGCCACAGACTGGGAGAAAATATTTGCAAAAGACACATCTGATAAAGGACTATCATACAAAAGATACGAAGAATACTTAACAATAAGAAAACAAGCCCAATTAAAAAATGGGGTCAAAGACCTTAACAGACAGGTCATCAAAGAAGATATACATATGGCCAGTAAGTATATGAAAAGATGCTCCACATCATATGTCATCAGGGAAATGCAAATTAAAGTAACGACATACCACTACACACCTATTAGAATGGCCAAAATCAGGGACACCGACAACACCAAACACTGGCGAAGATGTGGCGCAACAGGAATTCTCATTCATTGCTGGTGGGAATATAAGTGGTATAGTCACTTAGGAAGATAGTTGGGCAGTTTCTTACAAAACGAAACATACTCTTACTGTATGATCCTTCAATCACACTCCTTGGTATTTACCCAAAGGAGCTGAAAACTTACGTCCACACAAAAACCTGCACATGGATGGATGCACATAGCAGCTTTACTCATAATTGCAAAAAACTTGGAAGCAACCAAGATGTCTTCAGTTGGTGAATGGATGAATACACTGTGGTACAACCAGACAATGGAATATTATTCAGTGCTAAAAAGAAATGAGCTATCTGGGCTTCTCTGGTGGCACCATGGTTAAGAATCCGCCTGCCAATGCAGGGGACACGGGTTCGATCCCTGGTCTGGGAAGATCCCACATGCTGCAGAGCAACTGAGCCCGTGCACCACAACTACTAGAGCCTACGCTCTAGAGCCCATGAGCCACAACTACTGAGCCCACGTGCCACAACTACTGAGCCCATGTGCCACAACTACTGAAGCCCGCACACCTAGAGCCCATGCTCCGCAACAGGAGAAGCCACTGCAGTGAGAAGCCTGTGCACCGCGACGGAGAGTGGCCCCCGCTCACCGCAACTAGAGAAAGGCCACATGCAGCAACGAAGATCCAACTCAGCCAAAAATAAATTAATTAATTAAATTTTTTTTAAAAAGTGAGCTATCAAGCCATGAAAAGACATGAATGAAACTTAAATTCATATTACTTAGTGAAAGAAGCCAATCTGAAAAGCAACACACTGTATGATTCCAACTATATGACATTCTGGAAAAGGTAAAACTATGGAGACTAGTAAAAGATTACTAGTTGCCAGAATGGGCAAGGGCGGGGAGGGAGAGGAGATGAATAGGCAGAGCACAGAGGATTTTTAGGGCAGTGAAAATACTCTGTATGATATGATAATGATGGATATATGTTATTATATACACCCAAACCCATGGAAGGTACAACACCAAGAGTGAACCCTAAGGTAAACTACGGACTTTGGATGATAATGATGAGTCCATGTAGATTCGTCACTGGTAAAAAAAAATGTACCATTCTCGTGAGTGATGTTGGCAGAAGGCTATGCATGTGCGGGGGCAGGGGTATATAAGAAATCCCTGTACCTTCCTCTCAATTTTGTTGTAAATCTAAAACTGCTCTAAAAACATTAAGACTTAAAAAAAATATCCTAACTCCACTACTGACTACCTCTCTAAGCCTTCATTCCTTATGTGGACTTTTGGATAAAAATTCCTACTATATAATGTGATTACAAGGTTTAACCAAGATAATATTCACAAAGTACCCAGAATACAAGAAGTGCATTATAAATGATAGGCTTATTTTACACAGAAAATCTACATATATATTTTATATAGTCGTATGTATATATTCCTCATTAGTACTCAGAGCAGTGATGAAAACCACAGGGACACACAGCCTCAGTCAAGTACTCTTTTTTTTTTTTCTTACAAATTACTGCTCCACACATACATACACACAAATGTATTAGTTAACTGAAGTTGTTAGTTAACTTAGTATTAGTTAAATGGAGTTGTCAGTGCTTAAAGCTTCCTGTTTAGACTGTTCCTGCTTCTTTTGCTTGACTAACTCAGAAGCTTCATGTTGGAGTCTGTGCAGGTGGAAGGGACATGACAAGACAGAGAAAGAAAGAAAAAGCCAGATTTGAAAGCTACCATGTGCCAAGTATCAATACTTTCATATCCCCTATCTCATTTCCTTTTCACAAGAGCACACACAACATAGGCAGAATTCCTATTTTCACCGATGCACTTGAAGTTCAGAGAAGTTAACTACCTTGCTCAAAGTCACGCAATTAGGAAAGAGTGAAAACAGGATTTGAGCCTAGGTCTTCTGGTCCCCAGGTCATATTCAGCCCTCCCAGCGCCTCCCTGTAGAGTCTAAATCACATCTTGCTGCCAGATAGATAGGATCTTTAAGCTCAAATTTCTTCAACTGGAAGCAGCAAACCTTTCCAAGACACATGATAGTTACTCACTTAGGAGTGAGCCACAGGTCTTTCCTGGCTGGCTTTGCCAGCTCCTCTCTTTTAATTGTTTCTGGGGGAGGGAAAAACTCCACATTAATGGAATTCCAAAAAAGAATGTTATGGTGACAAAGCAGGGAGAAAGCTCAGACAATAGGAGGAAATGTTGAAAGATTCCCTTTCATCTCCTAACGGCAGTTTGGGGCTGCACATGTCTAGTCCTGGGAACAGACTCCCAGGGCAAAGGTTCCCCATGATGAGCAGCCCACGTTTGGTGAGTGCATAGTTACTCTTCCTTCCGTTTTTTAAAAATATTTTTCTAACCAGGTCTCCGGAATTGAATATAAACACTGCAAGAATGGTTTCATTCTTTCCAAAACAGCATTTCCCTCTCCAGCCTCTATCTAACGCCCCTGTTGAGAACTTGAGTATCTAGATAAATGGACCCAGGACTTTGAAATCTTGGGAAAAAGAGGTGTGACATAGCAAAACACATAAGCTCTGTTCTGGTTCTGTTTCATCTCCAAAGCAACCCTGTGAAAGCAAGCCTGAGGGGATCTAGGGCAGGGCTCTGATTTGCTCTTCATTGGTCATGGAGTCTCAGCTGTGCAAAGAAAATAGGGTGGTGTGAAGAAAGCAGATTTGGACTGAAAAGCCCTGCTTTTGCATCCTGTCTCAGGCATTTATTAGCAAGTGACTCAAGCCATCTGACTCTCAGTTTCTTCAGCAAGGCAATGGGGACAATTACCTCTGCCTCTCAGAGCTGTGGAGAAGATCCGAAAACACTCTGCCTCCTGGTTTGGCCTCTTGGGGCTGGTCTCTTCGTGGGGTGCGGGGGCAGGGCTGGAGCTGGTTGACAGGGGTGGTAACCCCATCCTCACCCCACGCAACCATTTCTAATAAGAAGCAGTGAGTGCCTTGAACCACTGGCTACCGACCAGAAGTCACCTCAAGTTGAACCTTCGTGATCCACAGCTTACTCACAGGCTGGGGTATAACTTCTCCGACGGGAAGTTCCCCCAATTCAAGGGGCCCACCGCTCTCTCATTTTTATTTATTTTTTTGGTCTAGGAAGAATTGCCACAAGTATAGTAACACAGATGTTGTTGGGAGTGACTGCTGAGAAGAATGAAGAGGAAGAAAACCAGTGTGACACAGTTTCTGGGGAGACCAGTCTGGCTAGAGGAGCTGGTTGAGCCAATAGAAGCCCTTTAAAACCTGGCTCAGGCATCCCTTCCTCCAGGAAGGCTTCTCTGACCACATTTCCCAGGCTGAGATGGGTGCCCTCCAGGCACCAACACCCTGTACTCAGGTCAATCACAGCACTTATGCACGGAGCACTGTATGCTTCCAATTGGTCTCTTTGTGAGCTAGTGATGGGATCTTACTAAACTTGTGAACTCAACAGCTGGCACAGTGCTTGGCATACAGTACTTCTGCCCAAAATGTTAAATGCTATGGAATGAATCAATGTCTAATTGATTAAGTGAGCCTGAACTTGCCTCTCCTAGTATCCTGTCCCTCACTGGGACACAGACACAGGTAATGTTGAAAATCAGATGGGGCGGTAACTGCATGGCACCATGGAAATCATCACATTCGTGGTTCATGGCACGAAGGACCCTGTCGGTGGAGGATGAGTAGGAAAAGCAGGACCAGCACCTTCCTGCCCTCCGCCCACACCAAGGAAAAGACAGTTGACAGCAGGGTTCCGACTCACGAGGCTTGAGTTCAAGTCTGAGCTTTACCGAGGAAGACCTGAGGTGTCAAGCAGGGAAAGTGAGGCAGCTGTCCAGAAATTTAGACCAGGCAGCTTACTGTGAGGAAGAAAAAGTATAGCTTAGAGATTGTGAGGGCGCCAGGACGGAGTAGAGTCTAGCTTGCTGGCGATACAATTGTCCATTGGCCCAAAGGCCTTATGTTACTGATAGTCAACTAAGAGAACACAGGATGGCAGAGGTGGACGTGGGGAATGCCTTCATCATGATGACGCTAACACAGCAAAAATATCCAAGCTCTGGTCAAAACGTATCAGGACAGATCTCTGGGGAAGCTATATTTTTATTAACTTCCTCTTTGGGACTGTGTAACTGAAGGCAATAAGAAAAAGAAAATTATTTCATTCTGAAATTCTCTCTCTTCTCTCAATGCTAAAGATGTGAGATCACCTTGTACCTTAGATAGAAAAGTCTCCAAAAAAAAAAAAAAAAAAAGAAAGAGAAAAAAAGGAAAAGTCTCCATGCTAGGACCTGTGCAAAAATCAAAGGTCAGAAGATGAATAAGATGGGGTCCTCATCTGTCTGGGTTCCTCTAGTATGTGAGCAAGACAGAAGCTGGGGGTAGGGGGAAATGGGGGCTTCGAAGAGAATATATGGGAAGCCTGGCCAAAGGCTGGCCTTGAGCACTCTCAGCCAAGTAAAGAGAAGAAAGGGTGAAGTTCAATTCTTTCCATGAGATGCTTCATGACAGCTGACAGGTATAGAGCAAGGTTTCTGAACACTTGACACTATTTACATTCGGTGCTAGACGATTCTTTGTATTGTAGGGGCCATCCCATGCATTGCAGGAGGTTAAGCAGCATCCCTGGCCTCTGCTCACTAGATTCCAGTAACAACCAAAGATACCTCCAGACATTGCCAAACATCCCTTGAGGGGCAAAATCACTCCACCTCCACACCCACCTCAGTAGAGAACTACTGGTGTAGATGAACCATGAAGTCTATAGCCAAGTCTGGGCTTGGGTAGGGCTTCCCAGTAGAGCTCTTAGACATATAGGGGGCTCTGGACAACATATGGTCCTAGTGACATCATGGGCACTATTATTATTAGACTGTCTTCTTGACATCCCAAAAGACACCTGTAAAATTGAATCAGAGAAAGAGAGAGCTCTGAAACCACAGAATGCATGAAAAAACTGTACTCAAAATGTAACTCAAGGATAACATGAAATTAAGCACCAAATTTAATTCTGAACTCCTGGGAAGCCAAGACAAAGATGGGAAATTTGAGGACTGCTATAGCTCTTGTTTTCTGATCAAGGGAAGTATACCTTTTTTATTTGTCTGAAGAAACCCACTTCCCTCCTATAATTGAACATGATGGGGGATTTATCAGAAGATCCTTGTAGGAAGATTATTGAAAAACATAAGGACCAGACAAATTGCAGTACAGCAACGAGGCAGGCAGAGAAGAATCAGGGCACCACATATCCTAGAAAAGAGCAAAATATAGCTTTCTCATTTATGCAACCAATATTCATTGCTCACCATCTACATGTCCGGCACCACACTAGACAGCGTTGGGATGTAGGTCTATAGATATTGGAGCTGTATCTCTGAATAAGATAAAAAGTATCCTGGTTTTCCTAGAGCTTATACTCTTGTTGGATCGGAATCAACTACTTAATTGTGTGTCTTTAAACATGTCATTCTATCCTGGGGTGCCTCGGTTTCTCCATCTGTAAAATGAGAATATCACCTACCAACAGGACCAGACTGATACTGTAGGTGTTCTTTGAAGGCTTAAAAGTCTTTGAATATTTGTTTAGCTTTTATTTAGAAGAGAGAGAGCATATTGGATGAGGGGAGAATCGAAAAGGGGGACCATGGCAGGCCTGCCATGCAGAGTTGTCTACAGTATGGTATATGTAATGGGGCTCCTATATGTACATTTACATATGGTGCATGTAACATACAAGGTATATGTGAGCAGTGCACAACTCACAAACTCACAAGCTTGTGCGGTGTCCCAGGACGGCAGCATCCCACCACATACTCCATTCAGCAAAACAAAGTCCTGCAATCATCTCACTCACCCTCATGGAAGACAGATTAGGCACCAACAGGGCTCACTCCTCAGCCCAGGCAGCGTATCTAACTCTTCTTTCCATCCACATACTCTGCCTTGGAGAAGCTCTGGGAAATAGATGTTTTGCAAATCTAGTGTTGCTTAATGCCTGTTGAAGACTGGTGAACTGGGCTACCGTGTCTTGGGTTATTGTTTAACTGGCCAGCTCTGCTCCCCTTCAGGGTTTGAAGGGTTAAATGAAAAAGAACGGGTAAAGCCCATCACAGGTGGGACCCACTTAAAAAGAGATAATCCTCATAATCTCCATCACTTTCACCAAGGGCTGTTAGAAAAGTAAGCAAGATGAGGCAGAGGGGGTGGTGGTATCTAGTCTTCCAGACCCAATAGATCCTAGTGAGTATCACCATTGTCAATTTCATCAGTGGAAACAGCATCAACAAAAAACCAAACAATCAGCAAACTAGAGAGCTAAGGGTCTGAAGCTGCAGAACAAACTAAGGAGAACTGAGAGTCAAGGGCAACCAGAAACTCTACGCCCTGACATTTTGCTCTTACCCACGGATTCCAGAGGAAACCCAGCCCCTTCCCCCTTTCTCCCCCACCTCCTCCACCCCAGCTTCCGCTGCCCAGCCAACCTTATTTTCTGGGACCCTTTAATTTGGAGGCTTTTAGGGCCATATCCTGCCATCAATTTGGGGGTTGACTTCAATGAACATTCTGTGCAGGGCGGGAGAGGGGCAGGATGCAGCTTTCTCCTGGCGGGCCCTGATACAATAGGGTTTTCTACTGAGATCAATGGATTAATTGCGAACGCTCCGTTTGGGGCCATAAGGAGATGCTTTGTTTTCCCACAGTCGGCAGTCAGGGCTGGGCTGGCCAAACTTCATTTTTGAAAAGTCAGGGAAAACAATTTGGTAAAAAAGGATGGGGGCGGAGGGGTACGGGAGAGTAATTTTGCTCATCGCACTAAAGGTCAATAACAATTATAGTGAAAATTCAGAAGGCACATTTGTTCTCTGACTGAGGCCCTGTCTGGAAAATTCCATCCAGAAACAATTTGCTGTCTCTCTTCTCGTTTTCCCCTCCTCCACAAGGCTCTCTCACCACTAATGCTCTAGCCAACCCCACTATCCCCCCCCCTCCTCATCAGAAACTCTCTCCCCTGGAAACAGCCTCAAATGTTGAGAAGGGAGAGGAGAGCAGGGAATTCTCTCCGTTACCCTTGGGAGATTGAGGAGGGTACGGTGGCATCCTTCCTTTCTCGGAGTGGTGGGAATGTTTACCTGGTAGTGGAAACAGCCCGGGCAGGCGGGAGGTAGAGCCCTAGTTCTGCCATTTAATAGCTGATAAACGGGAAAAACCAGCTCTTTGAGAGCATCCACAGGGTCACCTGTACAGTGGAAATAGTAATGAGGACCTCCTGGGATTACTGGATGATTGAGATGTGACATGCAGTCTGCACTGGAGTCAAAACACAAGGCTAAATACAGCCTAAAACAGAAGGCTCTGATTACGGAGCCTCCCTATGTGGAAACCTTCCTTGGTACCCCATTCCCACCCCAAGCCCTCCACTTTCTGGCCCATCCTCCCTTTTCAGCCTTATTTCCCACTCCTCCTTACCCGTCTCTGCCTTCCTTGTGCTTGATCTGTCCTCTCCTCTGTCCTCACCATGGTTCTAACTCTGGACTCTTGACTCTGGAATGCACACGTTCGCACCCTACCCACCCGAAGACTAAGCTTAATTGTTGACTTCTCTGAAAAGTTTGATTCTGTCAGCTACAATGCATTGATTCTCTTCTCTACACATAGCACATTGCTTCCAAATGCCTTCCAAATCCCACATTCTGCTTGGCTATAGTTCTCCCAATCATTCACGTATTCATTAAACATTTAGAATGGTAGTTAAGAGCTCCAGCTCTGGGGTCAAGACTGCCTGGGTTTGAAACTCAACCCCACTTCTTGCTAGCTGTGGGATCTTGGCCCTTTCATGCATCAGTTTCCTCATCTGCAAAATGGCAGTAATGATTGGAACTACCTCAGAGGTGTCTGGTAAGGCTAAGTGAGATGAACCAGACGAGACAACACAAGTAGAATCATTCAAAGAATGCTTGGAATGTGGTTAAGTGCTCAATAAGTCCTGGATAGTATTGTTATTAAAAACCCAGTCTGTTTCAGGGTCTAGGGACACAGTGATGAAGAAGACAAGCTTTCCTTCAACAAATATTTTCTATATGCCAGGGACTGTTCTACTTCTAGAGGAGTAGAGATAGATAATAAACAAAACAATATGCAACAAGAAAAATGTCATCGTGTGAAAAGTGCAACGTTGCAAATTACAAAAGATTGAAGTGATAGAGCGTAGAGGGCTCCTTCAAATGGGGGGCTGGAGAAGGCCTCTTTGAGGACGTGGCATTTAGGCTGCAGTGGTCCCAATCCTGGAGGGGTTGTTAGTGGTGCGTGCCCATCGGCTGACCCCACTTGATTTGGTGCTCCAGAGGAGAGGGGACTGTCAGGTTCATCTCTGTCCCTCCCCGCACCTCGTTCTGCAGTCAGCACGCAGTAGATACTTGATGAATGGGGACACTGAATTGGAACCTTCACTCTCACTCCCTCTCGACAAGAGCAAGGATTCCTGGGAGGGTGTGGCTCGGGTGCAGAGGTCTGTTAGGGATATAAGGACGATGATGCGAATAGAACTGATAACGGATTGGAAGGCAAACACCCTTGTATTCTCTTGAAGGAGATGTAGGGTGTGAGCACCATAGCTTTGGAGTCAGGCAAAGCTGGATTTCCATCCCAGCTGGACCTTTCTCTGGCCTCGGAGCCTCACTCTCCTCTTCTATAAAAATAGACCCAATGGCACCTCCTCCCAGGGGCGTTGTGAACACCACATAAGACCTTGTAGGTAAAGTGGCTTCGTGGGGTAGAGACTCCATAAGTATTCATTCTCCTCCCTACCATATCAGAGCCCTGAGGCCAAGAGCTACATTCCTGGACTCATCACTATAATAAACATCTATAAGAAAAAAGTAGAATATTCTAGTGGCCACTTGTCCATCTCCCAGTCAAATGCCATAAACTGTTTTTCAATGGAAATAAAATAGTAGGAAAAGGAAGGATGCTTTTTAAAAAAATTCTTCTCGCTTCTCCACTGCCCTCAAAAAAAAAATTGGTTTCCAGAACATCAAACGCTCCTCAAAGAATCAACAATATTTTTTGATGATGGAAGTATGAATAATCAGACATATGGATTACATTTCCTTAAATTATGCAGAGCCCAAAAACCAGGAGGGAAGGGAAAGTGCTGGTAAAGTTTTTTTCACGTTTTATTAAAACCTCAAGGTCTGAGGAATACTTTCATGAATACACACGCACACACGCACACACACACACGCGCGCACACACACACACACACACCACACATACACTTCTTGTGTCCAACTATCAAGAAAGAAAAATGAACACATTCAGCATTTTTTTCCTGCTCAAAGCTTTGTCTTTTCTCCAATCAGCTCTAATTCTCAGCACCAGCCTCATTCATGGAAATAAATGGATCCCACGTTGGTTGGGCTCCCAGGCTCTACACCTTACCAGTCGGTGACCTTGAGCAAGTCACTTAAATTCTCGGAGCTTGGGCTTCCTCTGTGGCAAATAGGAATAATGGTCCGTACTTCACAGATGGTGATGAGGATTAAATGGAATGAGACATGTGAACATATCTTGGAAACTGTACAATGTCAGGTAGGTATAAGAGATGGAAGTGGCTCCCGGAAACTATCCCCACCTCGACAGGCAGAACAGTGCACTGGCAGTGGTTAAAGAGCCTGACTGCCCACCTTCAAACTCCCCCTGTGCTGATTCTAAGCTGTGTGTTCCTAGGCAGAAAACTAAGCCATGCTTTCTGTGCCCCATTTACTTATTTGCAAAATGGGATGCTGCTGGTAACAATAGTAGGTACCTCACACAGTGGTAATGAGGATTAAATCAGTAAATATTGACAAAGCACTTAGGTTAGTGCCAGTGTTTTGAAAGAGAGAGAGAACAGGAAGAGAAGGGAAGGGAAGGGAAGGGAAGAAGGGAGAGAGGGAGAGAGGGAGGGAAGGAGAGAGAGGGAGGGGGAAGAAATGTCCAAGTAAAGATTCCCTGCGCTAGAAATTCACCATTTAGTCGTTGGCGTTAGGTATTATCTTTTCCAGGAATACTTTTAGAAAATGCAAACACACTTAAAAAGCATGGCACAGCAATTCAGATTCAATGTGTACTTATTGAGCTCCTACTGTATGCAAGGCAGTGTGTTGTCTTATGTAATCCATTGGAAAATCTCTGACTCCTTGGAGGGTGGGCATGGGAGGAGGTGACAAATGGAAAAGAGAGGAAAAGAGGAGACGGAGGGAGAGAAAGAGATGGAAGAGCCGCTTTCGCTGCTGTGGCTTTGGCACTGGACAGACTTGGGTCCATAAGTCGGCTCTGCCAGTTACTAACTGTGTGACCTTGTACAGGCAAGGACATATTCAGACACTGCTCTGAGTTTCACATTTTTTACCCTTGAAAAATGGGGAAAAAAACCATAGGTTGTGTGGGGATAAAATGAGACAGTGTGTTAAAATATCTCATTTTCCTTCTCCCCAACTCCACATTTTTGTCACATGACTCCCAAGACTTCTGCGGGCTGAGTAGAAAGGAATCATTAGTGGCAGCATCTAGGGTACTAGAGTCAGGACTCCCAGAAGAGGAAATCAGTTTGCCACTAACTCTCTCTGTACAAGAAAAAGGACATTAGTTTTGAAGACTGTGCTCTGCTAACTCATAAGAAACGTGTTTCCTCCCCATGACATCTCCTATCAATTTCAGCCAGCGGTAACCAAGTGACTAACTCTTCCTCCAGAGGCAAAGAGCCAGAACTGGTGGTGACTTCTCCCTAGACTCTCAAGTGCAGAGATGATTCTTGCCGGATACTGATTTCAGAGGAAATGGGAGAGAAATTCAGCTTTGGCTCCCACAATTCAACCAATAATAAAGGATGCAGGGAAAAAGCTGAGTTGGAAAGAGACGCTCCGTAACCCTCTTCCTGGATCCTGGCAGATGCCAGAGGAAGAATCGGAGAGTGAGTAGGACTGCAGCCTGAAGTCCAAAGGCTGAAGCTGGAGGTCTGTGCCAAGATGACAGGGCCAGGTTTGGTTTAGAGGGAGGGGGACAGCTCCTGGGCCAGCCTCAGCCAGATGGGGAACAGCTCAGCATGAGTCAGGGGCTGGGTCTCTGCTCCAAGGCTCTCCTGCGGGCCACATCCATTCAGATGCACCTCCCACAAAGGGAGCTGTCCTTGCAGAGACTCAGGTGGCTTTTATCGGGGTGGTGCGTCATCAGTGGGCACTGAATGGAAATGATAGAAAAGTTCTGTGGTCTAAGCATAAGCCAGCACAAAATAGAATGCAGACAGTCCAGGATGCAGGTACCAGGTCTGTACCCAAGGTTGTGGGCTGCGTAACTCCCACACTGCAAATGACAACAGCTACCGTTAACTGATTGCTCGCCAGGTCCCGGCACTGTGCTCAGTGCAACCAGCTCCAAAGCCCTTGCATGCAATTACGAAACATGATGATCTCCAGAAAGCATAATGAAGCTGGAAGAACATTAAGTAAGTCATTTCCCCTCCCATTACCTCAGTTTCCCCACTGCAAAACAGGGATGTATCTGCCTACCTTATGGGTTACTTGGAGAACTGCAGCACAGTGGTTCAAAACCCAGACTTCTGAGTCAGAAAAATCTGGGTGTGAGACCCAGCTCTGCCTATAATTCACTGTGTGACCACGAGCAAGTTTCTTAGCCTCTCTGAACTTCCATTTCCTCGTCTGTTATCACAAGAGAACCAGCCTCAAAGGATTAGGACAAAGATCAAATGAGGCAAAGAATGAAGCTGCTTCCTCATCGGCAAGCCAGAGAAAATAATACACATCTCTCATTGTAGTGAAGAGTAGATATTTTAAAATGGCCTAATAAAGTATCTCATACTCAGTAGGCTCTCCATGAATCGTGGTTATTATTATTATTAGCATCAAATGAATCATTACATGGAAAATTATTTAACATTTAGAATGGTGGTTAAGAGCTCCAGCTGGATAAAGAAGTAAAGTGTCACTGTTTGCAGATGACATGACAGTATACATACAGAATCCTAAAGTTGCCAGCAGAAAACTACTAGAGCTAATCAATGAATTTGGTAAAGTTTCAGGATACAAAATTAACGCACAGAAATCTCTTGCATTCCTATATACTAATGATGAAAAAT